>NC_051067.1:110605677-110952532 GCF_004664715.2 Peromyscus leucopus | reverse complement strand
GACTGGTCTTATGAAGGAAAATTCCAATTAATTTCTCTCTTTCTTCTGCCCTTACAGGTAAGCCACAGCTTTCTGCTCCTGAAATGGGAACTGTGTAGATAATGTCTACTTTCCAAAGAATGCATAACACAAAATCAGGAAAAGAGAGTGACTCTACAACGGAGATACATGACAAATGTCAGCCCAAAGACTGAGGTTAGATAATGGTGACAGTATGACCCTGTTTTAAAAAAAAAAAAAAAATGATGAAAACAGCACTTTACTTCTGTGATTTTCCTCCCAAACCTAGAATAACTAGAATAAAAACATCAAAAAAATACAAATCCCAATAATGAGACAGTCTGCAAGCTACTTCAGTACTCTTCAAAACATCAAGCAAAGTATGACAAGGATCAAGGAGAGGGTGCCTAAAGAGACATGAATTCTAAATGCAACATGGCGTGTTCGATGGGACTTTGGGACAGAATAAAATGTGGACTTCATTATCTTTGTTCAGTTAATAATGAATCAATAAAATTTCATTCAATGAAATAAGACATTAGTAGTAGCGAAATAACTTTCATTATGTGTGACCTCTCCATTCTAGCTTTCTAATTTTTCTGCATATCCCAAATGCTTCTGAATTTAAAGCTTTACTGAAAAACATTATTTTACTTAAAAATGTTTATGACTTTTTTCTTCTTAAATCCTTATTGTGTGTGTCTGAGTAGATGACGTGGAGGCACACGTGGCACAGTGTGCACAGAGAGCTCAGAGGACAACTCTGGGCAGCTGCTGCGTTATTTAGGCTTCAGAGATCCAGGTCAGGTCTTGAGGCTTGCAGAGTAAGTACCTAAACCTAGTGAGTTGTCTCACCAGCCCTGAGATATTTTTTCTTAATCTTGACTTCAAACGGTTTGAGTACAATGTACTTTGTTGTCACTTTTTAAAATTGTCTTTTCAAGACAAGTAATTGCTATGTTGCCTAGTTTGGTCTTAAACTCCTGGCTCAAGCGATGCTCGTGCCTCAGCTTCCCGAGCAGTGAAGCATAGGGTACACCTGAAAGTGTTATACTGTTCAATTCTAGGCTTCCTAAAAAAGTGAGTTTTTCTGATGTGATTCCTATTTCTTAATTTATTAGAATTTCCCCTATTCATGGAAACATGTTTGTGGTGTTTATTGACTGCCTTATCTCCTGTGCATATACTACATTTTACTCTTTCTTTGAATGTCTATATTTTACTATATTACAAATAGTTTGGGTGTTGCAGAAATTATGAGTCAGGTTGTAGTCTTAAAAGAACATTAATAGTTTCATTTTAATAGGCAATTAACTTGGTGGAAGTCAAGCACCCAATTACCTTTCCTCTCTCCAGATCTTTTAGCTCTGCTAGTACTACTTGAAAGCTGTCTAATGCAAGTTCAGTGGTCAGGTCACGAGAGGAGGGAGTCTTTAAACAGAACTTATACTCCTCCACTTGGGAACTGTCATTTCCCTGTGCTCTTTCCAGCTGCTGGGAATATCCCAAGTCCTCAATCCAGTTGTACATGCCAAGACGTCTGTTAATATTCCATTCAAGTTTTACCTGAATGATGTGATATCTACTATGGTCCATGCACTGTGACCAAAAAAACAAAAGTCATACAAACAGGAAACTCAGCCAATGCCAGTCTTTTCCAAATACAATTCCTGCAGCTTCTATTTGCTTTTGTTGTTTGTTTTTGTTATTCCTCATTGTAGTCAAGTAGTAAAATTATATTTCCTTGCCATAAAGCTATAAATGTTACCACAGAAAGGTGTGTGCCACCACTCTCTGGCCTCTATGTTTAATCTAGTGGCTTGTTCTTTTCTCTGATCTTCAGGCAAAGTTTATTAGGGTACACAATATATCATCACAATGTGGGACTTCCAAACTACAGCAATAATTTCTAGAAAAGAAAATGCAACAAAGGAAAATCTTTAGCTGATTTTGGTGGTGCATGGCTCTAATCTCATCTACTTAGGGGGCTAAGGCAGGAAGATCTCAAAGTTCTAGGCCTGCACAGGCTACAGTGTAAGTTCAACACAGGCCAGGTGTGAGGATGGCACCTTACCACAAACTACCATTGTGAAAAGAGGGCAAGCCACATAGAATGCCCAAGGTCTCGGAGTCAGTCTCAAACATCACACACAGGAATATCTTGGAGCATGGCTAATATTTCAGGGCCTAGATCTCTCCTGATCCATATAACTGTGTGTCTCAAAGGAACTAACACCACTTTTAAAATTACAAGCAGGTTGTATCTGTCTTAGAGGTTAGTGATGATGAAGATTCCCAGTGCTCCTCTAATCCAAATACTCATGGTGAGTTGTCATGTGTAGAAAGCAAAGGGGAAGCCTCTCTAATATTAAGAAGAAGAAAAAAAGCAAAACCCTCTACTTCCTTTTTCTAAAAGGAGAAGAGAAATTTAATATAGTAGAAGATATAAATTTTACAATGATAATCGAGAAGTCACATCTTTGTTTATAAAAGAGGTACAAAATATCTGCCGCTTAAGTTCCAAATACATTAATTAAAATGTCTGCATTTACTCTTTCATTATGTAGCAAGTATCAAGTTTAGCACTAATTAATGAAAGGACCCCTGTTTTCCTTACTCACTTTGATGTGGTGATTTTTTTTGATAAGCCAACTTTCTAGCAACTTCAGTTCACCTTTTTTTTAAAAAAGACAAAAGTACCAGCAAATAGTGTAGTCAGAAGGAACAAATGAGGCAATGGTGAGTGTCCAACACTCCTAATTGCTATAGAAAACCAGGTAGTGTGGGGCTGGAGAGGTGGCTCAGAGGTTAAGA
Source organism: Peromyscus leucopus (assembly GCF_004664715.2). Lineage (NCBI taxonomy): Eukaryota > Metazoa > Chordata > Mammalia > Rodentia > Cricetidae > Peromyscus > Peromyscus leucopus. The sequence continues at coordinate 110,949,718 of NC_051067.1, read as the reverse complement.
GCACTGGCTCCTCTTCCAGAGGTCCTGAGTTCAATTCTCAGCAACTACATGGTGGCTCACAACCATCCATAATAAGATCTGGTGCCCTCTTCTGACCTGCAGGTGTATATGCAGACAGAACACAGTATACGTAATAAATAAATAAATCTGAAAAAAAAAAAGAGAGAGAGAGAAAAGAAAGAAAACCAAGTAGTGCCCAGTACAGAACATATTAGTTTACCATGTTACAAATGACCATAAACTCCTAGTCTCAAACAACTGTATTTGCATGCTAGAAGACTAAAAGTCTAAAATCAAGGCTGCAGCAGTCATCCTCTCTTTGAAATGTCTAAATGTCCTTCCCTCCTCTCAGCTGCTGCTGGCTGCAGGTGATCCTTGGCGTTCCTCAGCTTAGAGCTACAACAGCTGTGGTCTTGCTTCCATCATCCCACAGCCACCTTCCTGCAGTATCTGTCTGCTCTCCATTCAAATCTCCCTTTGCTTTCCCTCATACAAACACCAGCTACAGGGATAGGGTCAAGCTTAACCCACTATGGTCCTGTTTCAGCTTGGATGATACCTGCAACATTATTTTGTTTTAATTCCATTCACTCCGGGTAGGACCTAAATGACCATCTTAGTGAGAGACACAGCCAACACCAGAGACTGTCTCCACACTTAGGCAGCTATACAAAGCTCTTCTACTCCGTGTCTGTGTTCTGAAGGTCTGGGTTCTGCCAACCCCGTGGCCCTCCTTAGACTCTTGTACATCTCTGTGGGCTGTGCTTTTTAAACCACCCTTGCCTCCTAACTCACAGTTCTAAAAAGGCCTGACTTGGCCAAACATTCTTATCTCAGAAATCAGGGATTGATAGTATAGTTGAAATAAGTTCTACTCTCATGAGGACAAAGATCGAGCCTTTAGAGTTCCTTGCTATAAGAAAGTGACCAAATATCAATAAATCTTTTTATGAACTAGAAACCATCAGCATGACCTCTTGTTCCAGTTTATGTAATCTGCTTCTCAGGGGACCTCCTGACTAGGTGATTACCTTTAAACTGAGCATCTACGCCATGTAAGAAAGAGATGCTTATGGCTTTTCCTCACGCTCCACATCCTCAGGTTTCCTCCCTCTGAGACTATTTGTTATCATTCAAAACTCCTCTATACGGCATTGATTTAACTTCTGAGAGCAGTACTAAATGCAAAATATGCATTAGTAATACTGCTTACAGGCCATCATTCTTTACCTTTTTGCTTGCTGTGGTATTCCCAGTGGAGAATACAATCTTTTTAAAAGAAATAATATAACGGCTTCATGTATGCAAATCAGCCCCCCCACATCATTTTCTTAATTAGTTTAAGGAAAGAATAAAAACCCCTGCCAACTATGTTAAAGCACTCTATGAAGTCTTCCTTAATATGCTCCCTCTCTTCCCTACTCCACCCATCTCTAACAGGTACACGATACATAAATTATCTCTACAACTAATTACTGCTTAAAGACTGATGTTTATGATGCCTATGCTATTTTGTACTTCCAATAAATTATAGAACATTCCATATATTTTAAGCTTTCTGCATTTGTTATACATAACTTTGCAACATTTTTGGCTCAGACTATGAGACTGATCATTGATCATACTGATATACAGTGCTCTATCATTTTTTACACTTTATGTGTGTGAGAGACTCTGTGTGTGTGTGTGTGACAGATAGATAGATAGATAGATAGATAGATAGATAGATAGATAGATAGATAGATAGAAAATGCCCTGTTTATGTAGGCCAGAGGACAACTTGTAACAATCAGTTCTCTCCTTCACCATCATGAGGGTCCCAGGGTGTAAACTCTGGTCATCAGGCTTGGTGGTTAGTGTCTTTATTCACTGACTCATCTCACCACCACCCTTTTACATCATTATTTTAACAGCTTTACTTTTTTATTTGAGAATATAAAACCAATTAATAGTCAGTCTTCTTCTTATGGACATATGTTGTTGCAACTATGAACAATGCTTTATGAACAATTAACTCATAACTGGATTACAATATTATTTTTCCATTTTACTAAAACAGCTTTAATATAATTTATATAATATAAAATCCACTCTTTTGAAGTGTACAATTCAGTAATTTTTTAAGGCATTCATATAGCTGTGTAACAATCACAACCATCTAATTCCAGACCATTTTCATTATCCCAACAGAAATTCCCCACTCACCAGCACTCATTTTCTAACCTCTAAGCATCCCTAACAATCAGGAAACTACTTCCTGTCTCTGTGACTTCATGACTTCATAGTCTGGGCATCTTCTAAAAGTGGACTAATAAAACATAAGACAAATTGGAATTGGATTCTCTCACCAAACATGTTTTCAAGGTTCATTCATATCATAGCATGCACAATAATTAATCTGATTATAATAATGGTTTCATGGCTGTAATATGTCAGCACTTACTAACGTATACTTCAAACATTTACAATTTGGAGTATATCAACTGATTCTTAGGAAAGCAGTGAACACTTAGAATGTTTTAGTAGGTGTTTCACCAAAAGTGTACAGAGAGCAAACAAATGCATGAAAGATGCTCTATAAAAGTAGTCATCTAAGACGTGAGAATGAAAATTACATTGAGACATCAGTACACACTTACCTACTGGAAAAGTTAAAATTGAAATTACCAACAATACCAAGGGTTGACATAAACTGTAATAACTGGAACTGCTGTTCACTGTTGAAGGGAATGCGTGCAGAAGGAACAATGGAAAAATACTTGGAAACATTAGTTAACTTAAACACATACTTGTCCCATGATCCGGTTTCACTCCCAGGTAACTCAGCAACAAGAGAAGTTTACGGCAACACAAAAGAAGTGTAGAAAACATTTATAGCAGCATATGGTGGTATTTTATTTGTACTGAACTGTGATTTTCATTGTATGTTAATAAATAAAGTTGCCCGGGGGTCAGAGCTATTAGAGCCATAGCAAGATCGTGGCGGCAGCGGCGCACACCTTTAATCCCAACACTTGGTAGGCAGAGCTAGGTAGATCTCTGTGTGTTCATGGATACAGCCAGCATTGGAGACATATGCCTTTAAGACCTGGAGGGCAGTACTTACAGGCAGTGACAAGGCAGTCATGTGTTTGGGTTTACAACCAATGAGAAGGCAGAACAGAAAGACCATTTAAAGACAGACACACAGGAAGTAGCTCTCTTTCAGGGAAGCTAGGAGCACTGCAGGAGGTAAGATTTTAGCTCTGAGCTCTGACCTCTCGGCTTTCTCTTTTACATTGGTTCTGTGTTTCTAAGACGGTTGGTTATATCTACAGCAGCTTCATTCCTAACAGCCCCTAACCACAAAGAACTCAGATATCTATGATCTAATAAACGGTAAACAAACTGTGATACATATGGATAATGGAATACTATTCATACGTTAAAAAAGGAGAAATGGTTGTCTATGGGATGATATGGAAGAATTTTAAAAGTACTATACTAAGTGAAATAAGGCAGACAAAAACAGCTGTTTTATAACAGTTCATTCACATGACATTGCCAAAATGTCTTCCCTTCTCACAGGGCCGGGGCTACAGGCGCATGTGCAGCCACGCCGGGCTCTCTGTGTGGTGCCGGCATTTAGACTCAGGTTCTCCTGCTTGAGCAGCCAGCACTCTTACCCACCACACCAACTCTAGAGTCTCCATTTTCTTAACTTCATTAAAATCTCCTGACAAAGAAAATACCAGGCCAAAGGGTGTGTTTAATCAAACATTTAATTTAAAAAAAATCCTGTTTAACCTGTTTACTTTTTAAAACTACATTGTTATTATGTGTGTTTATCATGTGTGTGGGGGACAAACCATGGTGCGCTGTGAAGGTCAGAGGACAAGTCTGTGGCGGTAGCTCTCCACCTTTACACGGGTTCTAGGGGGTCAAACTCAGATTCCCAACTTAAACGGCAAATGCCTTTATGTTGAGTCATCTCAGGAGCCCCTAATTCTGAAATTTTGGACAAAATTAGAGAAGTGCACTATACATCTCAGATTACTTAAACACAGCTACCATTATTCTAATTCTAAAACCAAACAGCCACAATAAAGCAAAATAAAGCCCAAATCTCCTTAAAAACCCTAAAGAACAGTTATTTAAAAAGTCACGGGCCGGGCGGTGGTGGCGCACGCCTTTAATCCCAGCACTCGGGAGGCAGAGCCAGGCGGATCTTTGTGAGTTCGAGGCCAGCCTGGTCTACAGAGTGAGATCCAGGAAAGGCGCAAAGCTACACAGAAAAACCCTGTCTCGAAAAACCAAAAAAAAAAAAAAAAAGTCACATTTAAGTTGATAGACATTAGGATATACTATGTTCATGGACAAGAAAACTGAATAATGAAGGCTGCTCCTTCCTCTTAAATCAATCTGAATATTCAGTGAAATGCTACTTAAAGTCTCTGAAAGATTTCTCAAGACATTTAACAAGCTGATCATAAAACATCATATGGTTAGCTATAAAGGCTAAAACAACTTGGTGTCAGGATAGAAGAGCAGTTTGCCCTATTGACTATTCTTATTTTAGAGTTACTTAGAGTAATTTAAGACACTATTACATATGTTCACAGATTGACAAAGGAGATAAACTCGAAAGGTAAAAACAGAAGCACATACATGAAAACTAGATGGAAAAAAAAAGACACTATCAATTCAGCTGCAAGGACGTCCTGGTCCAAGGGTTATCAGATCTTTTTCTGTAAGGGATAAGATAGTGTCTGTCAGAGAAATCAATTCTGACACTGCCACACAAAAGCAGTCATAGATAATAAGTAACTAAATAATCATGGCAGCGTACCAACAAAACTTTACTTATAAAAATAGCAACAGAACTTTTTTGAAAGTCAATTAAACACACATACACACACACACACACACACAAAAGCTGAAGCCACTTCTTCCAACATATATAAAATGAAAGCCATTTCGTAAAAGAAAACGTAATATTCTCAAGAAAATCTCCACTTTTTTTTTCTGGTTTGTAAGGTAACTGAGATCTCCTCCCACTACTTGAAAAAACAAAATTTAAGACTCCGTTTTAGACACTCATATTGAATAATCAAACTGGAAAGGAAATAGAGGATCCCCAGAGAGGATCTGAGGAAAGCTATTGATGATACATTATAAATCTCCTGACAGGGTACCAATTTCAGGGGAAATTAAATACACTGAGGTGGAGGAGAGGTGTGATAATACACTGAGGAGCCATGGGTTAGGGAAGAGAGGTTCCAATCAGCCACTAATTTTATGCTTCAGGTCAAGTGTCAGAGGTGGTTTCCAACCAACATTTAGTCTTTTCAAAAATCTAACAGTCTTCATACCCCAAATAGGAAACGTATGTATCAATAGGGTCTGTCCAAGAACAAAATAACTACGTTTTTAAGGGGATAACTTACATTTTTGCAGCACCTTATAAAGTGCTTTCAACGCATGGCTTTGTACAGGAAGGTCACTGCTTCCGGGCTTGGGAGGAAACCAGGAGCATCCTTTCTTCACAAGCAATGTTCTGGGCTCAGTCTGTGAGGGGCGGTGGCGTCGTGTTCGTCGGGCTGCGTGGGAGCCTCTTCCCACATGTTAAGATGCACTGAGAAACGTTTCTGATGGTGCTGGTGGTGGAGATGCGGACATGATGGAAGAGATCCGTGGGGTGGAAGACCCAACGGGGAGGAGTGTGGAGCGCGGGAGCACTGGGAAGGTTACCCGCAGCAGCGCTTCCCCTCAGGGGCACAGAGCAGGCCGCAAGGGCACCTCAGACTTGGAGGACCTGAGGGCAAAGCCGAGAGGCTGACCTCACCCCTCTGAGGAGGCTTGCAGCTGGTCCGCCCCAGCACGCGCTTTTCCTCACTTGCCTACGTCCTCAGTTTCCCGGAGTTGCCCACCCAACGCCATACGGGAAGGCGCCACACTTTCCAAAGAGAGGGGCCCAGCTGCGACGGCCCAGAGTGAAGGCCAGAGGAGCCAATGGAAGCCCAGCTTTGGCCAGACGCCTCGGGCGGTGGGCGTGGCTACGGGGGTGGGGCTATTGAGTTGCTTTCTGGCGGCCGCCGAAGGACCGAGTTTCTGGCACAGCGGTCTCGAAGGCAGCTCTGAGACCGAGCTAGGGCCGCACCAGTAGCCCCGCCTCCTTTCTCCTCTCTCAGCAGACTCTTTACCAGGACAGTTAGACTCGGCAAAGGGTTCCTCTAAGGTAAGCATGTGGCCACCACCTTTTTATATGCAGGTTGTGAAATTCAGTGGCCACTTGGTCACACCAGAATGGAAAGGATGAATTTCTGCCGTTAAATATTGGGTGCAATTTGAATTCCACAGTTACATGGATTTTCCTTCTCTTCCTTGAGACTCTTCGGTGATGGGTACCACCCTTGCCCACTAAATTACGGTTCTTTCTGATCGCAGAATTCTGACAAAGGGACAAAGAGTTGGATTTTTTTTTTTATTGCTGTAACATGCAAAGGTTCTGTGGTTTAATTTCTTAATTGTCTCTAAATCCAATGGTAAGAAACACTGGTGGTTTGAGTCAAACCATTTCAAGAATCCAACTAATTCAGCTGAGTCTTCCCGTTTCTCCCTCGTTACACGTGAACATCGTCAGGTGGTTAGCATCTAACAGGTTTATCTTCTCAAAGAAAGTAAGCTTTTCGGAAATGATGGGGCTTTCCAGAAGCATTCCAGAGACAGACACTTCTGTGCTTTTGGGGAAAAAAAAATCTTAGTTTTTTTATTTTTTTTTATTTTTTATTTTTTTTAAGTAAATTTATTTTACAACATCATTTAGTTCAACATAATAGCCACAGATTCCCCTGTTCTCCCACAATCGCCCCCCTCCCCCTCCCCCCATCCCACCCCCCATTCCCACCTCCTCCAGATCAAGGTCTCCCCCGAGGACCGGGATCTTAGTTTTAAAGGAGCCTATTGTAACCGGGTGGTGATGGCGCACCACTTTAATCCCAGCACTCTGGAAGCAGAGGCAGGCAGATCTCTATGAGTTTGAGGCTAGGCTAGTCTAAAGAACGAGTTCCAGGACAGCCAGAACTACACAGAAAAACCCTGTCTTGAAAAAACAAAACAAAACAAAAAGCATATAGGAACAAATCAGAAAAATCACTGTTAATTTCTTGTCATCCAAAAATCTAAGAGAGAGCGTGTACTGAATTTAATTTGCTTCTTTAGAAGACTTTCAACTCCAAATTTAAAATGGAAGGAAGTGTTCATGAAAACTTTAGATCTATGTCTTTAAGTTTCTCCCAACTCTTTAACAAAAATTCTTCAAAACTCTTTGCTGATGAGCACTTTCAGAATAGCTTGGCTGACATTCTGAATAATTTCCTCTCAACCTGAAGATTCGAAATTTCATTAAATAAAAAATTAAGTATGTTACAATACTTAGATATGAAACATTAATGAACTGAGTAATACAGTCTTAAGAAGAGGCACTTAAAACACAGGACACCTGCATTATTAGAGCCATCTAATGTGATGTGATTTGATAAATAGGCGAGAGATTATGAAATGCACAAGAATTCAAGACAGAATGTTCTGCAAGCTGCTTACTGCCTCCATAGGCCATTTGAAGACAAAACAACTCAGCAGAAGCTCAAGAGAACTTAATGATGAGCTAAAGTATCCTTGGATGCCACTATTAAAACGAACAAAGTCAGTTCAACTTCATCTGACAAGGGAAAGAAGGCCTAATTTTTATAGGGACACAGGACATTAATTTTAAAGTATATAATGATTTTAGAGAGGAGGAAGTAGAGAAAGATAGCTCGACCTAAATTACATCTATTTAGAAGGAAACAAGTTCCCTTGTCTTGTAGTAGACACTTGCCTTTCTACCTTTTTTCTCTCCCCTCTGCTTGGATGGATCCTACTTATTCTTCAACCCAGCTCAAAATCTGAACCTTCCATATCATGGCCCACAGACTGTTCTCCTTGTAGAATGAAAGAAGAACTTTTTATTTGACATTTTTGTTGCATATCTTATAATGGTTATCATTTATGAGTTTTGTTTTTGTTTTTGCTTTGGACACGGAATGCTAAACTACTTGAACTTTTATTCACCACTGTTACTGGCAGAGTAGCTTGAACATGGTAAACAAGTTTAGACTAGTGTTAATGTGGTTAGTAGGTATAGTAATATGCTAGGGTCACCTTAACAAAAATAATAGACTTGGTAATTTAAAGGACAGAAATGTATGGGTTTTTATTTATTTTTTTATTTATTTTGGCTTTTTCGAGACAGGGCTTCTCTGTGTAGTTCTGGTGCCTGTCCTGGATATGGATTTTGCTCTGTAGACCAGGCTGGCCTCAAACTCACAGAGATTCTGCCAGGCTCTGCCTCCCGAGTGCTGGGATTAAAGGCATGCGCCACTATTGCCTGCCCTGAAATGTATGTTCTTAAAGTAATGGAGACTAGATATCTCAGATTAGTGTACTAGGGTCGGTTTCCTTCTGAGCTCGCACCATGTTGGCAGATGGCTGTGCCATTGCTGTCTTGTGTCTTTCCTTTATTTATATACACATCTAACTGCAAATTTACCCTTATTTTTAAGGACACCATTTTACTGAGTTAGGGCCACATTAAAGACCTCACTTCTACTTAATTGTCCCTTTAAACACCTTATCATGAAGTAATTACTTTTTAGGGGTGAAACATCAGGATAGGAAGTTTTGGAGGGAAACAGTGAAGCCCATAGCAGCAGCAGTGCCAAAGCAGAAATGTTTCAGATAAATTACTTGTCATTAGACAATCCTCAAACTGGAATCAGAGCTACTAGTGTCTGCCCAGCCTTCAGAAGCCCTGAGTTCAATCTCCTACATATACCCACCCAACTCCCGGAATCTCAGTTTTAGATCTATAGATGACATAAATATGTAAATCAAATTGGTATAAGATAATAAGGAAAGTTGGGGTTTGTGGAAATCAGTGTATTTGTCCAGACAAAAGACATTTAAAACTTGTCCTCCCTCAAAAACAAAACAAAAAAACACAAATGAAACAAAACGGAAAAAACTTCAAATAGATTAGTTAGTTTTGACTTCTAAGATATCAGTTTGAAAAGTCACCAGATGTTACTTCATTTGGAATCATAACTTCTTATGATAGATATCAGGCATGTTAAATATGTTTTTGGATAACCAGAGGAACATTCTCAGACTCCATGGGTTCACATATTTACATTTTTAATTGACCATTATTTTGAAAAATGCCATACTAAATAGCAGAGACATCAGTTTCCCACAAACATTGAAGAGTTCCAGGAACTCTGTTCTTAAGAACATAATTTATTTTTGAAATATTTTATTTAAAAATGAAGCTACAGTAGTCTTTTCTTATCTATAGTTTTGGGGTTTTTTTGTTTTGCAGTTTCAGTCAACTGAAAATACTAAAATGGAAAATAACAGAAAATCCTTAGGTTTTGAACAGCACTCTATTCTAAATAGGGTGGTGATGTTTTGTACTATTCTCTTTTGTACCACTGAAGATGTGAATCATCTCTGTCAAGTATAGCTCCACTGAAGTGAACGTATCACCCACCTGCTAGTCACTTAATAGTCATATTCATCAGGTCCACTATAGTGTTATGACAGTGCTTTTATTTCACTCCAAAATAGCAGTAAAGCATGCACTTGTATAACATTTGTTAATAATTGTTATTTTCACCATTCCAAGTTTTTAAAATAAATAATAAGATAGTATATGTAGAGTTTAGTGCTATCCACATATGATTTAAGACTTCCTTTTAGATATTCTAAAATATTCAGGAATGTGTAAGTCTTTCTATAGATCAGGCTATTGTTAACTAAAAGGAGTTAGTATAGCAATTCAGAGGAACTTTTTTTAAAAAATACACCTTTCTCAGCACTAGATCTGAATATTCTAATGCAGTAGACTTGGACAAATGGTAGATAATCTATGTTTTGAAAATATTTCCTCATTAAATAATTCTGATGTACACCTCCATTAGCTCATGCTCCCCTAAAGCATCTACTATATAGTGTATACTTAATGAATTTTTGTCACATTAAATGACTATAGCTGTGATTTATTAAGATTAATAAGAACCTAGTGTCTAGGATGAATTGAGAGTTGGAAATGTCCTAGAGGCAAGGAAAGCCTCTAGGACATAGACACTGGCTAAGAGATGAGCAGTCCTAAACTAGAGTAGAGGCGGTAGGAGGAAATGGATGAGGAATACTGAAGCGGTGGAATGAACACAATTAGATAAACTGTGGAAACCTCTTCACTTAGTCCAGGGTAAAGTGTGTGAATCTGAATCTTTTATGACCCTTCCTCAGAATTCTGATGTAAGTTACTTATTTCAGTTTTTGACCTCAGTTTAAGAACACACCACTCCACACTGAACCCTGAGGAGTAGAGAAAAAGATTTTAAAGAAGAGATGGATTGCTCAGTGGTTAAGAGCAGTTGCTGCTCTCACAGAGAAACTAGATTAAGATAGAAACAGGTATCCTATTTTAATGGATTGGAAAACAATATTTTTAGGTAATAGTGTGACCCCAAAATGATTTACAGATTTATTTCAAGACCTAACAAGATCCCAGTATCCGTTTTTTTAAAGAGACGTTTAAGATCATCCTGAATATATGGAATTTCAAAAGACCAGAGTAACTAAAAAAATCTAGAAATTGAAAAATTAGTGGGTATACATTCTCTTATTTTAAACACAAAGCTACCATTATCTAAACAGTTTAAGACTGGCATGTGAATAAATAAAAGTTCATATGGAATAAAACTGAGAGCCTAGGAATACATCTTCAGATGAGTGGTCAAACCATCTTCAAAGTTGTAAGGTTCATTCAACTGGAGAAGGATAATCTTGTCAACCGATGGTTCTAAAGGGAGGAAAATCTCCATGTATAATGAATTTAGACTCTATGGCACATATAAGAACTAACTCAAAGCTGATTAAAGACCCAAACTTTAAACTGTAAAACTCTTAAATATAGAGCAAAAGCCTCAGTACATTGGGTTGGGAAAAAAGAAAGAAAGAAAGAAAGAAAGAAAGAAAGAAAGAAAGAAAGAAAGAAAGAAAGAAAGAAAGAAAGAAAGAAAGAAGAGAAGAAAGAAAGAGACAAAGAAAGAAAAAGAAAGAAAGAAAGAAAGAAACAAAGAAAGAAAGAAACAAAGAAAGAAACAAGGAAAGAAAGAAAGAAACAAAGAAAGGAACAAAGAAAGAAAGAAATAAATTCTTATTCGATGGTAAATCTGATGACTAAGATGGCTACTTAATGATGAAAAGGTGAGTGACACTGTGTGAATATGTACACTGGACCAAGCAAGGTAAGGGTCTCTTCCTGTGAAGGAGCCTGTGATAGTTCGCTGAGTTAGTTTTTTTTTTTTTTTCAAGTGTGCAGTTTATATGAATTATTTCTGAAATTTTCCATTTAAGATTTTGGGACTGTGTTTGACAAGCTAGCTGAATTGTCAGAGAGGACAATCTTAAGGAAGAATGACTATATATGCTACAACATGAGTGTCTGGACTTTGAAAACATGCAACTTGAAATATACACAAAGGGCTAACTCTTGTGAATTACAAAGTCTGGAGGTTGAGGTTTCTCCAGGCTGCTGTAGTTGAGTTACTGATTGCTTCAATGAGCTACTTAATGTTTCAAGAAAATTAAAATACCAAAGTATGCTTCTGCCTACTTGATATAAAATGAGAATATTTTCTGTATAAATGAGGTATTTATATGTGCTGTAAATTGTTTCACAGTATTGGCAAAATTGTCAGCATTGATAATGGCAAAATAGACTTCAGGGCCTGGAAAGACAGACAGCTCAGCCATTAAGAGCTCTTGTAGAGGACCCAGGTTTGGCTCTTAGGAGCTATATCAGATGGCTCATGAGGGCCTATATTTCCAGATCCAGGGCATCCAATGCCCTCTTTAGGCCGTCACAGACAACTATGTAGAAGTGATGTGCATACAGACAATCAGGTGCATATAACAAATACATAAAAACAAAGTTTTTTTTTAAAAAAAAAAACAGACTTCCATGTTAAGTACCAGCTGTGTAAGTTATTACTTTTGTGTACTTTTAGTCCATTTAGCTCAGTTTCTGCATCTGGACTAGAGACAGCAGTGGAAGTCACTATGTGTAATTCTTGACAATATGAGAACAAATACCTTGTACCTTCTAGACTACCCTTAATGAGAATTGTCAGTATTGATTAAATATTACTTGTTTCCCTAACCTTAAGAACTTAGGAAAAAACACCAGCTGTGATTTAAAAACATCCTTAAAAATATAGCCCTGGCTATCTATCCCTGTATAGATATACTCACCTACTGATTATATACTTCCCCCTTTCTCTAAATTTCTCTTTTTTCATTATAACTGTATATTAGTGCATTTTCTTGTATTTGAGTCTCATTATTTTGTGGGAGTTCTCATCTCCCAATGCCATGACCTGCATGGCTTTGTGGTTGACCTGCATAGGGCATCGAGAGAATAAAGAAAGGACAGACACACAGACCAAATGCAGAAAAGCTGGGATTGGGTGAGCCATGGGCTCAGATGGTGATGCAACAGCCCCAAACCTTGGCAGTTATTTTATATGTCTGAATGAGGAGATGTGTTTATTGTAGACAGTGGAATGAGGAGACAGGTTTAGCTAATCCTGGCAGGAAGTCTATAGGGTACAGTTTCAGGTTGCAGTCATCTAGGATAAGGAAATTGTCCTGTGGTTGATAATTTCTGTATACGTCAGTCAATCATTGATTAACACTTTCAACTTGAAGCAGGGAAAGGCTTTGCTGTTGCCATGGACCTTGACATGGCTGTGCTCATGTCAACAATACACATTCACTCAGGACTTCATTTGCTCTCTTCACCCACAAGCTGTCTGTATACCTTTTGAGGCTAGCTAATCTACCTTGTGTTTGATTATTTGATTTTGTTGTTATTGTTGCTTTTTATCTTTAGACATGGTCTTATGTAGCCTGGGTTGTCCTTGAACACACTGTGTAGAAAGACCTTGAACTCCTGATCTTCCTGCCTCCACTTCCCAAGTGTTAGAATTACAAGGTGAGTGCCAATATCCTTGGTTTAGCTAATACTTCATAGCTTGTATTTCTTTTGTGTCTCTTTCAGCTAGCACACTACTACAGTGTAGTCAAATACTCTGTAAACATTTGTTTATTTTTAGTAATTGGTGATTTCTAAGTAAGCCCTTAAGCATATTATAATTGCAATTCGGATTAACAGTTACTGTGAACAGAACTGATAGTACACTTGAGAATTCCTATTAGTCAAAGGTGACCTTCCTACATATCCCAGCAGATGCAGACCTGACAAAGTGATTCATACCTTCATAACCTGCAGTACAAGTCTCTCTAAACTGCCTTGCTGCTGAAATAAGCAATGTAGATTAAGAGTTTCCTTCTGAATTCAGAACACTATTGCTATAGTCTTATGTTTCCTCTAAAATTGTATTTCAAATCTGAGGGCAATGCCAGGAAATTAACACTGCCAAATACAAGGTAATAATGAGTTTTAAGATATCTTTGTGTAAAATTAATAAAATAGCAGTAAGCCTGAAGTTCAGGAAATACTCTTGCAAGACCTTACTTTGAAGTAATAAAGTATTTCATCTTAAGCTGTACTATTTACTCTGGGTGATATTAACTTATATAAACAGCTTCCTCATTTGTTAAATGAGCATCAGTCTTAGAGATTTACTCTACTAAAGTAGTTGAGGTGCTGTACTGAGTACAATGTCATAGACCTGCTAATTAAATAGTAAAAACATTTTACCTGGGGTTTTAAAATATTCTAGTTCAATATTATTTTTATTAGTTTTATTTTTGAGAATATAATATAATTAAATAATTCCCTCCCCTTCCCTTTCCTCCCTCTAAAATCTCTCATATACCCTTCCTTGCTGTCTTTCAAACTCATGGCCTCTTTTTTCAATGATTGTTGTTACAGGTATGCATATATATATATATATATATATATTATATATATATATATATATCTCTGCTCAGTCTGTATAATGGTGTGTGTGTGTGTGTGTGTGTGTGTGTGTGTGTGTGTGTGTGTGTGTGTGTGTTTTCAGGGCTGACCATTTGGTATTAGATAAGCAATTGGTGTGCTCTTCTCTGGGAAGACTATGTCTCCTGCTCTGTGTATCCTTCCTTGCTTATAGTTCTTTTTTTTTTTTTCTTTTCTTTTTTTTCTTTTTCGAGACAGAGTTTCTCTGTGCAGCTTTGTGCCTTTCCTGGAACTCACTCTGCAGTCCAGGCTGGCCTCGAACTCACAGAGATCCACCTGCCTCTGCCTCCCGAGTGCTGGGATTAAAGGCATGCACCACCACCGCCCGGCTCCTTGCTTATAGTTCTTTGTGTGTGGTTGAGGCCCTGTGATCTCCCTCCCATTCACAGTAGCATGTCCATTGTCATTGTCTTTGTTCAGCTCCTGCATAGGCAGTCATGTTGGTGAGACTTTATGGGTATAGCTTCTGACACTACTAAGAGATACAATCTCACATCAAACTCTCTGATCCCCTGGTTCTTATAATCTTTTTGTCTCTCTGTCAGTAGATGCCAGAGTTATGATCCACTAGAACCGGGCTCTACAATTCTGCATTTTGATTGCTTGTGGTTTCCTGCAATGGTCTCCGGCTGTTGCAAAGAGAACTTTTCTTGATGAGGGGTGAGGACTGGACTTCTCTGTGGGTAGAAGGACAAATGTTTAGAATTTAGTTAGGGATTATGCAGGTTTAGTAAAGTCGTTGTTGTAGATGCTTCTCCAAGACCCATGACATCACTAGTCCTAAGTAATTGTTAGGTTTCCAGTACCAGGCATATTTCTTTGTTGTTGTGCAGATCTTACTACCAACTCAAAAGATGTTGGTTACTGCCACCACTGCACTCTGAAGTTGATTGTGCAATGTTGGTCATTGTCGTGGTTCATAGGCATCCTAGCTAGGTCAGACTGTTGGTTGCTTCCCTTCTTTGGAAGCTTCCGTGGTGCCTTGTGATACCATTAAAGTTAGTTCTCAGGAAGGAGGCATTCAGGTCAGTTCCATCTCAGCAACCTCTGGGCCCTGTCTCTGAAATACGTGGTGTCTTTGGCAATAAGAACTTACTTCCACCTGTTGGGGGACAACCAAGGACAATAGCAACAGACTGTATGTTCTGAGAGTCTTCTAGAACAACCCTGACCAATGACTTGAAAGAGGGCTGCTCATGCCTTGTGTTGGGGTTTTTGTAGGTGGATTTTGACTCTTGGAGAAAGTATTGTCAGCCCACATGAGAAATTTTCATTTAAACTATGTGTGTGTATTTATACACAGTTACATGTATTATAGTTTTTTTAAAGAAGATAGTTAATAGTATAATTCTCATAACTGTTTCAGACCTCCTGTCATTTTACCCTCCTTTTCCCCATGATCAGATCACTTATACCCTACTATTCCCATCTTTATTTTCTCTACCACCTACCCCAGCAATGGCCCCTTTTTACTTTCCTGGTTTCTGAAGTTACTCTAGGGTCTGCACTCACATCTGAAGATTTGTAACTAACTAGGAGCCTCCAACGAGAGAGAACTTGTGACATTTGTCTTTTTGTTGTCTGGGTTACTTCACTCATTACCTTTTCTAGTCCCATCCATTACCCACAAAGTTCGTGATTTTATTTTTCTTTAACATTGAACAGTAGTCAATATTGTTTTATGTAGCACATTTCCATTATCCACTCACCAACTGAAGGGCATTTAGAGTTTCCTTTTCTAGTTATGTGAGTAGAGCAACACTGAGCATGCCTGAACAAGTATCTGTGGAGTGGGATGTTGAGTCTGGGGCACATGCCAAAGAGTGGTATAGCTTTGTCATATTGTAGATTCATTTTTAGCTTTTTGAGAGTTCTCCACTCTGATTACCAGTGGCTGCACCATTATGCAGTCCGACCCACAGTAAGTGAGGGTTCTGTTTTCACCATACTCCCTCCAACGTATGCTGTTGGTTGTTTTGAATTGTATGTATCATTAAGTCATTTATTTGTGCTTTTTCTGACTTTTTAATGCAGACATTTGGAGCCCAAAGTTTTTCCCTCTAGGTCTGCTTTCAGTCCTGGAGATTTGGTTGTGTTGTGTTTTCATTCTCATTTACTTCTACAAAAAGTTTTCTCTCTTCCTTCTTTGGCTTATTCAGTAATTAGTTGCTCAATCTCCAGGAGTTGGGATATTTACTAGAGATTTGTTTACCATAAATTTTAAGTGTTACTGCATTATAGTCAGATAGAATACAAGGAGTTATTTTAATCCTTTTGAATTTGTAAAGACCAGGATGTGGTCTAATTTAGAAAAGCTTTTATAATAGCCCATCCTGATCATCTCAGCTGCCACCCAGGCCCACATCCATGGCCTTGGGTTAGCCCACCCTAACATCTACCCCATCTACATCTGCTGGAGTTCTTAAAGTGACTGGTCCTGCAGAACGATACTCACAGGATCTCCATGACTTGGGTGGTCACAGGATAGCTAAGAGAAGTTCCAATGAGGGTCCAGTGATGATGGTGTGCCAGAGGCCTTGAACCAGACCAAGGACTTATTTGCAACTCACTTGCAATAAACATTTGCAAGTGAGGCTGTATAGAAAAAAGTGTATACTGTGTGACACACCTTGGCTCTCAATGCCACAAATCAAATGAAGAGGTGTTGGAGAGGCAGGAAAGACAGAGGAGCAAAGAGGTTCTTTTTTAATTGTTTATTTAGTTTGGTTAATTTTGGGGGGGACATTACAAGGGTGAGGGGAGGACATGGGGGTAGGAGGTGAGCAGAATTAGGGTACATGATATGAAATTCCCAAAGAATCAATAAAGAAATTATGTTATTGTTTTAGGGTTTCTATTGCTGTGAAGAGACACTATGACCACAGCAACTCTTATAAAGGAAACATTTAATTGTGGTGGCTGGCTTACAGTTCAAAGGTTCAGTTCATTATCATCATGGTGGGAAGCATGGCAGCACGCAGGCAGGTGTGTTGCTGGAGAAATAGCCAAGTGTCCTACTTCTTGTAGGCAACAGGAAGTCAACTGGCAGGCACACTGAGGGAAGGTATGAACAGTGACATACTTCCTCCAATAAGGCCATGCCTCCTAATAGTGCCACTCCCTTTGGGGGCCATTTTCTTTCAAGCCACTAATTTCCACTCTCTGTTCCCCAAAGGCTTAAAAAAATGCATTTAGTCTCACATCAAAAGTCCCCATAGTCTATAACAGTTTCAAACTTGTTTCAAAGACCAAAGTCTCTTCTGAGATGAATGGCAATCTCTTAACTCCTTGTAAAAATTAAAATAAAAAAGGCAGATAACATACTTTAAACATATAATTGCACAGTGCTATTTATTTGTCGGTGTTATTTACCAAGCGCAAGAAAACATGAGGTACAATGGAACCCACTATAAGAGTTTTTATTAGGGAAGGGAAAGGGTGGAAGTGACCTACCGAAAAGAAAGGTGGGAGGGTGGAGAGAGAGAGGTACACTTTATCTCTGGCGAGAGGGAGAGAGAGTGGCCAACAGGTAGAGCCTGCTTTTATAGGTAACCTCACACATACGTATATGGGCTTATGTAGCTACACCATGCATGCACATAGATTACGTGATCATGCTGCATGCAGATTACGTGATCATGCTGTGCACAGATTACATAGGACATAAGGCCCTGGAGTGACTAAGCACATGACTGCTGACAGTGCATGCGTGGTCATGTGACTCCAGAAGTGGCTAGGAATAACAACACATAAGATATGCATTACCATTCCAAAACACAGGGAAGGGAGCATAGCAAGGAAATACTGGACAAAAATAAGACCAAAAACCAGATGAGCAAATTCCACAGTCTGCATCTCCATGCTGATGTCAAAATGCTCTTCAGATCTCCAACTCTGTTCAGCTTTGTTGACTGCAAAGCACTTCTTTCTCTTCTGCTGGTTCTGCTCCCTGTTAGCGGATCTCTTTGGCAGGTATCCCACAGCTCTGGCATCTCTAACATCTTGGGGTCTCCAAGGCAATCCAGGCTTCTGTAGCTGGAGTTTTTCTGGTCCTGCCTGGGCCATGGTCAGGACAAAAATCTCTCATCTGCCAGTCCCACAACCGCTCAGACCCAACCAAGTAAACACACAGAGACTTATACTGCTTACAAACTGTATGGCTGCAGCAGGCTTCTTGTTATCTAGTTCTTATATCTTAAATTAACCCATATCTATTAGTCTATAAGTTGCCACGTGGCTCATGGCTTACCAGTATCTTACATCTCGCTTTTCATGGTGGCGGCTGGCAGCATCTCTCTGACTCAGCCTTCCACTTCCCAGAATTGTCCTCTCTCCTTGTCCCGCCTATACTTCCTACCTGGCTACTGGACAATCAGTGTTTTATTTATTAACCAATCAGAGCAACACATTTAACATACAGAACATCCCACAGCAGGCTTCAACTTCACAGCTTCAGGCAATGGCCTCTCTACTAGGCCTCCATTCAGGGACACCCTGACACATGCCTGGCCTCAGTGGCTTTCTTTAGGCGTGGAGGCAAATTCCATAACCTATTTCTTCTATCCTTAACTCTAAAGCCAGAACCACCTGGCCGAAGCTGCCATGTTCTGCTACTTACTGGGGCTAGAACATGGCCCCCTTGTTCAATTACATCTTCTCCAGGTTTCTATCCTTCATTGCCTAAGCCTTGCTGTCCTGAAACTTGCTCTGTAGACTAGCCTTGCTTCAGACTCAGAGATCTGCTAACCTCTGCCTTCCCAGTGCTCGGATTAAAGATGTGCCCCATCACACCTGGCTCTAAGCTTTCCTTTAGTTTCTTTTCACAAGTTAGAAACTTAGCTGGGTGGGATCTTGCCCTGAGGTCATCACTCCCTTTATTCTATTTCTTAATCTGATTATCTCCTTGAACACAGGATTTAGCTCTATTCCACCTCCTAGTGCTCTTTTTCTCCTCAAAAATTTAATTTTATAATAGACTCTGCTCAGCTTGCTCCTTTTCATTATAAATCTTCATTAGAGCTACCACTAATCACCACAAAGTCCATGCTAGGCTGTTTTGAGATTTCTTCTGTCAACGGAATTAATCCAAACCTTTCATTTTAGCCTCAGGCAGACACTTTGGGCAAGGGCAAAAAGCAGCCACTTTATTCACCAAAATATCACAAGAACCAGTCTCTGGGCCAAATACTAAAATTCTTCTTCTCTGAAACCTCTTTAGGTAGCCCCCCACAGTTCATCAAATCACCCTCAGTACCACTGTCTTCCATGTTCCTACTAGTATGGCCCATTAAGCAGCACTTAATACATTCCACTGCTTTCTTAACCCATACTCCCAAAGTCCATATTTCTCCAAACAAATGGTCAGGTCTATCACAGCAACACCCCAGTCCTTGGTACCAACTTCTGCTTTAGTTAGGATTTCTATTGCTATGAAAAGACACCAGGGCCATGGCAAGTCTTACAAAGAAAGCATTTAATCGGGGTGGCTTGCTTACAGTTTCAGAGGTTCAATCCATCATCATCATGGTGGAGAACATGGTGGCATGCAAGCAGATGTAGTGCTGGAGCTGAGAGTGCTACATCATGTCTTGCAGGCAACAGGAAGTCAACTGAAAGTCACACTGAGGGAAGCTTGAGTAAAAGAGAACTCAAAGCCCGCCCCCCCTCCATGGTGACACACTTTTTCCAACAAGGCCACGCCTCCTAATAGTGCCACTCCCTTTTGGGGGCCATTTTCTTTCAAACTACTACAGTTATAAAAAGAAAAGAAAAAAGAAAAAAAATTGTGTACTGCTCAGTGTAATGTATATTCTTTGGTGTTTGGGTAGAATATTCTATAGATGTGTTAAGTCTATTTGATATCAATTCTGATGTTTCTCAGTTTATTTTTTGTTCAGATGACCTGTCTATTGGAGAAAGTGAGTTATTGAAATGATCTATTAGGATGGATTGGTGTTAATCTGTGTATTTAAATCCAGTAGTACTTTTTTTTTTTTAAATGAAATTGGGTGAACCAGAGTTTGATGTATATGTGTTTAGGAGAGCAATGTATTTTTGGCAACTGTTCTCTTGATCAGAATGAAGTGTCTCTCTTTATCTCTTCTTATTAATTTTAGTTTGAAGTCTATTTTGTCAGATATTAGGATAGTGATGCCTGCTTGCTTCCTGGCCCCATTTGATTGGAGTATTTTTGTCCATACTTTTAATCAAAGGTGGTACCTATCTTCAAAGCTAAGATGTTCTTCTTGTAGACAAAATAGGGGGATTTTGTTTTGTGATTCATTCAGTCTGCCTATTTTTAATTTTTATTGGAGAATTGAGGCAATTTATATTTAAAGTGATTATTAAAATATGTATTTTAATTGCAGTCATATAATTTTTGATGTTTGTGTTATCAGTGGTGTTTTGTGTTTTAATAATTATGGTTTTGTATTTTTTCCAACAGTCTCTCAGCTATGCTCACTTCTCTCTTTAGCCTGAGATATTGCTTCCTATTGTTTCTGTAGGTTTGGTGTTAGATACAAAATTTTTCAGCAAAGTTTTCTTTCGCCTTCAGTTATGGTGGATAGTTTTGCTGGGTAATATTAATCTAGGCTGGCCAGCATGGTCTTGTAGGACTTGGAGTGCATTGCTCTGGGCTCTTCTGGCTTTCAAAGTTTCCATTGGGAAATCATCTGTTATTCTGATAGGTTTTCCTTTATATGTGAATTGTTTAACAATTTCTTCCAATATTAAAACATTTTGTCCTGCAGGGTGGCTCTATAAGCAAGAAGCCAAACAACTCAAAGTAGCTTAAAAAACTCCCCCAAACTGACCAGATTCACTAAGCCCCTCCATGCCAGAGTAAGCAATAAAAGCTTAGAGTCCCTCTAAGACAACCAAGTTGTGAAGATGACTCAGAAAGCTAAGCTACACAGAAGACTTTCAGACAAGCTGCAAAGAAGACTCGGAGACCGGCCGAGCTGCCTGATGAAGCAGGAACCAGCTGAGCTGCTGGGAAGAGGTGTAGGCCAACTGAATCACTTGGAAAGAACACCCTCTGACATGTTGAGCTACCAGTGGGCTATGCAGTATGCTCTGGGTTCCTAGCTTTTTTGAGCTGTCACCCATGGGTGGGTTTTGATGATGCATGTGTCTTTTAATTATTTCTGCTCCTGCAAGTAACTGCTACCCATATTCCTGTTAATAACCCCAATAAAACTCATTGGCTCACCAAGTTGGACTTTGGTGGTATCCATACTTTGATCTGTTGTGGGATCCCTAGATGTGGTGACTAAACATGTTTGTTGCATCTCCCCAGGAAAAGTTTTGTTACACAACAATGTGACTAGTGTTGTTTTTTTTTTTTTCTTTGTGGTGTTCAGTATACTTCTTTTGTTCTGTATACTTGATGTTTTAACCATGATAGGCTGTGGGATTTTCTTTTCTGTTGTTGTCTATTTGGTGTTCTATGCAATACTTTTATCTGGGTATGTGTTTCCTTAGTTTCTACTTCTTTCCTACTTTAAGGCTTTGCTTTGAGCTCCCTAATTGAGTTATTGGGTTTTACAATTATACCTTCATTTTAGTTTGAGTTTTCTTCAGTGTTTCTATTTCCTTATTGAATTCTCTTCTCAAATCCTGGATTGTGTTTGTCATTTGTTTGTCTTTTATGGGAGCCTCATGACTTGTAATTTCCTTAAATTCTTTTGTCTTAATTTAATTGGGCTAGTTTATTGTCTTCTTGAGTTCTTTGGGAAAGTTTATAATTATTCTTTTAAATTCTGCATCCTGGTGTTCATCTAGGTGATTCTCATTGGCAAATATTTCTACAGAACTGGGAGGTTTGGAGAGGAGGTACTGGCATGATCTATGATACTCTTTGTATTTTGCATTGAATTCTGGGCCTGTGAATTTCTTGTGTTAGTTCTGAGTCTGATATGGACAGAGCAGATGGAGCATTAGAGAGGATGTGTGGGAGCTGGTCCCAGAGCTTGGGAACTTTGGGGAGGACTCATACCAGGTGGACAGAGGGGACTAGGATGTGCCTCCCTGTCAAAGCCTGGAGGTGGGGGTGGATCTGGATGGGTGCAAAGGTTGGATATGGCATGAGAGGGTCCTGTGGGTTAAGTAGGGTGGGTTCTGTCAGGAACCTAGAGATTGGTTTTGGTAGAAGCACAGGTAGTCAGGACCCACCCTGGACACTAGATATGATAGGTTAGGGGCAAGTACCTGGAGGGAAGGGTCAAGTTGACTCTTTGGGATAGACCCTGGAGAAAGGATGTGGGAAGTCTGGCTGGGTAGAGAGTTGGATGGGATTCGGGAGGGACTTGTGGGTGGTGGCAGGTAGCATAATCTTTAACATTATTTTAAAATTTGTTCTTTATGAAGAGGTTTGAGGGTAGCAGATATAACTCAGTGGTAGAGTGCTTACCTAGTGTACTGAGGCCCTGGATTTGATCACCACAAGAGCAGTTTTAGAGTAAGACAACTCCCACACTGGTGTGTTGTTTTTGTTTTGTTTTTCAGTTGTTCAGTGACATTTCAGGAATCCAGACTGTCACTGTTCCACACTGTAATCCTAAAAGCATTTGCCTTTGTTTTCAGACTAGGGTCTCACAAGGTGACCTCTTCAGTTTGTCTTTAACATGGCATCCAGCAAAAGAAAATATCTCTTCTTATTTGTTTCTCACTAAGAGTAATGAGATCCTTCTCAGCAGCCTTCCAGCACACTTCTCTTCATAACGTATTCAGAGGTCACACCCCTACCTCTTAATTACTGCTCATTTGGAGAATGAGCTCGTGAATTTTCCAGCTCATGAATTGTCCCTGAGGGATGGGTTGTGTCCTTGTATGAAGTATGGAAGCCCAAGTAGAATCGGTGCGTTCCCAATAGACGCCTCCACTGTTACTCTGCATGATAGAGTATTTGTCTTTGCTTTTTAATCTCCATGGGAAGGAGACTCAGGTTGGCTTTGACGCTGCTTACTCGACTGTTGTCCGTTAACTCTTTGCCTTCAGTTTGCTAGACAAAGGTCAGTTTCATTCTTTGTCCTGTTTTTAACACACTTTGATGGTGAACTGCTTCTGCCAGTTTGTTTCTGTGATGGGTACAAAGTTCTTGACGCATCACAACTAAAGATGGCAAGCGCCGGTGAATATCAGTTTTACCTAAGGCAGATCACAAATGCAGGCGGCATACTAATTATAGTTGCTTTCTGTAGGTGGTTTTTTATCCAGGGGCCAAAAGTAAATTTATAGTGTGATTATATATGACTTTAAAATACACAGCCTTCCTCTCAAAACTTAAAGCAGTTAAAAAAAAAGACACTTTTTGCTTTCAGTTCAGATTAGCTGACTTATTTATTAGCAGTAGAAACAAGTGAACCAAGTGTGGGAAGGTATGAAAGGAAGAACCCTGCCTTAGTTACTTTGTATGTTGCTACAACAAAATACTGCATCCAAGCAGCTTGAGGAAGAGCTTTTTGTTGTTGTTTTTGGTTTTTTGAGACAGAATTTCTCTGTGTAGCTTTGCACCTTTCCTGGAACTCGCTTTGGAGACCAGGCTGGCCTCGAACTCACAGAGATCTGCCTGCCTCTGCCTCCCGAGTTTGTTCTGCTTAGTTTTAAAGAGGTAGAGTCCATCATGGTGGGGAAAGGATATCAACATCAGCATGAGCACAGCCAATCACATTGCACCGCAGACAGGAAGCAGGGAGAGACTGGAAGTGGAATTATGAAACCTCAAGACATAGTCCCCACTTGACTCTAACAGCAAATCTCTACCTCCTTAAAGGTTCCACAACCTTCTCTAACAGCACTACCATCTGGAGACCTAGTGTTCAAACATGCAAGCCTATGAGGAGCATTGCACATTGAAACTCCAAGCCAACAAGTATCATTCGTGAACAAAGGGGAATGCATACTCCTGTGAGAGAGAGGAGAGCCAGGTGGGGTGGCACACTCCTGTGACTCAAGCTCATGGGAAGAGACTGAGGCAAGAGGATCAGAATTGTGAGTCCACATTCACAAAATGGGGAGGATATTTAGGAACATGTATGGACATTTTTAATGTTCATGTTTGATCAGTCCATATACCTTCACTTTAAGAAAAAAGATCTGATTAACAAGAACTTGTCTTTCCACATTGGCTTCATCTAGAAATAATTTTTATAAGTAATTTACATTGTGTTTCTATAAATGCTATAAAATTGAAACAATACAGACTGCAGTCATAAAGGGAAGAAATGTGATGTAGAAGGAAAGGGTGAGAATTCATTGCAGAAGAAAACTACCCCTCCTCCCCCCCCATCAACCAGCTCAATAGGCATTTTCTTGGTTTCATACCAACATTTTCTCTTGAGTCTTGGAAGGCACTATTTAGAGTATTGCTTCTGGGAAGCCTTGCTAAAAACCACTAATGTGGTTAACATGATAGAACAGATGGCAGACACTAGACATGTTTTTTGTATGTATCCATGATACATGAGATACTCAATGCAGACTTGTCTCTATTATATTTTTAATGTACTATGGTTCTATTTTTTTAATGCTTTGGATTTTGGGGCAATGTTTTAGCAAACATTTGTTTTCATGTGCCCCACTTTCTGTTTCCCCTTGAAATACCAAATGTGAGTGTGATGGACTGCTTGACCTTGAGTGCATGTGCCGTCTAGGAGCTGGTCATTTTCATCAGTTTTTGTTTTCTTTGCCCATCAATTTAGATAATTTCTGTTGAATCGTCTTCAAATTCACTGATACTATCCAGTCTGCTGTTAATTCCACTGAGTGATTTTCTTTCTGATTTAAAAAACAAAAATTGTAGATATAGAATCTTCCAATCATAGGGTTTCCATTTGCTTTTGACTTTATTTTCAGTTTCCATAACTCTGAAATTCTTTATATTTGCACTCCTTGTACACTCAGAAAGGTGAGCAGACTCAATGGAACCTAAAGGCAACTTGTAAGGACTACACTGAGGGTGATGATTCTGGGAAGGAAAAGTATATTATCTCATTAAAGGGTTAATTATTCCTCCTACCTCTTTAGCATAGTTTAAGGTAAACCTAACCTCCTGGTGGTTGACCTGCCTAATTGTATTATCTCTTAAGGGAGGGGACAGTGGCATATCCCCACCTGGAGATAGATTCCATTCTTTGGCTACCCTTAATGGGCCTTCAGACTACTCTATTAGCCCTGACACCTGGGTGGTCAGTAGGTCTCTTCCTATTGGCAGCTTCTCCTTAACTATTATATTTTTCTTTGTTTATACAGGTTTTTTTTAATTAGTTCTTTGAGAATTTCATATGATATATGTTGATGGTATTCATGTCCCTTCCCCAACTCCTTCCAGATCCAGCTCTGCCCCTTCCCTACTAACACAAATTTGTGCTCTCTCAATCTCTCTTTCTGTGTGTGTGTGTGTGTGTGTGTGTGTGTGTGTGTGTGTGTCTTTCTTTGTCTCTCTCCTATCAAGTACAATTTGTGTTGCCCACATACTCCTGGATGTGTGGCCTTCCACTGGAGCATGGTCAACCTAGTTAGTGGGGGCCATACTCTTAAAGAAAACCAATGGGCGGTAGTGGCCCATGCCTTTAATCCCAGAACTTAGAGGCCAGCCTGATCTACAGAGCAAGTTCTAGAACAGGCAGGACTGTTACACAGACAAACCCTGTCTCAAAAAAAAAAAAAAAAAAAAACCAGGATGGTGGAGGAGGGGAGATCAACTCTCTCTCTCCCAGTGCTGTCAGTGGCCTTAGCAACCTTGTGTCCCACTTCCCCATCCTGTAAAGTTTTATTAAATATTACCATTGTAAACAATGTATTTGGGAAATTCTTGGTTCTGTTGTGTTCCTCTGAAGAATGTTTGAAATTTTCTCTAGAAAATAAGTATTTTATAAGTAGATCTTGATTCTGTAGATTCTGAAGGTTTTGCTTCAGGTTTTTTGTTTTTGTTTTCTTTTGTTAGGAATGGAACTTTCAAATTAAGGTATGTTTCTTCTGGGGTTTCTAAAAAGTCTGAGAATATTTAGTAATTTTCTCACTCTTTAATGTGATTCATCATTGGGAAGCTGCTAAGTTTCTGCTGGTTCTAAATTTCTTGGACCTTAACTGCTTATGCACAATTGAAGAGTCTACCAAGGATCTCAAAGCAATTCCTCCTCCTCTCCTACTGTTTGGGTCTTTTTTAGAGATTTCCTGCTTCAATTTCCAGCTGCTCCAGCAGCCTGACACTTCAACTTCTGACTCCCACCCCAACTGCCAGTGTTTGGGTAAGTTCTATTTCCTGTGTGCCCTGTAGCCCAGGGAGTAACCTGCTAGGAAAAAATCAGATCAACAGAAACAGGAATGCCATCTACTGGCATAGTGCTGTCTGCTTCTGATTGTTAAAGAATGTTTTCAAGTATTTTCTTATATTTTAGAATGTATAATTGTTATAAGGAGGGTTATCTAATTTAAGATATTCCATTCTTTATGAAAGCCAGAGTAACTAAAGTAGTGTTTATCTTTTATTTTTTTTTTTATTTTTTTTTTTTTATTTCTTTGTGCTTTTTTTTTTTGTAGGTGTAACTCACAAGATCGTCTCTGCTAGTGCTGGTTAGTGCGTTATCTTTTATTTTTTAAACTAGCATATAAAATATTTGGTTTCCTTCTGGTATTTTCTTTCTTTGTTATGGGTATATTCTCTCTCCTCCCCCCCCCTCTGTGTGTGTGTGTGTGTGTGTGTGTGTGTGTGTGTGTCCGTCCCTAGGCACATGTGTGTGCCACTGTGTACATATTTGGAGGTCAGAGAACACCCTAGAGTGTTTATCATTGCCTTTTACCTTGTTTCTGACTGGGTCTTTTATTGTTCTCCAGGTAAGGTCAAAGGGAAGAAAAGCCAGACAAGGAAGTGAGTGACTCCACAGTAGTACAGGCGGAAAAGACTACTTAGGAGGTGTTTCTAGTCTAAGAACCGGGAGCCTGGAATCCACCTACAGGTAGGGTAGTTAGAGGGCAGAAAAGGCAAAGGGGGAAGGGGACTGAAATATTTTCTTTTTCTTTTTTTTTTTTTGTCCTGTGGTCATTGCTAGGGGTAGCTAGCAAAGTAGGGTATGTGATGAGATAGAGTGTTAGGTGGCTGATAAACGTTTCTCATGGCCAGCTCTTCCTGGGAGTGGATAGGGCAGGGAAGGCAGGAATGTAGAACATCAAGTTATTTTAGTTCAAGAATGGGCATTGTTTAACCAAAATGGAGGATCTGGTGTGATCATGACTAACAAATCTCTGCACATGAGATTAGATGGCCCCTGATTTCTGGGTATTCCTCTGTCTCCACCACCCATATCACCTAGGAGTACGGAGATTACGGACATTACAGACGTGCGCTCTGGGAACCAGGGTTTGTGCTTCAGTATCGCAATAGCCTCACTGAGAATGCATGGACTAGAGTATGGAAATGGAAAACAGGCATGCCGCCTAAACCAGAGGACCAAAATACATGACTAGCTGTGGTTAGGCTAATACCAAAGCCTTCCAGAATGGTGCAGTGAGAAGGCTGTTGTGTGTCAGTGGTACTTTTCCCATAGTTCTCATGCTGTGACTCATAAGCATGGACAAACCTGCTAGCACTCTTCAGAATTGTCAAGGTAATTGTGTCTTGGTCTTTTAGGGCTGCCACACAATATGGCAATACCAGCTAGTGGGCGCGGGGGGCTTATAAACATTTCTTTCTCTACAGTTCTTGGTTTGGGAAGTTCATGGTCAAGGCCCTGGCAGATTCAGCATCTGATGAATGCCTGTTTCCTGGCTCTTAGGCGTTCTTGCCATGAACTCAATTGACTGAAAGGGTAAAGGAGTTTTCTGCAGCCTCTTTAAAAAGGGTGCTGATCCCATTCACAAAGGCTGTCCTCATGACCTCCTCTCAGAGGCTCTCCTCCAAATACCGCTGTAATCAGACTTCAACAGATGGATTTTGAGGGAAGTGCAAGTAATCAGTAGCGATAATAAAAAGGGGAAACTGAGAAAAGGTCTAAGATATTGGAGACTCGGCAGACAAAACCACTACATGCGATGGCCCAGAAAAAAGTTTAAGGGAAATGGGGACGGGGTAAGTCTCTAGTTAATGGCAGTCTGCTGTTCTTCTCTTAACTCCTTGATTTTCGGGAACTTACATGGGTTTTGTAAGATACCGATACCAGAGAGAGTGGGAGAAAGGGATGAGAGAACTCTGTAACTTTTTGGCTAATCTAAAATAACTCCAAGTTAAGAAGATGTTTTCTCAGTAAATGCTTGTCATACACGATGATGAGAACCTGAGTTCCATCTCTCCCACCCATGTCAAAGAGCCAGGCACTGTGGTGTGTGTTTGGAGTCCCAGCACTGGGGGATCAGAGACAGGTAGAACCCTGAAGCTCACTGGCCAGACAGCCCAGCCTAATCGGCAAGCCCCAGGCCTCAGTGGAAGACCCCGTCTCAAAAGCCAAGGTAGACAGCTCCTGAGGAATGAAACCCAAGGCCTCCTCTGGCCTCTCCATGAGCAGATATATGCACAACAAGAAATAAAAAATAATAATAATAAGATCATTATTTTATTTGTATTCACAAGAAAAAATGGCACAAATATTAAAAGAAAAGCAAATATACAGAAGTGGCTAGACTTATAAAGGTCTGAAATGATAGGTTTTTAGATACAGCTAATACCTGTATACCCGGAACTATGGTAGATGTAGTGTTTCTCAAATTCAGTGAAGCTTTTGATGCAGTGACTCTTGACATCTGTGCACAATTAATTCAAATTATCCTGGTTATAAGCAGAGTCACATGGACTCAAAACTGGCTAGAGAACCATAAAAAATATCGATAAACGATAAATGGCAATGTATCAAGTGAGGGAACGTGTCTAGGTGCTACAAGGATCAGTGTTATGTCCTGTCTTATATGGCTGCTGCATTAATGATGTAGAAAGCGGAGTAAAAAGCATGTTAATGAAACTCCCAGATGCCATTAAAGTAGGAGGTGGTGCTAGTGAGAAAGGGCATTAAAGCAATGTAAAGGTAGCAAGAGTGCGGAGGAAGATGGATGGAAAGAGCAGGGTGAGGTTCTGCCCCTTCAAAACAGAAGCTGCCACATTAGGAGGAAAACAATAAAAGAAAATGGGAATTCAAAGGAGTGAGAGCTGGAAGTCATCAAATGGTCAGAGAGACCTAAGGGTGCGAATGAATAGCAAAATGGAGAGGAATTTATGATATGGTGATTTGGGAGACTAGGGCTGAATCCTCTGCATGTCACGGGAAGAATATTCTGTTCCTCAAACCTCTGGCAAAAGGACATCTGGAAGACAGAGCTCCTTTTATGTCAGACTGGTACCTAAGCACTGTCGACAAAATAGAAGTAGCAATAAAAATGATTAAGCCCCAGAACACTGCAGACAAGTATATTCATCTTCAGCAAATTATACTGAGCAGTTTTACATGTCTTTCCATTCATAACTGCTGATGTAGGTGACCCTTCCTGCCTCAGACACAAACTCTTACAGAGCCTCAGAACACCTTGCCAACCTTGTTACCCTCTCCATTGTTTCTCAGTTCCGATTATAAGCTAATCCTTAATGTTCTTCATTTTTATTTACATTACTTACAAGCGTGGTTCATTTCTAAAACTGCCATGGCTTCCTTCGTATCTCTATACCAGTGCTGCAGACATGTGCCACCCCCCGCAGCTATAGAACAGAGTGTAAACAGGAATAACAGCTGAGAAGTGTGTTAGAATTGAGACTTAAATGAATAACAACTAAAAGAAATTAACTACAGGTAGGAATTTGTAATGCCATATTCCGGTGGCCATATCATAAATCATTATCCTCTGTATAGGTGAACAGGATACTGATTAAATGTTAAATAATAGATTTTTTTAAAATGTTGCCTCAGCATGAAAAAAGCCTATCTGAAGCTTTATTTTGTGGTTTAAGAATGTTTCTTTTTTAATGTTTTCACACACAAAAAAAAAAAAAAAACCTGAGGCCAATTTGAGGCCCATTTTCTGATTATTAAGCTTAGTAAATTTCAGCTGGTCACAGATATATGAACATTGTTGAAGCAGAAGGAGCACTGATGATGCCTCAGGCTCAGCCATGTGTGCACAAGGTCACGGGGCCTGGTGATGAAGGAGAACGTCCGCTTGGTTGGGAGAAGGATGCTGAAAGATGCATTCATCTTTTATTTAAGAAATGGGAGGATCCTTACATTCGACGGAGGATTTAACCAAGTCTTTTCTTTATTTGGGTTTGTGTGGAGGGCAGTATATGTGTGTGCACATGTTTATGCAGGTACACACCTAGGGCAGTCCAGAGGTCAATGTTGATAGCTTCCTCTCTTGCTCTCCACCTTATGTTTTGAGATAGGGTCTCTCTGAACCAAGAGCTCACTGGTAGACTGGGTGAGCTGGCCAGCAAGCTCTGGAGAGCTGCCTGTCTCTTCACCATTCCAACCCTCCCCGGTGCTGGGCTTACAGCTGCCACAGTATCCAGCATTGACTTGGATGCAGGGACCTAACCCCCAGGTCCCCATGCCTATACAGCAGAAGCTCTTATCTACTAAGTTGTCTATTCAGGCCTAACCAGGTCTTTTCTAAGGTCCTTCGGATGCTGTGAGGATATTTACTGTTAGTCGTTTGGCTAGTCACATGTCTCTACAGCCCATAGGTGGTTTGATTGTATCAGAATCACAAAAGTTAATAGAACAGCAGCCATCCATTTTTAAAATAGATATGTCTGTCTTCTATCAAATGTAACAAATTTCATATAATATGCAACAAGTCAACAAAACTGTCACTTCATGCTCTATTTCTCTGGAGTGTGTGCTTGGTTATCAAATCATTCATTCCTAGACAACCTGGAATCCACTTCTATAGAATGCTGAACTGTTCTCCCAAGAAAGGTAGAAAGGCTGTAAGTGACACATGTTTATCATTAATTCTTTGTAAAACTTTGTGATGGGCAGTAAAAGGGGCATGATGTTCCTCTGTCTGCAATAGCTCAGAGTGTTCACATTCTTAGACATTTTTATAGCAGATCCCAAGAGGTTGCCTTCTTTATATTCCTTGAGGTAAGCATCTCATAATTTGATCTTTACCCATCTGTCAAAATCGTAACTGCCATTTATACAGCTACTTCAGGAATAGATGGCAAACTATTCATGTTAACTGACTATAATTCATGGGAAAATCCAGTTTAGAGCTATTAAACATTGAATTTTGATCACCTAGAACTTAATTTGTTTAGAAAACCATCTATTCCTTAGCATCATTATTGTAGGTATCATTAATTGCTGTTTCATGATTTTTTTATTTAAGTTTTGAACATCCGTATCTTTGCATTAGCATCCAGCCTTTTTCATTTGGCCTTGAGCTCTTTGAATCCTAACATGCTTTTTTTTTTTTTTTTTTTTAAAGACAATTTCTTGTATTAGCCAGGATGTCCTTGAACTCACTATATACTGCAGCTAACCTTGGACTTCTAATCTTCCTGTTTCTAGCTACAGCGTTCTGGGACTACAGTTGTGTGCAGTACCATGAGTGGTTCATGGGGACCTTGGGATCAGTCTCAAGGCTTTGTGTATGCTAGATAAACGTTCTACCAACCGAGCCATCTCCATCTCTGAAGCTTAGCCTGTCTCTTCATTCTTAAATTTTCCACATGTTGTTGCCAAAACATTGAATAATTTTGATTATTTGTATCACAGAAAGGCTCCTGATTTGAGGTGTACAGTGAATTGTCTTTCATTTTAATTGATTTCTAGATACTCTCTATGAAAATGGTACCCATGAACTCTGGCCCTCACTGCCTACCTGCATTGCCGCCAAATGATTTTAATTTTTGTAAGAGATCTTAAAACAATAAATAACCTGAGCAACCAAGTACTTGTCTCCATATAACATAAGCATGAGGGCTGCTGATGTACCTTGGTGGTAGAGTGCTTGCCTAGTGTGCACAAGGCCTAGGGTTTGAGCCCTATCACTGAAAAAACAAAAGTAGCATTAATAATATATTAATGGAATCACATGACTTTTGATTTTGTAATATCACTATTTGGTTGATTCATTCTGCAAAATTGTTGACTTAGACTTGATATTGAGGTAGGTGGGACTGTGAAAACAAATGAGAAATGTGGAGACTGCATCTTTGAGTTTAAGTCCTGTGCAAACCTGGCCTGTGATTTCCTCCCCAGGTGCAATGCTTTAGCCTCTTGCTCTCACTGTCTCTGTTAGGAGTTGAAGTCCTCGAAAGTTTCCAGGTTGCCCTGTGTGTTTCCTTCATTTGACACTTGCCTCTCGTGGTCCCTTTGCGTCATCCTCTTAGGTTGACCCCCCCCCCTCTGTCACCACTTGTGATATGTTGCTTTTTATAAAGGTGTGAACTGAAGTAATATTGTATAACTTTAGCACCTAGAATAAGTGTTGTTTTAAAAATATTTTATATTTGTGAACGTCAGGTTAGTTTGTGATTAAATGTAGTGTTTCCAACATATCTGCTACCATAGAGAAGAGCTCTGGATTCTTTATGATGTGCATAAGGAAGAGGAACATTTTCTTTAGCTACTATTATAATAAGCATGGTCAGCAAAATCATTAAACTTTGGTCCTGACCATAGTAAACTAGCTCTCTCTCTCTCTCTCTCTCTCTCTCTCTCTCTCTCTCTCTCTCTCTCTCTCTCTCTCTCTCTCTCTTTGGTCCTGACCATAGTAAACTAGCTCTCTCTCTCTCTCTCTCTCTCTCTCTCTCTCTCTCTCTCTCTCTCTCTCTCTCTCTCTCTCACACACACACACACACACACACACACACACACACACACACACACAATGTGATTTAGAAGTTAAAATCTAAGAAATGGTATGATTTAGTCCAAGAAGTTTTTCAATATACCTGAACTTTTTAGACTTTTAGTATTGATTTTTGGTGTTGATTTTGATATGTTTCATTTGAGTATAACAAATATGGTCTTATCTAAGAATCATTATTGTTTGTGACAGAAATTAAAAAAAAAAACCCACAAATGCTACCATACTTGTCATACTGTGGCTCAACAAACATGGTATTTAACTTGCACAGGTAACAATAAAAATGTTTTGGAGAAGAGAGTAAATGTCTGCTATGCTCAAAATTCCAAGAGGTTTGAAACTTAGGAGAGTGGGTTCATAGTTCACTGGCAGAGGTCTCACTTAGCACTTGTGATAGCTCTGGTTCAATCCCCAGTGCCCTTCCCCTAAAGTTAAAGGTTTCTAAGATCTATAAATATGAACCTGATGCTCCTGCTATGTGTGAATTGTTTCTTTATCAGCTTTACTTATCACTGATTTGGGGGAATAATGAATTACACGGGTTTATCAGGAACAACTGGCCATTACCTGAATTTATATAATTCTCACATGTGAATTTGTCAAGGATTCTGGAAAGTTTTATTAAGAACTACTTGGAAGATAATTGAGGATATTTTCTTGCTATTCCTTTGAAAGTTAAGGTTAGAATTATTGATTGCTTCCTTTTGTCTAGTTATTTCAGGAATTTATCATTTTAAAGATATTACTATTTCATTTTAATAAATGAGTAATTTATTCTGATTCTGGCTGCTCTATTGCTGCTTCCCTTTTTAGTTACTCAATTATGCTGTCTCTTCAGAGTTTCTCTAGTTTTTCCCACCGGCAGCTTATTGGCCATTTTCATACTTTGAAATTAAACTATCCAAATATTAAAATAATTATAGAATTATCCTAACTGTGGCATTAGATTTTCATGCTTTATTATTGTCATTCACACATCCTAATTGTGAAAAGAGACTTATATTCTCCCTTATTTTGTAATCTGCTTCCTATACTGTTGAAGAAAGCATGTATGCTAAAGATGTAAAATCATGTAGATATTTGGATAGCCTCATCTGGATTTCACTCTTTCATGGTAATATTCATTCAGTGAATTATTATGCCTTTTTGTTGTTTTGGTTTTGGCTTCTTTATTTTTTTATTTTTTTTTTTATTTTTTTTTAAAACAAGGTCTCACTCTATAGCTCCATACTGGCCTGGAACTCACTGTGTAGCCTAGTCTAGCTTCATGGCAATCCTTCTGCCTCAGTTTCCAAAGTGCTGGCATTGTGGAATGAGCCACCATGCTGGGTGCTTTTGTTTCTTCTTACTGTGATGTTGACACTTGTAGAGGTACGCATAGTAGAATCTGCAGTGTCTTTTAAGTTAGTCTTCCCAAGTCACTGCCAAAGCACCTCCAAGTCCTGCAAACGTCTCCGGATGCCAGTCTTAAGATGTGTCCTTTGTGCTTCCCACCCATTTCCCCAGAGCTGCTCTATCCAACCGTAGAATTTGAATAAGAAATTTCAAAGGGGTCAAGTCTTTCCTTTGTGCATGTCTTCGGCAGTGTTCTGTTACTACAAAGAGACACCATGACCAAGGCAACTCTTATAATAGAAGGCATTTAATTGGGGGCTTGCTTACTGTTTCAGAAGTTTAGTTCATTATCATCGTGGTGGGGAGCATGGCCACAGGCAGGCGGGTGCTGGAGCAGTACCTAAGAGCTACATCCTGATCCATAGGTGGAGGAGGACTGGGGAATACCTGCGGCTGACGTGGGCTTTGGAACCCTCAAAGCCCGCCGCCAGTGTCACAGTTCCTCTGTGAGGCCACACCTCCTAATTCTTCTGACCCTTTCAAATAGGGCCACTCCCTGGTGACTAAGCCTTCAAACATATGAGCCTTTGGGGGCCATTCTTATTCAAACCACCACAGTCCATAAAACTTGGATATAGGATGTGTGTTTCATTAACTTTAAGGAGTCCTTGCTTAATTTTGATATTGACAAAAAGAAAACCATATGGGATTTAGCTCCATTCCTTATCATTTTTCTGTTGTTATTCCTTTCGCCATCTATCACTATTCTTTATTCCTGACCTATTGGTCAAATTCTAAAGTCGGTGTGGTGAGATTTAAGTTCCTCCTTTTGTACTGAACTCTTTGTCACTGGGTGTTATCAGGTAATCTATGACCAAAAGGAAGTAGTGAGGCTTTAATACCATTGGTACATACTCTATCATGTCAAAACCAAGCCATAAAAATTTTTTCTTGGGATCTATCCAGTGTCACAAAGGTTCATTAAATAATAATTAAGGATTCAAAAATATTTGATGATATAGCTGTCTTTTTAAGTTGTAATTCTAAATTAACCCTGGATTTTGAGAGAAGTCTATGGAGCTTGACATGAATTTAGTAAAAAAAAAAAAAAAAAAAAAAAAAAAAAAAAAAAAAAAAAAAAAAAAAAACGAGGGCTGCTAGTAATCAGCTGGGCATGTTTTTCATGGCCAATTGAAGGCGAATCAAAGGGAGCGATGCTGAGTTATCTAAACCAAGGTCTCTGGCTGTTCTACCTCGAGAGCCTAGAGGAAGCGTCATCTGGGTTGTTTTGATGTTCTCTTTTGATGATGGGTTTGGCTTTGGACTTCCAGGAAACCAAAACGTTATCGAGACTTTCACACTATTAATTATCTGCAATTGTTTCTCTATCTAATTCTATGTATTTGTAGTTTTTCTCAAGTACCGTTTCACTTCCTGGCTTCTCGGTAATGATATGAGTTACCTTGGCTACTCTCAGCCTTTTAAAGTTGGAAGGAAAGAACTAGTTTAACATTTTCCCCAGATATTCACTTGCTTTGTTTTGTGGTGATCCCGCATCTCTCCTTCATTGACATTTAGCTTATGAGAGCCTCTCATTTTCCCTATTCTCTGCTCTTGATGCATTTTTGTTTGTTTGTTTGTTTTTTCAAGATAGGGTTTCTCTATGTAGTTTTGGTGCCTGTCCTTGAACTCACTCTGTAGACCAGGCTGACCTCGAACTCACAGAGATCCGCTTGGGTCTGCCTCCCAAGTGCTGAGATTAAAGACGTGCGCCACCACCGCCCAGCTTCTCTATGCATTTTCAAAGTTCATTTCTTTCACCAACCTTTCCCATTCAACACATGAGACCTTCTTGTATACTTGATTTGAGTGGAATAGTTTGCTTTCTGAAAACTTTCTAAACTTGTAACCCCCTTCTCTGTCCCCTCTTGTGTTCATGTACATTCATGTGGAGGCCATCAGTTTTCTTCTCTCTCTTTCTACCTTATTTATTGAGACAGGGTCTTACTCCAAACCTGGTACTCAGCGGGTGCCTAGAATGGCTGGCCAGCGAGCCGCTGATACCCTGCTGTCTCTGAGTTCCAGTGGTGGGTGGTGGTGTGCCCAGATTGCGACCCCCAGAGAGACCACGGAAGACCAGCATACTGGAATGCAAAAGCAAGGCTTTAATTTGGGATATCGAAGAGCAATACAAGCCTGGGCAGGGACTTTGTCCAACACATCCAATGCAGTGGAGACTGGAGGAAGTACCCAGTCTGAATTGTGCACAGCTTTTAAAGGCAAAAACCACAAGATTACAATAGCAGGGGATTTCCATACATGTACATTTCTGATTGGCTCATTTCTAGGGACTTTCCAGAAATCATAGTTTAATCTCACTTTTAAGGAGGTGGTTGCCCATCACCATTTCTCATTGGCTGTCCTTAGGTGGGGACATTATGTGGTTAAACAATCACCATGGAGACCAGGATTGGGACATTACATGGTCACACAGTCACCATCACATGATTAACTTATTATTCTGTAAAAATGGAGGAGCTTTGGTCTCACAGGTGGGATTTCAGGCCCGTGCCATCATGGCCAGCTTTTAAATGAGTGAAGAGATGGAACTGAGGTTCTCAGACTTGTGTGGCAGGCAGTTTACCCACTGAAACGTCTTCCCAGCCAGTCTGCCTTGTTTCCTAACTGTAAAATATTTCACACTAGCCGTTGTGTTATTCATTTTAATTATTTAGTTTTTCTTAATTATTTTTTGAGACAAGAT
Source organism: Peromyscus leucopus (assembly GCF_004664715.2). Classification (NCBI taxonomy): domain Eukaryota; kingdom Metazoa; phylum Chordata; class Mammalia; order Rodentia; family Cricetidae; genus Peromyscus; species Peromyscus leucopus. The sequence continues at coordinate 110,912,774 of NC_051067.1, read as the reverse complement.
CTTACTCTGTAGCCCAAGAACTCACTATGTAGACCAGGCAGGCTTGAAACTTGTAGTGATCCTTCTGTATCAGCCTCCAGATTTTGGGATTTCAGTGTGACCTACCATACTGTGCTAACATTTACTTTTCTTTTTTTTCCTTTCAGTTTTTTAAAAGGTAATTGTTTCCCAGCCCGATCACAGTTTCCCCTCCGCTCCTTGTTCTCCTCTTAGTCCCTTCACAACCTCCCCTCTTTCCCCCATCCACTCCTCCTCCTTTCTCTTCAGAAAAGGGCAGGCCTCCCAAATATATCAGCCAGCCTAACATTTACTTTTCAAAAATATAATTTCTGTGTCCACTTGTTAATGAAGACTTTGCTTACAATACAAATTTGATTAATTTGTACCTTTAAGATAAACTTTCCTTTTTCTGTATAGGTTAAAAATATGAGATGAACGATAAGCCACAGGCAATTTATAACTGGAAATGCGGCTAATTTGGGAATGGCTGCTATAGAGGTATTTTTATGTGCTCCTACTATAGTTGCTTGGGTGATTAGTAAAAGCTAAACAGGTGTTCAGTACTTTACCTAAGACAGTACTTATTGCTATAAGTGCCTTTTATTATAACTCCTGCTCTTAAAACAGGTGCTTTGGTTGGTAGACACGGCGGGCGTATATTTCTACATAAGAGCGTCTCTACTCTCAGAGCGCTGAAAAGGAGGAGGCAGTGGAGGAGCTGTGTCGTGGCCATTGGTTCAGATCTGAAAGGTACACATAATTCAAAATGCTTCAGTGCCTTCCTGAAACATGTCCACGATCTCATTTGATGTGGTTTGATTGAAGCAAAACTGCTTAGGTTTGCATCTCTTATTGGTCAAGGCTAACACACAGGCTTGATATCATGTTCTCTGTATTTTGTCCTTGAACCAAAGCATCTTCTACTCCAGAGTCACTTAGTGATATGCCTGGCTTCTTACCTCTCTCGAGCATCCTCTTGTCCTGCAGTTTACCATGGATTCTTCTCATCCTGACTCCAAAGATTCACTTTAAGGTCTATTCCAAGCAAAAATTTGCCTAGCTATTTTAATCATGTGCTAACTGAGGCTTTACTTTTTTTCCAAAGCATGAGATTCTAAAGTAAAATTTGGAGATGGTATGAAAAATAGAAATTCTATATAATACTGTCTTCTATAATACCCATCTCGTGATGGGGAGGAGGACTATTAGAAAGAGGGGGTGAAAAGACAGAAACAGCTTTTTAGAAGAATAAACACCAAAACAGTGAAGTGAAAACAAAAAGCAAAACCCCAGAACTCAAGACCATTAATTTCTACCAGGGTTCTACCAGGGTTCATCCAAAGCCTTATTGATAGGTTAGAAGAATCAAAACCAGAAATTCTTTCCAGTAGGATTAGTTCACTTGGAGAGGACCTGGTGCTTGTAGAAAGTGGAAAGCTTAAAGAAAAACAGTAAATTATCTTTCAGCCTTCTAAATGATTTCTGCAGATCTTATCTCGGGAGGGCAGGAGCAGAACAAATCGTAGGGGCCTGCATCTGGCTGTCCACTAGTCACCTAAGGCGAGGCAATGGAAGGTGTGTCTCTGTCCATTCTTCACCGTGTCATCCTCAGGTGTAGCATCCAGATGCAGACATCGTGTAGCCTGCTGCAAAGCTCAGACTCCTGCAAATTCACATAAACTCCCCGGTTTCAGATATTCCCCCACTACCACTTGAAATCATGCAAGGCTTTCCCGCTTATTTTGAAAGGAAAGAGTCATCTGATCCATTTTACCTTAGGTGATTTCTCAAGGTGTAGGTGACTTTTGTTCTCCCACTGGAGTTACCACTGGATTTATGGGAGGTCTTGAAAGGCAGCTGTGACTCCCTGTCGTTGTCTCCTTGCCTTCAAAAGTATCAGTGTCACGGATGCGGATTTAAACTGTCCTTTCCTGCCTAAGTTTTTGTTTGGTTTTGATGTTTGTCCCTTTGTTTTTCTGAGTAGAAAACGAATTGATGGGATGGCAGAATCCAAAAGTGTGTGTGTGTGTGTGTGTGTGTGTGTGTGTGTGTTGAATACAGACTATCGACCTTAGTCAGAAATTACTAAGTGGTGAGTCAAATGAGTCACACTTGAATAAAAACCTCATGCTAAGGATTGGGCATGGGGCTTAGTGGCACAGCACTTGCTTAATACGCAGAAGACCCTGCATTTGATCCTAGAGTCACAAACACACAGCACAGGGAGAAAGAGACAGACAGAAACAAAGATGGAGATCACAGAGACAGAGACAGAGAGACAGAGACAGAGATAGAGAGAGAGAACAAACTGTACTAAAATAATGAAGTTATTACTGAGTGTGGATATTTTGGAATTTTTTTTTCAATGAGGGTAGAAATATTTATGCACCACTTTTCCATTCAGCTTCAGTAATCTTGCTCACACCCTTAGAAAATTACATTTGGAATAATATTTTTTACTAAATGGATCACTTTCTCATATTTGAGAAAAGAGATCAGAAAAAACATACTCATTGCATGGACAAGGCAACAGTAACATTACTGATCTTCTTTCAAAAATTATTCTTTTTTTCAAAAGATTCATTTATTGTACAGTCTATTTACAAAAGAAAATAAGGTGCAAACGTACTAGAAAACAAAGGGAACATGCCAGGCATATGTATGTGCAAAGCCAGTGTGGACAAAACTTATCAAGAGTCTACTTCTACATGCAGCACTTGGCAGTCAAAATAATTGATTACCTCAGGAAGTTTCAGAAAGTTCAATCCTATATGACTAAAACTATGACTGTCTTAATGGAAAAATTATCACCTTTTACTCATTGAAAATCTCCAAGTTGCTGAAGGCCAAATAAACCATATCACACCAACTTACAAAATTCAAAAGAGCTTAAGTAGGAAGCCAGAATTATGTAGGAAAATCACTAAAGCATGTATTCCGTTTTCAGTAGTACTCATATAAAGGGGGAAAAAACTATACACCCAACTCTCTTCAGTAGCCAATTAACTGCCAGGTCTTCTAAAAACAGAGACAAGTATTCTTAAATCCCTTCCTCAGGTTGGGCACAGATAGGTCCCAAGATAAGTCTTAGTCACCCTACCAGAGTTTGTGACCCTCTGAAAGGCAGTGAAGAATAACACAGCATATTTCTGGATCTATCCTCCCAAGTGTAGGCACAGCTTTCACTTCTGATACCTTGGATAACTGCTTTTATATTATCAATTCTTCCCTTACATCACTGACTTTCTGTTGGGGAAATGTGACATCAAAATCTTGACATTTCTGCACTAGAAAATGGAGAGCAGTCTCAAGATCCATTTTCTTTGTCAAAGAAATCTTGAAATGCAACCTTCTGTTTTCATGCATTAGATATTAAAGACACTGGATCCCAATGGGAACTCTGTCTTCTCCTCTTTTGAATGGGTCTACCACCTGGTGACCTTATTCATGTCCTTTAGAACACCCACCATGTTTGGAACATCATTAACTCTCTGGCTTTTTGAATGATGACTATCATTCATCTTGTTAACCCCCAAGGGCTGTCGTTTCACTTCATCTGCCCAATTATCTCTGTTGCATGTAGGTTGCTTGGGAGGAAAACATGGAGACTGGAGAGAAGACTGAGGAAAGAGAGGAGGAGGAGGAAGTACCGAACTTGGAAAGTGATCTGGTTCTGCACTCGGCCCAGAAGTCACTGATAATGATGGACATTCAGTCCATGCTGGGTTCATTACTGCAATGTGAGACTGCAGGAAAGTTAGGTCATCTTCAAGGGCAGCTATCTTTTTATGGTAGCCTTATGAGCAGATCATCTTCTCACTGCTTTGTTCTGTCTTAGAGCAGGTGATGATGGTTTCAAAATCAGTGTTGAAGGCATGAAAAGGTCATTTTCCCTTCCTCCTTTTTTCATATACTGAGATAACTGGCTTGTTCATCATTGGCAACACATAAAACATCAGCAGAAGATGGAACCATAGGTTGATAGTCATCAGAATACTCAGAGTTCAAGTGTGGGATCAACTCTAAATTAGGTCTTCAACAAGGTAATAAAGAAAGCATTCTTCCAATAATACAAATGAGACTCCCAGCAGACCCCGGTCTTTATTTTTGCAAAGTCAGCAAATCCTGGTCTATGGGAACACCAAAATATGCCAGCATGTTTCTTAATATATTCACTATGAGAGACATTGGTGAATTAAGTTCAATGAAACATTGTTCATTGGTACCTTCCTGCTACACTGCACACCATCAGGTTGTCTGAGAAGGGTCCACTAAGCCCCATGAAGGCTCTGAGGGACTGAACTCCCCCCCCAGGGCAGGCTCGCTCCTTCTGCCTCTCAAGAATGTTTTTTTTTATAGAGACCTTGAATTACATTATTAGTTTCTCATCTTTGTTAGAACAACTTTCCCAAAGGCACAGAGTAAGAAAGGCCATTACAATTTTTATATCAAACATGTATTCACAACTTCGATAAAATATATCTGGAGATCTCTTCAAAGAAAATACAAATGTGTGTTGTTGTTTTTATAATTTTCTCTCCTCACTTTAGATCTTACCTCTAATTGGAAAAGGTATGGGTATCTATCAAAACTTTACATTTCTTTTTGCTTGTGTATGTGTTAATACATGTGTGTGACCACAGGTCAACCTTGGATGGTGTTCTCTTGTTTTTTTACAGATTCCAGTGAGCCACAGTGTGGGTATTGGGAATTGAACTCAGGACTTCTGGGAGAGCAGCTAATGCTCTTAACTACTGAGCCATCTCTCTAGTAGTGTCCCTTGTTTTTTAATTCAGAGTTTCTCACTGGGCCCTCAAGCTAACTGACTAGGCTAGGCTGACTGTGAGGCTGGCCAGCGAACCTCCGGGATCCACCTAGCTTCATTGCTGGGATGTGTTGAGAACGAAGCCAGGTCCTTATGTGTATATCACAAACACTTAACTCACTATGCTATCTCTCTACCCACCCCCCAACTACAGTGTTTAATTCTCCCTTCTATTACTTCACTTTCATTGTGTTCTGGTTAGGCCATTAGTTGTAGCAGGCCATAAGCAGATTTAGGATTGTGGCAGGTGGAAATGTTAGAATTGCAGAAGGGTGATATATTAATTGTATTTATTGGCTATGGATTGAGTCTGTGGAAAACACAGAAATGTTTAAATGGCTGCATATTTATTTATGCATGTGCTAATATATATTTGAGGCCATTTAATGTAACATTTTCCATATTTGTAACAATATATGCAAAATATCTTTGAAAATACCATAATTAAGCCAAATATTATTGTAGTATATATAAACTTGGTGAACTTAAAGTTTATGTAAAACCAGCTACTTAGAACACTGACTGTATTTCAAGCTTTGGTTTTGTTTGTTTGTTTGTTTGTTTGTTGGTAAGATTTCATTCTATGTCTTAGGCTGGCCCCAAAATCATCATCTTCCCATTGTAGCCTCCTGAGTCCTAGGATTGCAGATGTGACAAAACATGGCTATTCAGCCAGCCATTGCAGGGCATGCCTGTAGTCTTGGTATTTGGTGTGCTGAAATAAGATGATTGGGACTACAGCCTGGACTACACAGCAAGATCCTGGTTCATTAAAAAAAAAATGGAGACCAGGATATTGGTATTTTATCCTGTCTGTTGGCCCCAATAAAAAAAACAGCATTCCCAGAATATATAAAATAGACCTAAAATACTTTTAGGAAGTAGATTAAGTTAGAAGAACTAATTTTCTGGGTCTTAAGTTTCTATTTCTACTTAACTATGTAAAAAGGAACTTTTTTTCTTTTTTTTGAGACAGGGTTTCATGTAGTCCAGCCTCTAACTGGATAGATAGGTAATGAAGGATAATTTTGAACTTCTGATCTCCCTCCTCCAAGCACTAGGATCATGGACCTGTACTAGCACATCTGGTTTGTGCAGTGCTGACTATTGGACCCAAGGCTTCATCATACATGCTAGGCATGCAGTCTACCAACTGAACTACATCCCCAGCCCCAAAGGCACGTATCTTCAATAAGATTGTGGCTTCCAGTTCTGACAGTTTTATAGAATTATTACCATTAGAACTACAGTCAGATATTGCTGTGTGAAGTGTAAAACAAAACAAACAAATAAAAACCCCCAAACAGAGCTTTTGCATGCATAACTGAATTAACAAAAAAATAAGGGCCCAAATCTGAAAATGAAGAGGATGAGGAAACTGAGTGTGAGCCAACATTGTGGTTCTTAGAGAAGGTTGCCATTCTTAGCACTTAAGGATTTGGATTTGTGGAAGACAGAGATAAGCCTAGGACTCCCATATAAAACCAAGATTCTGAGGCCAGACAAAGGCTTGGTGCTACACATTCTCGAATGCCTGAGTACATGGGTTTAGTCTCCTGCACTGGAAAAACACCAAAACTCCTCAAGTTCAAATGTCCTCCTACAATTTATCCCAAGTGAAGAACAAGGGAGTCTTATTAGGAGACTGAGCTCAAAAAAAAAAAAAAAAGTCAGACTACTGCTGGCTCTATGTTAAGGTTCATAGGGGTGTGGTGTGGGTGGTGAGGTAGATGGAGGAAGGAGGAAAGAAGGGGGAGAAGAGGAGCATGTGACAGAGTTGGAGAGCAGACAGTGGCTTCCTCTAAACATCCGTGGTCACTTTGCTTCCTGAGAAATCAACGTTAAAAGTCACCAAAAACATCTCCACAGCACTTCAGCATGCGGCATACGAAACCAAGAATTTTAAAGAGTCATGCTCTCAACCAAGGATCCCCATGAACAGAATGCAACTAACAATGAGCTGATACCTAAAAAACGAGGAACTGTCGAAGAGAAGCAAGCCATCCTTTGGCACAGCACACCAGTCCTGGCTCAAGGATTTTTCAATACTAGTGTTATCAGAAGCCATAATCTACTTTTAAATAACAAAGACATAAAAGTAGGAATGCAAACCATGAGAAGAGAATAACTAATGTCAGGGGCTGGAGGCATGGCCAGAGTGAAGAGTGCTTGCTGCTCTTCCAGATGGCCCAAGTGTACTTGTTGGCAACCTTAAATCAGAAGCCTCACAACTGCTGCAGCCAGCTTGGGAAACCCAACACCCTCCTCTGGCCTCCACAGGTAACCTTCCCTGCAATGGCAAATAGGCACACAGACACATACACCTATTCATAAATATTTTTAAATCTTTGAAAAAATTATAATAATATTCAGTATTAGAGCAAGTGGGGTGACTCAGGGAGTAAAAGTGCCTGCTATGAAAGCCGGGTGACCTTGATCCCCCAAATCCATATAAATATGGAAGGCAAGCATAGACTCCACACAGTTGTCCTCTGACCTCCATATGCACACCATGACATACATACCCACACTCCCTTCCCCTCTCACACACACAGTTAAAAGAATGGGCAATATCAAATAACCAAGCAGATTTGAAGTGATAAGAGAGAGAAATCTAAAAAAAAAAAAAAAAAAAAAAAAAAAAAAAAAAAAAAATGAAATTTGAAGATCTATTTTCAAATACAAAGATTCTGAAATTTCCCAAGAAACAAACACTGCCTTCTAAGTTGAGAAATAGCAGTCTTCTCATACATTCTCTAGGCTCAAACTGTGTGCCACTTTGCCAGTGACTTCTGGGTCTCAACACATGACTCTCTAATCTCTGAGACCTAAACTTACTGAGTCTTAGCAAATCTGAAACCAAATGCCATGTGTTAATGACACCGAACAGCCTCATCAAACTAACCCACACAACACCAGTGCTGATCCTGTTAGATTAAGACAAATTAAAAACCTAATACACAGTTTTGCTGTTGGGTCCTTAGGGTCAGAGGTCAGTATAGTATATTGCAATAAGGCTATAGGTTACTCATGCCACAATATTTTATTGTAACAAACCAAATGGGGATGAAACACCCAGCAGTAGCCCATAAATCTATTAGCGCTCAACTGTCAATGTCCCCTATACCAGGGTAATTTGTTAATTCGGAACAAGTCCCTGTTTTCACTAGACCTTGTAAACTCCTTTCTGAAACATCAATAAGCCATCTGCTTTGACTTGTTAATCCAATGACTTTATTCAGTCCAAAGCAATTTTTTCCTAATAAAAACAGAGTATTTATCTCCATGGCTATAAAAGAGGAGTGTTTTCAACTGTTCACTTATAGTTAAGAAGCACATTTAGTTTGGATTGATTTCCAATGTCTCGGTCATATCTTGTCACTTTCCATTTCTTATATACAGCATCTCAGTTTAGCTGTTTAGGAGGGGGGGTGGAAACAGCCAAATTCTGGATGTGTTGCGGGGAAAGTACACAAAATCTAAAGTTCAGAGAGGAAAATAACTCACCCAAAGTAAATACAGATACACATTTCCTATTACGATTTCCCCATTTGGAAGTTTTCTGGTCACTCCAGAGAGTGCTCATGCTAGCCGCTGTTTCTCTCTCCACCCTGGTTCCAGATGTTTGCCCCTTATTCAGTGTATGGCTGTGTCCTGAGCCCCAGGGTAAATAATGTTTATCTGTAATAGAAACTTTTTATCCTCTCTCCAGCTTTATTGTATTGGTATCAAGTCAGCCTCTGAGCTGGGATCATAGCATGCGAAGTTCTGCAAGCCCACTCCAGAAAACTGACCCTTTTCTCCAACCCACCAGGCTGAGATAAAATGAGTATTTCCTAGGTGTCTGTGGGGGTTACTGCCCATGCTCTGTGAACGAGCATCTTGAGGAATCGTCACGCTTTGTGCACCCTCCATCCTTGGAGCTTACTGCCAGCTGGCAAGTGGAACAGAGCCTCTGACCTTTGATCTTGAATCAGCTCCTCTCAGACTGTTAGAAAAATGATGTCTGGGGAGAGGCCTGGGCATTTGAGTCATTACTGCATTCTGCCCTCTTAAAAAAACAAAGAGGGAAGGCATAGGTATCCTTAATGAGCAGAGGACTCAGATGTAGCCCAGACCATAGTGCATTATGGGAATTGTCTCTCAGCAGCACAGCTCCCTTCCCCACTGCAAGCATCTGAACAAAGGAAGAAGTAGGCAGCTAAGGGAAAATGTACTGTAAGTGCCCAGAGTCTTTCACCGGGCTCTTTCGACTCTTTGTATTCATATGGAACTTGGTGAGCGCCTACTTGGTTTTTTGTTTTTTTAATGTTTGAGATGGCATCACAGAGAGAAGCAGCCCAGATACTTCTGTGCCTCTCATACCTCTTTATCCTCTCACTTTTACAGAGAAAAGAAGAAACTTTGTAAGCCCTTAAGTCAAATCTTAAATTGTTTTCTAGTATTTAAAAAAAATGAGAAATGTCTGAGATTCATGGCTAGAGCCATAGATTTCTAGCAAAGTTTTCCCAAATTTTTACTTTGATTAATTCTAACATTATTTTTCATGAAGCCTTGTAGCCGCACATAATGGTCATGTGATCTTAGCACTTGGGAGATGGAGGGAGGTAGGAGGTCATCCTTGGCTATGTTTGAGATCAGCCTGGGTTATGTGAGGTGTCTCTCCTCTCTCTCTCTGTCTCTCTGTCTCTCTCTCTCTGTCTCTCTCTCTCATATATATATATACATACATATATATATACATACATATATATAGCATAAACATTAACTGCCCATATGGCATGAAATTTTACCAAATTACTCTTTTTCACTTAGTAAATACTAATGATATTATTTCTTGATCCCTGTCCTTTACCTCTCTCTGCATTATGTCTTCTGTGTGACTTAAAACATGACAAGAAGGGACTGACTGCCAGTCACAGTCTCTGCTAATGAGTTTAGCAGTCTCCGCACTTGGGTTTATCTTCATCAACAAAAGTAGAGCTTATTCTTGGAAATAGTGGTTAAGGTAGAAATAAAGAAACGGAGCCTTTGTGAGAGGAAATAACAGGCAGATTCCCTTATTTGATATTGGTAAATGAAAGGTGGACAAGAGCTGTGTGGATATCAGCAAATACAACAGAATTATATCCCTGACTTAACACATGTGTGAAAGCAATCATAATTATAAACTGCACTTTCACTTTCCAACTCAGTAGTGTAGGTGCTCAGGAATAAAGGGTTCACTTCCAAACCCAGGATAGAAAGCAGACCATGATCCAGTTAGAGCTGGAACTCAGAGTCAAATAGCCACTTCTTGTTAAAGTACAATATTGTTTTGACCTGAGTAATATTACCTGAGTAATAGGACAATCAGTGTCCCAGATCCCGCTTCATAGGTTTTCTTTTAAGCTCTCTGACCAGCCTTGTTGTTTTGTGTTTTTCCAAGATAATGTGAGTTTGGAGATTTTGCTTCTTTATTTTGTTTTTGTTTGGCTTATTTTTTTTTTTTAATGTTTCATGGAAACTTTTAGAAAGATGGTTATAGAGCAGAGACAAAAAAGAAAGAAAGAAAGAGAGAAAGAAACAAAGAGAAAGAAGGAAGGAAGGAAGGAAGGAAGGAAGGAAGGAAGGAAGGAAGGAAGGAAGGAAGGAAGGAAACAAACACTGCCTTGAAGACACAAACTAAACACATGACTGAAAATCTCCAGAGGACAGGTCAACCTAGCAAGAGACACATTCTTACCAGAGCTTAAGGTTCTGGATGGAAGAACAGACTTCCAGGATTTGCTGTGGTTATAACGGGTTAAAGGATCAAGGACTATGCCAACATTTATGAAAATGGCTAAGCAATGGGAAGAGACACGTGACGGAGGTTAGCAAAAGCTGATGAAAGTGTTCCTACCAGTGAAGCAATGATCATGGGAAAGAACACAATTGGAGGGGTGTGTGTGTAGGGATGTAGGTGTATAATGCATGTAGGTATGTGCGTGTGCATGCTTTTTGGCATGACTATAGAAAATACGGTGTTGCATTTTGGAAATCACATTCAAGGAAATTAGTAATATTTTCCTATGCTGCTGGTATAGCTTAGAGACAGAATACTTGCCTTGCATGTACAAGGCCCTGGGATTTGACTGTTAGGATGATTTTATATGCACATAAACATACTTAGTCAAATGAAGGGGTTAAAATAACTAATGCCTCAGTTGAAGTTAATAAAAGCTACTATATATGTCTTGGCTAAAGTAAAACTAAGAACTGAGCACAAACCTTCAGCTGCCAAGAAGCAGTAGTAGCAAGTTATGTAGAGAATACACTCATTCACATTTTTCCTAAACTTGAAATTTTCATTTCAATGGGAAATTTTAATTTTAATAGGAAATGTAGCTAAGAGCCATGATTAAGTTTAAATATATTCTGTAGTGTTCATCCTTATCATTTATCTTGATCTAGAAATTCTTTGATCTGACAAATCACGAAATAAGACTCCCAAGTTAGTAGAGAAACGATACAATGGTTTCTGTTGTTGAAGTTTCTTATTAAGAACTGTTATCTTAGTAATCAGATGAAATTTTCTTCATTTTTTCTCTATCCATCGGATTTCTTACATTTATAGATACAAATCTCGTGTTTCAGGCTAATGGTTTATGTTTAAGTAAAAGTCTAGAATACAATGATTTTGGTGTAAAGATGTTTATGTCTGTCCAGCCACTTAAAAAAGACTGTTGTGCAAATGCAGAATCCTGTTCTACTTTGTCTTTCCTGGACTTAATTACACTTTAAAGATGCAGATTATACTAGGAGCTTTTCTTTAAAGGGCAGATATTTCCATTAATTCACCTATAAAGTGGTAGTTTATGACTAGTCAAGCATCATTATAAATAAAAGTGCCTTTGCCATACACAAGACAATGAGAAACTATGAAAATGTTCCTTCCTGCCAAAGCAACACCCCCTTTATCAGGGAACTGGGACTTTGATGTAAAATGCAATCCTGAGTCAGCTACATTGGAGACAGGATTCAAGAATTTCCATTTTATTTAGTACTTGTTACTGCTGTATGAGACAGAGTCTCATACAGTTCATACAGACGAGCCTGGACTTAACTCTTGATAGCCCTGCCTTCACCTCATAAGTACTGGTACTATAAGCAGGTATCATCATGCCCAGCTAGAAATTTGCATTTTAAACCAACATCCTAGATGATTTTTATATAAATGGTCTTCTGACTTTTTTGTGAAATTTTACTTGGACAGTTAAATATATTTTCAAGTAATAGCCATGGCTTGAGGGATGGCTCAAATGGTAAAGTACTTTCCCCACAAGCGCAAGGCTCACACTTCAGTCAGAACTCAAATAAAATTGCCAGATGTAGTGGTGTGTCTGCATTCCTAGTACTAGGGAGGCAGAGACAGGATCTCAGGGGTGCACTGGCTTGCCAGTCTAGCCTAATTGGTGAGGTCCAGACCATCAAGAGACCATCTGAAAGGAAGTGGATGGTAATTGTAAAGATGACACACAAGGTTGTCCCCTGCCTTCTGCATGCACACACTCACACATACATTCACACCTGCATCCATAGTATGAACCTACTGATCCACAAACACATGTACAAGCAGACACACACAGAATTTTATAATCTTTTTAAAGTAACTTGCAGAGTTTGACTTCTACATTAAGTAATTTGGATTATCTCTCCTACTGAAAACAATTGGGTAAAGTGTATAAAATAGAATCCAAGGCTTAGTCATATTAACGAAATACTAGAAAATTATGAGGCCAACTTGTGAGACATCTGAGAGAGATGAGTCTGGCATTTAGAGGTGCATCTACTTGTAGAAGTGTCTATCAGTTCCTGTATCTCCAGGAATCTCCATTTAAAGACTGCTCAGAGGCTTGAAATTTCAAAAAAAAAATTAAAAAATCATGAAGCATAGAAGCAATATTGGCATGCAAAGGCCACTACGAAGGATATGACATTTGATTATGTCTACAAGAAAGGGTAAACCTGAAATAGACCAGCCAAGGACTGATAATTAGCTTCAATTAATTAGAAATCCTGGTATACTTTATCTATTAGTGAGGTGTTTAGGTCCTTGGCCACTCCAGAGACTGTTGTTGTTATCTAAATTTATATCTTATGATTTTACCAATAAAGACTCTGGAGTCTGAGGCTGGGTGAAAACCTGCTAACTCTGGGAGGTTAAGGAGCAACTAGTTGACCTTCCTCCTTCCCCAGTATCTCAAAAAGAGAGCATCCTTTCATGCGAAAGCAAAAAGACCTCCATACACAAAGTCCCTCCTTACTACTTCCTATGCATCTCTCTATCCATATTCTGGACTCCCTTTGACTATAACTACTTTCTGTCAACTAGTTGCTGGCTCTGCCTTCTGGCCCTGACCCAAGGTTGATTTTATTCAATTAACACAGTCTCGGGGGTCACACTGTGATTGAATATCCTGCAACAAGAGACAAACTTGAATAGGTCTTACGGGAAGGTAAAATTGTCCTAACCCATCAATTGCCTCATTAGAATTCTCTAAATAAATACTGGTACTCAAAGCTAAAAATGGACACAAGAAAGATCATATGTTAGATAGAAGCAAGAGAACCAATGCCCAATTGGTGGGGGAATGTCTTTCTGTATGCTGAGAATATTTGTTGCTCTGATTGGTTGATAAATGAAGTCGTTTGGCCTATGCCAAGGCAGCTTAGTGGCAGGTGGGAAATTGAAAGAGAGACAGGAAGAAGGCGGTGGGGGGATGACGACGACACATGACAACATGCCAAGGAGCAACATGTAATAGGACACAGGTAAAGCCACAGAACATGTGGTGATACATAGATTAATAGTTACGGGCTAATTTAAGATATAAGAGCTACCTAGCAAAAGGCTTGAGCCATAGCAAAAGGCTTGAGCCATGGCCATGCAGTTATAATTAATGTAAGCCTCTGTGTGTTTACTTGGGGGATGCAAGTGGGAGAGGACATAGGAAAACTTCCAACTACACCCAATAGATGATTCATATGGATGATTCCGATGGTAGGATTGTTAGCCATGGGTTGTATTGGAATTGGTTGGGCTTCATGTGGGACACCTTGATATGTTTGGATATCAAACTCTTATTAGATCTGTGGTTTGCAAGTATTTTCCCATTGGTTCCTTTTTTACTTTTACTAATAATGTTCTCAGATGCCAAAAAGAGCTTCTGATTTTCATGAAAATTTTAATTTCATGAGGGAGTTTGGCTTTTTTCTTTTGCTATCTGTGACTTGTGTGTTGTATTCAGGAAGTGCTTGTCTAATCTAACACATTAAAGCTTCCCCCCTGTGTTTTCTTATAAGAGTTTTATGGTTTCAGCCTTTATATTTGGGTCACTAACCCATTTTAACCCAATTTTGATGTCTGATGTTAAATGCCCAAGCTTTCTCTTTTGCATGTGGATATCTAGTTTTTTTCCACATGCTTTCTTGAAGAGAGTTGTCTTCTCTCTCACCCCCATTGAATAGTCTTGGCACCCTTGAAAGTAAAACATTTGGCCATTTCTTAGAGTTTATTTTGGGCTCTCTATCCTGTTCCATTTGTCTCTATGTTTTTATGCTTATAACATAGTTATAATTACTATGTTGTAATATACATTACTATAACAGTGTAGCAAAGTTTTTCTGGTTTTTGTCTTTGTTTGAGACACTGTCTCATAGTGTATTATAGACTGGCTTCAGTCCAGGCTGATACTGAACTCAACAATCCTCCTGCTTCAGCCTCCTGAATGTTGATTACAAGCATGAGACACCATGCCTGTCTTTGTAGTAAGTTTTGAAGTTAAGAAAATTTAGTTTCTTGAAGATTTTAAGAAAAGAATTTAATGGAGTTATAACTATATACTTACGGGCTGTAACATGATGCTTTTTTATTAACAAATTTTTTATTGATTCTTTGGGAACTTCACATGATGTACTCCAGTCCCACTCATCTCCCAGTTCCTCCATGTCTACCCTCCACCCCAGTAGCCTCTCTACCCAAAAGTAATTAAAAAAAAATAAAGAAAAAAAAAGGGAAAAAAGAAACAAACACTTTGTTCCTCTGTCTCTCCTGCCTCTCTATCACATATGCATTTGTTGTAGTGGCCTTGGGAGCTGCAGTGTGTCACACAATAGACTTTTTTGCCCAAACAGCTTTCCTTGCAAATGTTCATTGCAGTGAGTTGTTGGTCTGGTTGTGAGACCTCTGACTTCTGCTACACCATCAGTACTGGACCCTCACCAAAACTCCTCTCAGATATCCTGCTGTTGCCTTGAGTCAGGGAGACCCTGAAGCTATGGTTCCACAGGATCGGTCCCTCACACGCTCCAGCAGGCCATAGATGGGGGGTAGATGTTGGGGTGGGCCAACTCAAAGCCCTGGATGTAGGCCTGAGTGGTAGCTGAGTTGGTCATTCCTGGCCTCCACCCAGACCAAACCCCTCAGGAGCGGGGCATGGTCAGCTCTCCCACACACATGGTGAGGAGTCAGACCAGCTCTCCCATGTGCAGGGCTGGCTCTCCTGTTGTGGTGGCCAGTGGGGGGGGCAGTTATACAAGGGCTGTTGAGGATTGGGACCAGCTCTCCTGTGCCCACATCACTGGGGCCATTTCTCTGGGGGCTGGGGGGTTCTCTGGCTGAAGTGGCCAATGAGGGACAGGACTAGCTCTCTGGTGCCCAGGACACTAGGGCCAGCTCTTCCATCACCCTTGGTAGTAACATGGGCCACAGACATGAACACAGATGTCTGCAGTAGGACATAGATTCAGACATGGCCCTCAGCCACAGCATCAATCCCCAAAAATTATCACTGCCAACCGAAACCTAGCTGTTGGTTTGTGACTGGGATTGAGCCCAAGAAAGCTTTGTTTTGACCAGCATTGAGAAGTATTTTCCCCATCAATCATTTTATAGTTTAAAGTTTTTAATTTTTAAACCTTTTTGAAATTCTAATATAATTATATCATATATATGTAACATATGAACTGAGCATGTTATATTTATATATTTTAGAATACATACACATGCATGTGTGTGTGCATGCATGCAACTAAGAAAAAGATTATGACTTTGAAAGAGAATAAGAGGGGGTACATGAGAGGGTTTGGAGAGAAGAAAGGGATATGGGGAATCATGCAATTATATTATAATTATATTAGGTTTAATGGTTGTATGATACACATGAGGCATTGGGTTTGCCCCAGCACCACAAAAAAAGTAAAAGCAAATAATAACCAGTGCCTTTTGAACTATTTTTTATATATAGATGAGAAAATGGTCCATTTTAACTCTTGTACATGTAGATATCTGGTTTTCCCGGCCATTCATTGATGAGGTGGTTATTTTTTCATTGTATGTGTAGTTCTGGGCTTTTTCTCCTGTTCCATTAGTCGGGATGTCTGTTTGTATGACAGGACTGTGCTGTTCTGGTCACTGTGGCTTTGTTCTTTTACTCAAGACTGCTTTGGCTGTTGAGGCATTTTGAGGTTTCATATGAATTTTAGGAATCTCTTTATGTTTCTGTGAAATGTAACATTGGAATTTTGATGAAGATAATGTTGAATCTATAAATAACTTAAGATAACATAAGCATATTATCAGAATTCTTGAAAGCCAATGACACAGGCCATATTTCCATTTACTTAGGCCATTTCTCATTCCTTTCATTGTTGTTTTGGGTGTAAAGATGTTTCTTCTCCCTGGTAAAGTTTATTCATAATTTTTGTTGGTGGTGTTGTAAATGGTAGCAATATCTTAATTTATTTTTCTGATAGTTCCCATTGTTATTATAAAGAGCTACTACTGGTTTTATGCATTGGTTTTTATCTTATTTTTTTACTGAATTAATTTGTCAGTTCTAGTAATTTTCAGCTAGAGACTTCAGGGTTTTATATGTGTACAACCAGTCATCCTTGAACAAATTCACTTTATCCCTTCCATTCAGATAACTTCTGTTTTCCTCTTTCCTGTGTAATTTCTTTTTGAACTTCTGGGGCTCTGTTGACTGAAAGGGGCGAGAGTGAGCATCCTTGTCTTATTCCTGGTCTTAGTGGAAACCATTTTCAACTTTTCAGCATTGTTATGACCAATCTTGGTTGTTCACTTGACTACATCTGGAATCAACTAGAACCCAAGCAGCTGAGCACACCTGTGAAGGATTTTCTTGATTGAATCATTTGAGATGGGAAGGCCCTCTCTAAATCTGAGCCGTAGTTTCTGATGGCAGCCTACACGAAAGGACATTTTGCCTGCTTACCCTCACTCTAGCTGGCAAGTCCACCTCTCCTGCCTCAGCAATATTCCTTCACTGATATTAGAACGTACTTCTTTTGAATTCCAATGCAGACTGAAGAGCAGCTAAAACATTGAGCTTCATGGACTGAATAACTACCAGATTCTTGACCTTTCTGGCTGGGAATCAACCATCATTGGATTAGTGGACCACAGCCTGTAAGCTACTCTGAATAAGCCCCCTCTTCATATATATATATATATATACACACACACACACACACACACACACACACACATACACACATACACACACATATACATTCTGTCAGTTCTATGCCTCAAGAGAACACTAACTAATACAAGCATTGCGTATGATGTTAACTATGGGTCTTTCATTTATGGTGTTTTTCTGTGTCGGGAGGTAATTATTTTTATTCTTAGTGTGCTGAATGTTTTTATCATCAAAGGATGACTTTTGTTGATGCTTTTTCTGTGTTGGTTGAGAGGATCATACTGGGTTTTGTTCTTTACGTCCGTTAATATGGTATATCATATTGATTTTGTTGAATAATTTTTACATTCCATAAATAAATCTCTCTTGATCATGATGAATGATCCTTTTAATGTGCTATTGGATTCAGTTTGCTAGTATTTTGTTGTTGAAAAATTTTGCATGTATGTTTGCTTGTAATTTTCTTTTATTGTAGTGACATTGTCCTTTTGTGTAGAGATAATTCCAACTTTATAAAATGAATAAGAGCTTTACCCCTCCTCTTCAGTTTTCTAGAAGAGTTTGAGAAAGATTGGTGTGGTGATTTGAATGATAAATGTCCTCCATAGTCTCAGGCATTTGGATACATGGTCCTCAGTTGCTGGCACTGTTTGGATGTGTAAGTGTGGAGTAAGTATGTCACCAGGGGCAGGCTTTGAGAGTTCACAGACCAATAGAGAGTTTAGAGCCATTCTAGTTCACTCCCTCTCTACTTTATGAGTTCAGTTTAAGATAGGAGTCTCAGCTTGCTACTCCAGCTACCACGCCTGCTACTTCCCATCCATGATGAACTCTTAGCCCTCTGGAGTCATAAGCCCAAATAAACTCTTTCTTCTGTAAATTGCCTTGGTCATAGTGTCTCATTACAGCAATAGAAAAGTTAATAATACAATTGGGATTCTTTCTTTAAATGTTCTGTAGAAGTCCACTGTGAAGTCATGCTGCCCTAGACTTTCATTTGACACAAGTTCTATTGATTTTATCCCCTTACTCATTATTGATACATTCTCTCTCTTCTTGACTCAGTTTTAGTAACATGTTTGTTTCTAGGAATCTATTAATTGGTGTGTTGTGTTTCCATTTTCAGGTATCCACAGATATTTTTCAGTTTCCCTTTTAATTTCCTCCTTAATATGTTGATTGTTCAAGGGCGTATTATTTGATTTCCATGTGTGATTGTTAGTGTTAATTGTCAATGTGACAAAATCTATAATCACCTGGAGACCAATTTCTTGACATTTTTGTCATGGAATTTCTTAATTATCTTACTTAACATGGAAAGACCTGTCTTAATTGCTTGTGGGACCATTTCCTTGACAGAAGATCTTTGATTATAGAAATCACTTGTGCATTTAATGCTCTCTCTCTCTCTCTCTCTCTCTCTCTCTCTCTCTCTCTCTCTCTCTCTCTCTCTCTGACTCTCTCTGTGTTCGTGATTCAACCGTCTGCTTAAAACTCCTGCTGCCTTGACATCCCCACCATGATGAACTCGAACTCGGACTGTGAGCTGAAATAAAACCTTTTGCCCTAACATTGCTCTCGTTAGGGTGTTTTATCACAGTCACAGGAGAAGGAACTAAGACACCATGTATTATTGAACTTTGTAAAATTCTTCTGTTACTAATCAAAAAAGATATTTGGTCTGATTTTAATCTTGATTTGTTATGACTTTTTTGTGGCCTAACATATGCTCTGTCACAGAGCATTTTCAATGTGTGCTTGAGAAAAATGGATATTCTCTTGCTGTTATAAGGGAGGTCAGCCAGGAGACCAGGTCCCTTTGGTCCAAGTTTTGACACTGCCAATAAAATTTTAGACACATTTACAATAGACCAACAAGCAAAGATTTATTTAGAAGATGAAGTACTTGAAAGAAAGCTTAAGTACTGGTGAGCAGTTCAAGGGACCTAGTGAGTGAAGACTCCACATGGGCAGTTGGAGTCCTGCCTCTTAATATTAGTGAGAGGGGAATGTTTAGCTAGGAATCATGTGACTTGTTCCACTTTTTATGACAAATAAGTTATGTAATGAATTGCATAACCATGTCTTGAGTACACACACAGTGTTAACTTGAAGCTCCAGGACATATGCAGTGTCCATTTTCTCTTGAATTTGTCCTGACTGGAGAAATATCACTACCAAAGGTCATACGCTGGTCCCAAAGGTCATACACTGGTCATAGAGTGGGAGGCTGAGGGAACTGCATGTGCTCAGACCTTTTGGAACTAACAATGATTTTAAAGATCCAAGCTAGCTTCTCTGAGAGCCAAGTTCCTTTCATTTCTCATTGCGTGTGAAATGAGGCAGGGTGGGGTGGGGTGAGGAGCATAATGGTGGAGTTGACAATTGTCTCTGATCTTGAATTCCCTATCTAGCGACTAACTTTTACTCCTGGTGTATAGGATGTGTATTTGTCTGTTAGGTTGATTTGGTCCAAAATATCAAGTGTTCCCCTGGGGATTTTCTGTCTACATCATTTGTTCGTTGTTAAAACAGTAGTATTGAAATCCCTACTGTTGCTGCTTTACAGTCTTTCTCTTCACATCTATTTATTTGTCGTGTATGCAATTAGGTGATCCAGTGTTGGGTGAGTCTGTGTTTAAAATTGGTAGATCCCCTTGATGGGTTGATTCTTTTATCAAAAGAACAATCTTCGTCCCAATGTTTTGTTGGATATAGATATAATCACTCATGCTTTCTTTCAGTTGCTATTTCTATGAAATATTTTTCTGTCATTTCATCAGTTGAAAACCTATTTGTGGCATTAATCCCAAGTGAACCTTGATGACATATAATTGGATCATGTTTTTAAGCCATTCTGCTAATCTCTATCTTTTGATTGAAATTTTATTCTATTTACACTTAAAGTAATTACTGATAAGAAATGTCTTTATTTCAGTCTGCCATTTTTCACTATATGACTTAGAGTTTTTGTCAGTTTTTACATTACTGTCATATTTTCTATTGAGTTAATTTTTATAGAACAGTGTTTTAATTTCTTTTCATTTTTTCCTGTGTGTATTCTGCAGCCATTCTTTGTAGTTACAGAAAATACTTTTACTACCTTCAATTTTAACATTCTAATTTAAATTTCTACCGACTTGACTTAAAGTAGAATAAAAAACAGTGCTTGTATACTTCTGTGATGGTGCTTAACATGACTTCCAGTTCAAGAAAAATAGGCCAGACTCAGAAAGACAAATTGTGAATGTTTCTCTTATATGCAGAACTTAGATTTAAAAGTGTATGTGTTGTAGTCACGAAACTAAAAAGGAGTTCACGAGAGAGGAGGAAGAGATCTTAAGGGAGGGGGATGGAATAAGTGAGATAAGAAAGGAGAAATGGGATTTCCATGGTAAGCAGAGGAGCTCTGGAGAGGGAACCAGCAGGGTCAGGAAGAGCCTTGGGGGAACCAATGAACACCATATAAAATGACGGAGAGGAATGAAAACGAAACCCATTGTTTTGTATACTAATCTTAAAAACAATTTTAAAACGGGGCAAAAATTGTTTTAGCACCCACCAGAAGCTCAGAAACATAGGGAAATAGTTGGGATTTTTTTCATGTGTTAGTTTCTTGAGTCATATAGCAAAGTAAAAGTAGAAGGCTGACCAGACTGCTCAGCTGTGCAGGCCTGATGACCCGGGTCCCATCACTAGAGCCCATAGTGGAAGCAGAGAACTTTCCAAAGTTGTCCTTTGCCTTTCACGCACATGCTATGGGACTTAACATGTGCGTGCACACAACAACAATAAAAAAAAATGCAATAAAAGTGGAGTCTCAGCACGGCCTGGGCTGGCCTTGAGCTCACCGTGTAGCTATAAATGACCTTGAATTCTTGATTCTCCCAGCTCCATTTCCTAAGTGCTGGGATTACAACTGTGTACCACATTGCTGGCTTGTTATTTAACATCTATTTAAAGGCAAGTCTAGGGACAACAGATTCCCTCAGCTTTCCTTTATAAAAAAATACCTTAAGTCCTGTCTTTCTTTCCTTGAGACAGGTCGAATGCAGCCGAGGATGACCTTGAGTTGGTGAATTTCTGGTCTTTCTGCCTGTGTCTCTGAAGTGCTGAGGTCACAGGCATGCAACCAGACAGCTATTCTCCAACTGCATCATGTCCCCGACTTTTCAAAGACAATTTTTGCTGAATAAAGGATTCTGCATTAATTGCTTCTTTCTCTTTCAGTCCACCATTTCTGGCTGGCAAGGTTTTTGATAATCCAATGACAGTCTTTTGAAAACCCCTCTTGCTGGTACTCTCTAGGTAGCATCTCTTGCTCCTTTGCAGAGCCGTGTCTTTGACAGTGTCCTTGTAGTGTTCCGGAGGGTTCTGTGATTTCAGAATCCTTGCAGTGAGTTTGGTAGATTTTCATATTTGTGTTTTTCATGACATTTGGGGATTCAGCCATTACCTTTAAATAATCTCTCTCTCTGCTCCTTCCTTGGAGTAGTCTTTTCTCTTGAGGATCACAGAATATATACTTTTATCTGCCTAAATCCTTTAGCTTACTTTCATTTTTATATTTTTTTTCTTTCTGTTTTTCAGACTAGATAACTCCACTTGTGTTGAAATTCACTCATTGTACTGCCTGCTCAAATCTATTTCTGACTATTTTGGGGGGAATTTTTCATTTCAGTTCTTATACTTTTCAGGTCACAAATATCTTTTGCTTCCTTTGTCTATCAACTCCTTATTTTGTTCATAATAATATTCTCACTTTCTCCACATCTTCTTTGGGGAATTTTAGGCTCTGTTCGTTTAATCTTTGAATGGACCTTTCTTTCATTTTTTTTTCTTCTTTTTTGAATGACTTGTGATTTATTTACGTCAGTACTTTTACAAAACTGAATTTGACTCTGGAAATCATTTCTTAGTTTTTGCTTTTAAAAATGTTGTAGGCTGTCTTTTTTCTAGAGGCTAGCTGGAAGTTTCAAATCAAGAATTCAGTTCTTCTCTGGTCCTGAGCTGACTTCGAATGTGACATAGAAGCAATGGCTGTTGGACATTTGCAGTGGTTCGAATGAGAAGCGTCGCCTACATTCTCAGGCATTTAAATACTTGGTTCCCAATTGGAGCTGCCATTTGGGAAGGTCTAGGTGATACAGCCTTGCTAGAGGACATCACTGGGGGTGGATTTTGTGATTAAAAGCCTCACACCACTTGCAGTTCACTTGTGGTCTCTGCTTTGGGTTTGTGTTTGAAGATTGGAGCATCATCTTCTCCTTCCTGCCCTCACATCTACAGTCCGCAGCCTGCTATGCCTGACCGCCATGATGGACTCTTCTCCCTCAGGAACCATAAGCCAAAGTAAACTCTCTTCCCTAAATTGTCTTGGCCATGGTGTTTTATCACAGCAACAGAAACGAAAACAACATCCTAGTTCTTAAACATCTGATTTCAAGAAAGGAACAAAGAGAGAAATTTGCAAGGAAAGAGAGTGTTGACTTTGTTTGTTTGTTGTAGTCTGAAATGCAAACCAAGGTCCTTCCACATGCTGTGCAAGCCTTCTGCCACTGAGATATATCCCTGGCCTTTTGTTTGGCTCGGGCTGTCTTGTAATTTACTGTATAGCCCAGACTAGCCTAGAACTTATGATAATTCTGCCTCACCCACTTAAGTGTGGGAATTACCGGCATGTACCACTATGGTTGGCTTTTAGTTGGCTATTTACATTTCTTAGAAGTTGCTTCTGTTATTATGAAGAGTTCCAGCGATGGCTGCCTGGCTCTGCATCTTTCCCTTTACTCTCGGGAGCTACAGTTGGTGATTAGAGCAGAGATACCCTGCCTGGTCCCTGATGTATTGGACAGGGTCTTTTCTTCCCATCTTGCCTCCCATATTGGTGTTTAGGTTCTTCCCGGAGCATGTGTGTAACTATTAAACACAAGGCTGGTTGTGTTGGAGGACTAGAGACTGAGTAGCTAACATTTGACCAAAAACAGACTGAAATCAATTGCTGTCTAGCTCTTTCACTGAAAGGTGAAGCCTTCAAATTCAAAACATGTACCTCAGGCAGGGTCTGCTGGGACAGTTGCTGTCCAGATGGTGAGCTGGATTCCTAGTGTTTCCTACTACACTTTTCTGAGAATCGTCTGCCTTGGAAACAATTCATTTATTATTATTACCATTTATTTATTTAGTTGTTTTTAAAGAAAAGTCCCACACTATTGCCCGGGCTAGCCTGGAGCTCAGGACATAGGCTACGCTGTCCTGCATGGGAAGGTCAGAGGACAGCTTGCAGGAGTCAGTTCTCTCTTTCCACGATGTGGCTCTGGGGATCAAATCAGGTCATCAGGCTTGCCAGTAAGAACCTTTACCTACTGAGCCATCTCAATGGCTGACATCTAACTTATTTTAGTGAGTATAGTAAAAACTTCGGAATCTGTATGACAGCTACATGTTATTAAATATTGGCATTTTAAGTACACAAAGAAAGCTTTTAAAAACGGAGGCAGTTCAGGCTATGGTAACAGTATCACAGGCTGGATGGTTTATAAAGAACAGGAATTGGTTTCTCACTCTACGGTTGCTGAAGGCTCTCTTCCAGGCTCCCATGTGGCAGAGGGCCTGAGAGAGCTCCTGGGATCTCTTTATCAAAGCACTATTTCCAGTGTGAAGACACCATCCTCATGACTTGACTGCCAAAGCCTCATCTAATGCAATTGCACTGTAGATTAAAATTCAACATGTAGAGGGCACTGGGAGAGGGCAGATATTAAGTCCATAATCACTCTATCCTATCTATGAAGAGAGTGCCAGTATATTTCAAAGAAACAAACCCATGCAGAGTAGTTTCTCTTAGCACTACAGATTAAAAGTAAACTTTAAAATAGTCCATATTTTGAGGAAAAATAACAGAACAATAGAAAATAAAATACCCATGTATCAAAACATGGGAGGTTCTGCTTACACATGCAGAAAAAAAAAAAAAAGCCTTGGTTGTAAATGTGTATGTTAGTAAAGAAGAACAGGTGAGAGCTAAGTTACCCGAGTATCCATCTGAAGGTAGGAAAAAGGAGAAACTAATATCAAAAGATACAACAACAGAAGGAAGAAAATAGTGAAGGAGAGAAACTATAAACAGTATAGGGTATCAGCAGGCCGAAGACTCACGAGGGTGACATTCCCAGTCAGAGCCACTGCAGAGGGGTGCTGGCTGTGCATTGTGTTGCCACACTCTGACCCTTGTAAGGTTCACTAAATCAGTCCTGCATCATGATGATTTTACAAATGACACCTGGGGTGTCGCTTGGTGGTAGAGCCCCGGGCTAGCATGCAGGAGGCCCTGGATTTGATCCCCAGGACTAAATAATAAAACGTCCCTCCTGAGTTTATTGTGAAGAGTAGCTCAGGGTCACTCACCAGTCAGAGAAAAACATATTATTTTGATGTCCTGTCAGTCTTTTTCCTTATACAGACACACTCCACAATTTATAGAGAGATATAAAAAGATAGGTACATAGGAAATAAAGATCTAGGGAGATAGATAGATCCCTACTAAATGTGAAAGTTTATCTTTTGAATTTACCAAAATATTGTGAACATTTTCCTATACCATTAAATATACCTCTGCAACTATGTTTGTGATAGCTGTGTAGTATTCCATTATATGGATATATTAAAATTGATGTAACTCATATACCATTGTTAGACACTTAAATTTTAAGTAGTATAATCAGTGCTAACATATCTTTATATAATTTCATATATCTGTAAACACACACACAGTAAAGTAAAACAAGAAAACAAAAGTGAAGCACAGTTAGAGTTCTTAAACTGAAATTGTATTTTCAAAGTTACATATAAGAAACATATTAACTTGAAGCTTGTGCTCGGCTCGCCAGATGATTCCCTGTGTGGCTGTTTTATCCTGTGCAGCTGTCGTTTAGTGAGTAGTTTATACCCTGCATCACATTTCGTCTCCCCCCGCCTTATATACTGTACCATGTTACCATCTCCAGTTAGTATGAGTGGTTCCTCGTAGTGAGGCAGGCAGCACGCTGAAGGCCATAGAGTTAGCAAAAGGCAGAACCCAAAATTCAACTCTGGCCTTGCCGAAGTGGGAAAAAAAGCATTCTTAGCCACTGTTACTCATAGATATTTTGTCATTTGGCTGCATCAAAATAGGGTTTTTTTCTTGGTTCTGAAATAAAAAAAATTAATATTCTTATTATATAACTATGAAGAAATATTAGAAAATTCAGACAAAGAAAAAGATTGCAAATAATACCCATAATTCTGCTGTATTCAAATAGGTATTTGGGGTTGGAGGGATATTTTATTTATTTTTAAGGACCTGAAACAAGTATGTCAGGCTTCCATAATCATGGCATTTCTCTGCACTCACTTTGAAATCTAGGTGCTTGATAGGCATGGAGCAGCAACACATCTCTTAGCTCACCATTACTTACTTGCTCTTTGCTCACACTCATTCTTAATATGGTCAAACATGTTGGTTAAACTTCGAGTTTATCCCAATCATTCTGCCCCATTTTGAGACTATAACAGTTATTAAAAACAGACGCGGTCCCTGCCCTCAAGGAGCTCTCGATGGATTTGAAGGGGCTGACTTGCATCACAAAACAGCACAAATCACTGTAAATCTGCCACTGTAATGAGTGGTATGTGAGAAAGGAGTGTGCATTTGTATGGGAGGGTTTGACCTAACCAGAGCAGGCTCTCCTCGTGAAGTCTCCTAGTCAAGCATTGGTGCTTGAAGCGCAGGTACAGCAGGGAAGGAGGAGGCTTCCCCAGAAAGGGAACAGTCGTGCAGTGTCCTGGACAAGTGAGCCCTGGGGGCTGGAGGTCCAGCTCACTGTTAGAGTGTGTGCCTAGTGTGTGCAAGGCCCTGAGGACAGAGGGGAAGAGAGCGGTTGGCATGGCTAAGGTGCAGGCAGTTATGGGATGGGGGGCGTGGTATAAGTTGGGGCTGCACAAAGTAGGAGCCAAGCCAGAGGTCACATTCACAGCGGGGGCAGCAAGGATTGCGTGACACAGCAAGAGAGAAGAGCAGAAATGGGTGCCAGAGGGAAGGTCTACACAGACTCACAATGCCACACAGCAGTGCTTTCCATGGTGGTGGGAAGTTCTCTGTACCTTCTCCTGTGATGGTGACTGCTCTCTTGAAACCCAGTACTCTAAATGTGGCTAGTGTGCCCAGGATGCTGTGTGTCTAGCTTTGGTACTTGTATTAGCCTCCTGCTGCCAGGGACCAGTACAGCGGCTACACTCAAGTACATCTGAAGTACAGCTAGTGTAGCTGAAGAACTGAATTTTAATTTTTATTTAATTTCCATGAGCTTATTATTTTAAGTTTGCTTTATGTATATGGCATGTGCCTTGAGAGAGAGAGGGAGAGTGTGTGTGTGTGTGTGTGTGTGTGTGTGTGTGTGTGTGTGTGTGTGTGACCATCTGGGTGCAGGTGCCTGTGCCGGCCAGAAGAGGGTGGCCGTGAGCCACATGCTGTGGGTCCTGGGAACAGAACTGCATTCCCCTTCAAGAGCAGCCAGTGTTCTTAACCTCCAGCCATCTCCTCAGCCCCTAGTTTTCATAAATGTAAATGTAAATGTAAACAGCATATAAGGCTAGAGGTTACCGTATTTAGACAGCATGTGGGGTGGTGTTACTATATTTACATAGACCACTGACTTTGCTCCGAAGAAAATTTGAATTACGGAAGCCTCTGTCCACGCTGGTATTTTGTTTTACTTTTGAGGAAGTAAAATTGTCTCCTTCTCTAAGGGTAAGTTTTATCATGTGTTAAATTAGGTAGCTATTTGACTACTTAATATCTTCTTGGAAAGCTATAATTTCATGTAAGATATTTTATTATTTGGAGACCGTGTCTTATTCACATGGAATCTACAGCACATAGAATCATATTAATAATAGGCCCTAAATGAATATTTAATAAATAAATGAATAGTGACATGGATGGCCATACAGTAGTCTCCTCTTTACTAATTTATCTGTATCAACTGTCACTCACCTCTGGTGACCCGGGTTGGGGATGCCCTTTAACCACATATTCGTCCCAGTTGCTTACAGCTCTTGATAAACTGAAGTCCCTCCACTCACCTGTGTCCATTAAGCAATCTTTGGAAAGAGCTTTTCCCATCCCCCCTCAAAAAGATACATAATATTCTAATTAATAGTTAAACACACTAAAGGGAGAGTCCAAAGTGCGGGCAGAAAGGTAGCTTGGTGACCTGTTTAAGACAATGACAATGTACCATTGTCCTTTATGGCCTCTGATAAGGTTTGTTTCTGCTTCAGATTAATCGCTGGTTTGAGATGGTAGTGATGGTCTGAGAAAAAAACACCAGTTTCCTTGTGGCATTTCCCTGCACCGGCTGTACCACACAGTCATGAGATGATGTCTCAAGGTTTGTTGGGTTTATCTCTGGGATCCATTCTCTCCAACAATGTCAGATCTGCTGCTGCAACGCACAAGGGAAAGAACTTCTGTTACTTGGGGACAAACAGACTTCCTCACTGTTAGGCAAGTCAGTGAAGTCAGGGTATTTAGGAAGAGGTTTTGAAATGGAAACATGAGGTCTTCCCTCACATCAGTGCATAGTCACAAGGGAGATGGAAGTGGGTGGCCAGAGACCCTGACTTCAGTCACAACTTGCCTCTAATCCCAGGTGTCCTCCAACAAAGAATTGAGCTATGTGCTTCAAACTAACTCTGCTGAGATTCTTCTCTGGAAATCCCCACAACCCTTCCTTTGGGGGACTTTAGAAGCAGTAAATGATTCACCTTTGTGATGTTTTCTCAAATTCTTCTACAAAACAAATTCCATACAGAGGTTGTTACCCTGTTGCTGTTTGCTGGTGTTGGAAGCCAAAAGGTCATCCACGGGGTTAGAGGGAAGGGGGTAAAGCAGGTTGACTCCACATTATGTTACAGGGTGGATTCTTATCAATATGTCTTTTCTTCCCTTTAGCCTGGAAGGCAGCATTGGTGCATTTTTCTAGAAAGCCAGTGCCATGGTGAATCATGGGTAGATTTGTTCTTTGAGTATATTTGGCAATTAATTTGGAATATTAGAATTTCATAATCTTTCCTAGGCATTTTTTTCTTTTGCTTCATCATTCTCAATGAAGAAACAAAATATTATAAAGAGAGGCTGAAGATTTCCCCGAAAACATACCGTATATTCCTCTGGGGAGTAGTGTTTGGCGGTGCTCTGACCACAGTGAGTAAAACATGGCCCCTTTGAATCATAATGCAACTATTCATTTCTCTTCCCATAGCTGCTCCTAGCATTTCTTATCTCTTGCCCTACTAAATCACCCAACACACACACACACACACACACACACACACACACACACCCCTACCCCTGTCCAGTGCACCCAGTAGGGGGGAGGGGGCAAAGGAGACAAAGTCATTTATATAATGTGTCTCCCTGCTGAGCCCCTAATGGCCGAAGCTTTTGTTCTGCGTTCAGTGGCTGCCTGTGATGGGCAGGAAGCGGCAGTCTCCCTTTGTTCCATGGCCTTATTCAGCAATTTAGATCCATCATAAAAATCAAATATGCATGTTGCAATCGCCTTGCGTACAACAGCTTCAATTTTCACTTTTCTTTAATTTGAACTCCACAGGGGAAGAAAGAGAAGGAAGGAAAAAAGGGAAAATGGGGGTAAAAAAAAAATTGCTTTGTATTTTTGCTTAGTGGACTGTGAAAATAGTCAGTAATGAAAAATATGTATTTTTTTAAATCTTATAGCTGCATTCCATTCAAAATGAGACATACCACCAAAGTAGGCCAGTAGAATCCCTCCATAAAATACTCTGAAGCCATTCTGGTTAGTGCAGGCTCTAGAATGTGAATTGATGAGTAAAGAAAATATATATATATATGAGCAGTACAAAGGAGTAGGAGGAGGAAGACTCTTCAGGGCTTAAGGAGTCCCCCTGTTGAGAGAGGGACCTCTGCACCATTTCTAATTATAGCCCAAAAGAATGTTTCATGTTCAGAGCCTGTCACGAGATTCTTGTGTTTAAAAAAAAATTAGGAAAAGGTTCAGAGAGGGAGTAAGCCATTACATTGAAGGACATGTTTTCTCTCCAAATAAAAATGAATACATCGACAGTGATGTTTTTGTCCATTTATTGATTTGCACACTATATTTAAAATTTTCCCAGAACTTCAAAGGTTGTGTTCCCCAGAGTTCAAATAAATTTACATCAGCAGCTTTGGTATTGATTATTCAGAAAAATACAGAACCCTTTCCCTACTCCATTATTAGACTTGAGCAGCGACTCTACTGAAGGGGCTTTGCCCTAATAAAAACAATATGGCCAATATTATTTGATTTATTAAAAAATAAAAGATCTGAAGAACCGCCTCTTTATGCCTGCTTTCACTTAATAATATAGTAGGGTTCCCCCCTTTTTTTCCTCTTTCTTTTTTTCTTTGAGAGACAAGGTCTTGCTGTGTAGCCCAGCAGTCCTCTTCTTGCGTCAGCTTCCTAAGTGCTGGGATTACAGGTAGATGACATATGTTTCTAAGGCTCAGGCCAACCGTAAACTCAGGCAGGTTAAAGGTTCTTTGCCTGCTCTTGCAGCCTGAGATCTTACAAGGTAATTCCAGGGAGACTTGCAGTAGTCAGCGGAAGACACACAGAGTGCAGTGCGGTCAACATGAGGCACACTGTAGGGTGGGAAGCAAAGCGACAGAAACATCACTCAGGATCACTGCTGAGGGTGAAGGATTCCATCAGAGTGAAGCTTCCTCCTGAAGCTGGACCAGTGAATCTTGGATCAAAACCAATTTCACAAGTTTGATCCAGCTGTGATAGGAAACCCACCTGGTTGTGCTTGACTAATTAGAGATGGGTGAAGAGGGGTTACCTTCTCCAGCATGATTGATTTTTCTTTCAAACTCCCCAGTTTCAGACAGAGAACCTCTGGCATTTGCAAGTGTTCGCTTTAGTACAGTTCGCTGATGCATGTAATCCTTGCTAACTGAATCCCATTTTCTCAGAGTTTGATTTCTCTGCCTTCTTATGTTCTGGTATATTTTAGATTTACTTTAGACTTTAAGTGAAATAGAGGTATACCCTAGACATACTAGGAGCAGAAATGAATTTAATATTTGGATTTTTTTCAGTTGCCTCCATTGGAAATACCTATATCTACAAAAAAAAGTGTAATTAAAAAATGGATTCCACATGATTTAAGCTGACATATGACTCGTGAAATTTGTTTTTGTCTTGAATATAGCAGTACTGGAAAGAGAGGTAGAATTAAGATGGATAAAAGCACCTGCAAATTTACAGCATTGGATAAAGTCTGTAATCATGGACTATAACTCAGGGAGAAGCTACAATCCTGTGCTACTTCAGCCTTCTCCCTCCGCCCCATCTTTTAATACTACTCCATATCTCTGAGGATATTCGACAGATCTCAGCCCTTGTAACTTCTCATTAAAGTCAGGGCCATCTGCTGGCGTTTTATGTTTTCAACTTCCCTCATGTGAGGAAAGATACTAGACAGATGGATTAAATGATAAACATCTCATCTTGGAGGTCGAAACCTTCTCTCTTTGAGTTTAAGCTAATTTAACATACACGTGTGTATATATCTAATTGAACGTTTCCTCTCTACAATTTCAGTTCTGTCTTCCCAAGAAATGTGTTGTAGAGGACCTGGAGGAAAATTATTTCGGGCTGTCTTGTTTACATTTCAGGCCATTCCAGTTACTGCCATTGTTCTTGGGTATGCTCTGTTTTGCCTCACCACTGGAATCTTCTCGAATGCCCCTTTTCTTCCTCAGTATTAAGTGCATGCTGAGCTAGTAAATCTCAGTCGCTAAAGCCATCTCTTCTGCGTACAGTCACACAGATGTTGAGAACACATGCACACTCTAGAACTAGACAGTTGCACTAGTGATGTAGCTCAGAGCCCTGAGTTGGACATCCAGTACCATATAAACCAAGTATATACCTATAATCTAGGCATGTGCAAAGTAGAGGCAGAAAGATCAGAAGTTCAGGATTAGACAATCTCAGTTCCAGTCCTGGGTCCAACCACGACCAACTCTATCTTTGGCCAGGTTAAGCCTTTATACTTTCATTTACAAAAATGATCATATGAAGATAACAGTACCTGATACATAGCACTGGGTGAGTGAAGTATGATAGTGTAGTGAGTTGTTAGAGGAAGGGTCTCTTAGGTAAGTGGGCCTGGAGCAGAGAAGCAGAGAGAGATCCGGGTGGGGGTTTTGTTGCTTGTCTTCCTTCTTGTTGTTGCTACACTGGTGTGTGCCACCACATCTAGCAACCAAGGTGTTCCCCCTTAGAATCAACCCCCGTGGAAGATGAGGGACAGGCAGGTTCCTCTCGGCTGAGAGCATATGGTGGAGATGAGCTTTCTTGCAACACTGCATTAGCTAGAGCAACAAGCCTTTGTCCCTGAAGCGGATCTGGATGGCATGTCAGTGTCTAGCAAACCTGTTTGGTAAGGGCTCAGTGTGTGTTCAGCTGAGAGACTCTGCTCTGTAGTGCCGCAGGTGATTGCTCCATCACCCATCCAGAGCAAAAGAGGTGTGTAGTGCTAGGCATAGGGCGTGGCTCTGAAACTGCTTCCTGGGTTCTAGTCCTAATTTCCCCAATAGCTGACAAACAACCTTAGGTACAGTCTCTCTGTGCCTGTTTATTCTTCTGTGAAACAGAAATAATTATAGTATCCATGCTCATGGGGTTGTTACAAGGATCAGGTATGTTAATATACACTTTTGAACAGTGCTTGACATGTAATAAGCACTCATATGTCTTCAAAAAAGTATCTGAGAATCAAAGAGTCGTGGGTTTATGTTCCAATTCTGCTAACAAGGTGCATGTTCTTAATCTGTTACCTCAGTGTTCTCATCTACATAATAGAAATATTGGTGTCTTCTTTATAGAAAGCACCAAGTACATGAAAGTATCATGAAGCAATGTCGGTACCTTTTCTAAGATAGAGGAATAATCCTGTCTTTGTTCAGAAGATTCTGCGAGCTCTGAAAGCAGTGTACTTAGAATGGTGCCTGGCATGAAGTACTCATTCACTGAGTACTGGCCAGTAGGACAGCAGTCTCGGTATGAAACTTTGCACAGTATCTCTCATCCCACAAGAATACACATCTTACTTTGAAACCTATTATGAATCTGCTCCTTATTATTGTTCTTCTTTAAACATTTTTTCTTCTTCTACCTGATCTGCTATGCTTTATTTTTCTCTTCCTTTTCTTCTGTTCACAATTTATAAAAGAAAGCATTTAATTAGGGCTGGCTTACAGTTTCAGAGGGTGAGTCCATGCCCATCATGGTGGGAAGCACGGCGGCAGGCAGGCAGACAGACATGGTGCTGGAGCAGCAGCTGAGAGTTTACATCTGATCCACAACCATGAAGCAGAATGGCAGAGAGACTAGGCCTGGCACGGGCTTTTGTCACCTTCAGTGACACATCTCCTCCAACAAGACCACACCTCCTAATCCTTCCTAAACAGTCCACCAACTGGTGTTGTGTGATATTTTGTTTGTGTTCTGACAAATAAAGCTTGCCTGGAGATCAGAGGACAGAGCTAGCTGCTAGTTAACCATAGAGGCAGTAGTGGCACACATCTTTAATCCCAGCACTTGGAGGAGGAAGCAGGAAGATCAGGAGTTCAAGGTCACCCAGGGCTATATGAGATTGAACCAGTCTAAAAGAGAAATAGAGCCAGGAG
The DNA here is from genome assembly GCF_004664715.2 of Peromyscus leucopus. Taxonomy (NCBI): domain Eukaryota; kingdom Metazoa; phylum Chordata; class Mammalia; order Rodentia; family Cricetidae; genus Peromyscus; species Peromyscus leucopus. The sequence continues at coordinate 110,879,716 of NC_051067.1, read as the reverse complement.
GCTCTCGCCTTTAATCCCAGCACTAGGGAGGTGGAGACAAGCTCTCAACCTCCATTCAGTCTGAGAATTTGTAGAGACAGGATGACACTTCATTTGGTCTGAGATTTTGTAGAGCTAAGAAGTCTCTGGTGGCTGCTGCTCTGCTTCTCTGATCTTTCAACTTTCACCCTCAATATCTGACTCTGGGTTTTTATTTAATAAGACTAATTAGGATCATGCTTCAAACTGGGAACCAAATATTCAAATATATGAGCCTGTGGGGGCCATTCACATTCAAACTACCACATTCCCCTCTTCCCTAAATATTTTGAGTGTTGTCTGAGGGTCACTACTGAACTCTGTGCTCTAATGGTCTTTCAGCCCTGTTTTGTTCTGGAGATGAGTCCAATTAAACATTACCTTCAGGTGTAGAAAGGCTTTTCTTTCTGAGCAGGCAGCTGCCAGTTCTTCTCCATGAAGCATGAACACAGCAGGAACTGGAAGAGGCAAAAGACAGAGGATGGTCATAATTCGTTTTGAATGGATGTGTACCTGTTTTTCCAGGCAGAGGAAAAGGCACTATTGCTGTCCTGTGATTCTCTGGCTGTGTTAGCCCCAAATGTTCTAACTATAGTTATAAGCTGCTGCTGTGTACCTTGCTTATACCACGGTCTTCGGTCTTCTGTTGTCATATTTTCTTTCCTAGTTTCATAACAGCAGGAGCTCTTTATGAACTCATCAGTATTAGACTGTGGCTGGGCACAGCCATCTACTGTGTATAGACTTCTGAACTATGTCTCTGTGCAAAGCAGAGTGACGACTTCCTTTTGTAGCCCAGAGGAAATAAACAGTCTGAGTGAGTGTACCTTACTCTAAATATAAAGACATCAGTTGTTCTTACAAACCTAGACTTTCTTTTTGAGACGTTATCATAAAGCAGTTTAGTAAATAAAACATTTTCAGATATTCATTTTTGATGTAAGACAAAATTATCACATCTACTCATTCTTTGAACTAGTGTGACATCTTCCACCCAGAAACCTCAAACTCCCTTAGATTTCACACATACTTACTGCATATTAAACATACAAAACACAAAACTCTTTTCTTTTTCTTTTCTTTCTTTCTTTTTTAATGTTTGACTCCTTTGTGGCTAGGTTGAGCTTGGATCACTGTGCAGGTAAGGATGACCATGAACTCTTGATGTTCCCAGCCCTCACCTCCTGTGTGCTGTGACTGAGGACACGTGACTCCACACTGATTTACATGTGAAAAGACCCTCTTCCTGCACATTTCTGAGGGACTCTGCGTCCTTTCTACTTCCCTTTGAGACTCCTTCCTTGCATTCTTCCTGACCATCCCACTGCCAATAGGACACCTGTGGGAAATTGCTGATTTCACATTCTCTTTAGACTCCTTTCCTGAAATGCATAAGGGAACAAGATTGTTGTTGTTTATTAAACACTGTAACTTTCCTTTTTACCTTCAACCTTTCATCATTTATGCTTAGTATGTAGTAAGTGTTCAGTAAATAAGAGTTTAACCCATAAAAGTCTGTTATCCTTTTTGTTATTTGTTTTCTTTTCTTTTTTTCTTAAAGGTAGGGTATCACTTTGTGGTTTACTCTAGACTTAAAGTCTCTTTGTAACCCAGGATAACATCTGACTTTCAATCTTCCTGCCTCAGCTTTCTGAGTACTGAGATCATAGACATGTACTGCCATGCCCAGCTATAATGTTCTTTTCAAAGCAGATTTTTTAATGCTATGTACTCTTCAAAGCAGTTTGGGAATTTGCAATAGAACTTGTGTACCATCTTTTGAATATAACCCCTTTAAAATAATTTATTCATTCTTTGAGAACTTTACACAATGTATTCTGATCATATTCACCTCTAATTCCTCACCTTAATTCCTCTCAGGTCCATTCCCCCAATCCCCTCCAACTCAATGTGATTTTTAAAAAATTATTGTTTAATAACTCATTGGTTCCAATATGTGCTGCGTGTATACTTCTGGGTATTGGGCTGTTTGCTGGAATGTATGTAATCTATCAGGATCTATACCCTTAAAGAAAACTAACTTAACCTTCCTCAGAAACCATTAACTGTTCATAGCTCCTCAATAAGGGGTAGGGGCTCATGAACCCCTTCTTAATCCATGCTGACTAGCTTGATCTTATACAGGTCTTATTGCGGTTACCACTGCCGCTGTGAGTTCAGTAGTACAGCCTCCTGTCATGTCCAGAAGACACTATTTTGCTGTTTCTCTCCAGCCTCTGGCTCTTAGAATTTTTCTGTCCACTCTTCAGTGACAGCCCTGATCCTGGGGAGGAGTGTAACACAGATGTGCTGTTTGTGGCTGGGCATTCCTTTGTCACGTTCTCTCTGTACTTTGACCAGCTGTCACTGCACAAAGAAACTTCTCTAATGAGGTCTGAGACCTGAACTATGGATATAGAAATATGAATTAAAAAGCAGCTTGACACTATGTCCATTTAGCAGAATAACTGAAATAGTTTCATCCCTAGGGCTGTGAAGTCTCAAACCATGGGTTCTTGGTCAGATTTGCCATACCAGGTATGTGTTCCTTCTGTGGAGAAGATTTTCAATGGAATCAGAAGTGGGTTGGTTACCTCCATAAAATTCATACCATTATTGTACCCATAGGGACATGGTACCCATGCCTTACTGGTTACTATTATAATTCACAGGGCACCACAGCTGGGTAAGACTGCTAATGATTTTATTCTCCCAGCAGCCTAGATAGCACCTTCTAGTACTCTGAGAGCTATTCAGAGGGAGGAAGCTGTCAGGTCAGTACCATTTGATGTCTGTATGTCCTCTATACAGAAAATGTCTAAGATGTCTTTAGCAATAAAGACACATTTTGTTACCACATTTTGGTGGACATCTGAAAGCAATGCAGATAGCCTATATTGTCCTGGGGGATTTCAGGGATGAGTAATAATCTCTTAATTAACATTTACTGAGTGCCTATGTGTATATTTCTAATGTAATGATTTCACCCAACAGTGGTAGATTGATTTTATTTCATTGCAATTGCCTTCCAATCTTCCTTTCATTGGTAAGCAAAGAGACAGTGAGATAATAAATTGTTCCACGTTACAAGAGTTATAGTTTTATAATGTATATGCAAAGTAATACAGTACAAGGTATAATGTTGTAGTAAAAATATGCAATGGAATGGACAAGATCCTCACCTAGCTTCATGGGAGAGAGTGAGAAAGGTATGGCAGACAGAAAAAACTGTGAACACAGACTCAGGAGCAGGAGGGGATGGTGAATCAGTAGAGGAGGCATTAGGAAAAGGCACAGGGAGATAGAACTAAAGTCAGAACCCCTGTGTACTCATCTCCAAGTGGGCACTGCACATTGTCAAGTGATTGATTCACACTCTGCATCTTGGTTTCCTCTTCTGTAGAATAAGGATGATGTTGCACCTGCTACATATTAGATACCATTATGAAAGGAAAAAATATATGTATTGTGGAGAGAGTGGGGGAGATATGAATGAATGAAGAGTACTGGAGCCTCTTTTCTGCTGTTTCCTGCTATACTAGAAGCCACTAAAGGTTATAATCAAGAGAAAGACAAGATAGGTGCTATGCTTTGACTGTGGCAGTACTGTGTATAATTGATTAGCGACGTCTCAAAGAGAGCTCCTGTGGAGGAGAGATGGCAGCTTGGACTGGGGCATTGATTGGGAGAATAAAGTTGAAAGGTAGAGGCAAGAGATGTCGAGTCCCTAAGACATACACACACTCATCCTTTAAGTTTTGGGTTGAAGGTATCTTTAAAAGAAATAAAAATATTTGGAAATAAGTGTAGTGACCAATGTGTGTGTGTGTGGTTTTTTTGTGGGGAGGGGTTAATAAAAACCAAACCAAACAAACAAAAATGGCAACATCAAAAAATGAAACAAGAAAAATGTATTTTTAAAGTCATGAAACAAATTTTGTTCTGTCTATAGCTTGTTAAACTGTTAGTAAAGGCGATCAAAAGGACATTGCTAAAAATGCAAATATATAGTTATAATTTGTTATAATATATAGTTATAATATATAAATATATATAATTAATATAATAATATAATAAATAAATGTATAATACCCCCAGGTTACTACCGTGTGGTTAGATGTTATCATACACAGGTAATCACTAGTAATGTTGCATATGCATTGCACTACCTCTTTAATGAAAAAATGAAGTAAAAAAGTAAATCACTAGTACACAATGAGAATTCCTTGCATGTATACTTCTAAAATGGAGATCAAGTATATTTAAAGATTAAGGACCAGAATTTATTCATTCACTTCTTAAATGCTGCCAAATCTTGTTGTTTTTCTTTGTTTCTATTACTATTTGTATATAGGCATCTACAAGTATTTGTTATTTCCTATGTTTCAAAACTCTGCTTCTTGAAAAAGAAGGTAAGGGAAGAGAGCAAAGCCTGAGGCTGATTAACGTTAGGGACTGTGGAAGCAGAGAGAGGACTTCACGTTCCTGTGGCTGGTCTCGGATTTGCACGGTGTTTCACGGGCGAGTGCTTGCACTACCGCTTTCTGTAGTCAGTTACCAGCTGCTGAGACCATGATGGAGTTTACTCAGAACCTCTGTATCGTGCAGTGTAGCCATGGGCAGTCAGCTGCCGTTATAGAGTATGTGTGTGCGTGGAGGTCAGATGGCAACTTTGTGGAGCTGGCGTTCTCCTTCCAGCTTTATGTGGGCTCTAAGAATTGAACTCAGGTTATCAGGCTTGCACAGAAAGCCCTGCCCACTGAGCTTTCTCGCTGGCCCCTGAGCAGCTTTCCATTACCGCTTCTACCTGCTCTGGTATAGCGATACGCCAAGAGCCTTCCCTAAAAACATTTCCCATGACTCATTGGACATTGTGTGTTATTTAAAAATAACCCCTTTCTAGGCAAGTGAACCACATTTTAAGTTTTAAGGTGAAGCTGATAGAAATGTTTCCAAAATAAGCATGTTTATGGGTACAAATCTATATCATTAATTGTTGAATTCATGATGTCATATACATTTGTATACAAATATCACAAAATGAGTAATACACAGTCAGTTAGGAAGACCTACTATGATGAAGGAAGTGACTTTTCCATCACGTAGGTACAAGGAATGTAGCTATCTGTTCTTACTTCTCAGAGGAAAGGAGAGAAGAAGCAATGAGCAATGTCATGAAAATGAAACCAAACTCCTTGCTGGATAAAGAGCCAAAATCTAGATGGCCATTAGCGAGAACTTTAGTCTTGTGCCTTTTGCTAAAAAGAAAAGACTGTAGGAAAAGCCTTCGGTCATCACTTCAGCCAAAAGAAGGTCAGGACTCCATCAGAGAGGGCAAGTAGAGAACTGCAATGTCTAAGCTTGACATGGATTTTCTTAATGATGTTCGTTAGCCAAGCTCCGTTCTGCAAACGGCAGTGACAACAGAAATCTTTTGGCAGTGGGGACAGCAGTAATGGAGTGCTTCTGAAATGTTTTCAGGTCTCCGATCAAAGTTAACAGCTTGCCATCTGTGTCTTCCACTCCACTGATAGCGTTGATTCTTGTCAAGCTACACAGAGATTGAGGAGGATGCGTTCGGGTACCAATTCTTAGGTGTAGCAGCAGACCAGTGGGACTGGCCTGGGATAACTCTCATGAAGGGCATATTCCTAATCCCAGGATAAATCAGAAGAAAAACATAAGGACACATTGGGGGCGGGGAGGGGGACAGGAAGACTGAATTTTCTACCCCAAAGTGCCATGCTTTTCTCAAGTGCCCAGAACATCTTAAAACGTGGAGTTATAGACCAGCTCCCTGCTTTGGCCGGCTGTTTTTGATTAGTTAATCCTCGTGTTCTGTTTTTATCTAGATGTTCAGTGCAGTGTAACTTGAACAGTCAGGGAAAAAAATATAAAGAAATCCCTAAGTGTAGGCAGGGATATTTGTTGCATGTTCCTTCAATAAAGTGGGGACTTTCTTGTCTATTGAAAATGGCATAAAACTTTTAAATTCATGAAAATAACAGATTTTTTTTGCTACCCTTTGTTCTACTAAGTCCTTATCAAAACTTCAAGAGGAGTTTGGATAGTAATCAGGCATGCAACTATGCTAAGCATTTATTACACTTAAATATTTGTGTGTATGCATGCGTGGTGTGTGTATGTACACATTTGTACACAGATACACTTGCCATAGTACACCTGTGGAGGTCAGAGGACAACTTGCAGGAGTGAGTTTCCTTCTTCCAGCATGTGAGTTCCAGGGAAATCAACCTCAAACTAGGGCTGGCAAGCTTGACAACAGGTGCCTTCACCTGCTGAGCATCTCCTTGGCCCTCAAGAATTTCAATTTAGCTGAAGGCTTTCAGGAAATAAGGCTCTTTGTGATGGCAAGAAAAAGTCTCTGATATCTGCTTTGCTATATTAGTTCATATGCAGATTAGCCCCTGTGAGATACTGACTTTTTTATACAGTCAGTATATATGTGTGTGTATGTATGTATGTATGTATATACACACACACATATATATATATATACATATATATATATTGTAAAATGTAAAGTACTACAGAATAGATCCATCCCATTGGCTGATATCATTGTGGTTATTCATTCAACAAGAATTTACTAAGTTTTTACTGTCAACTCCTCCTCTAAAACTGGAAATATATGATGAATAAATTTATATTATGTGGCGCACGCCTTTAATCCCAGCACTCGGGAGGCAGAGCCAGGTGGATCTGTAGTTCGAGGCCAGCCTGGTCCAAAGCGAGTTCAGGAAAGGCGCAAAGCTAACAGAGAAATAAAACCAAAAAAAAAAAAAAAAAAAAGATTTATATTCATATGAATAAAATGTCACACATAAGTGAGTAAAATACATAGAAATATACTCTTCAATTTTCATTCTGTTTCTTGGCAACATTTACAGAGAAGATACCAATTATTCTCATGCCTTATTGTAACCTTATCAAAGGAAACAGGAGGGGAAACACTGGAGAAATGGCTATGAACAGTCATTTTGAAGTGTATTTATTCTCTCTGTAATCCTAGAATGAAGTTGCTGAGTTCCGCTGGTGACATGCTTCTTTGAGCTCAGGTAGGTGGCAACTTCTCTTGACCTTGGGTTTCTTCTCTCGTGTGTGGAGACCTGATGACCAGGCACATGAATTGTCGAGTATACCGCTAGGCACATGGAAACTTACTGTTGTTACGATATCATGAGCGTCCTCATGGGCACATGGAGACTTACTGTTACAGTATCATGAGCTTACTCATTCTTTCAACTCACTATCTGGTGAACCTTCTTATACAGTTTTTTGAACAGCCTTAGTTTTTAACTTTTTTTCCAGCTCATGGCACTGATCAAATGTTTCCCCAGCGTACAGCCCCAATATGCTGTATATAAGGCCATCTTTTGCAACAAAAATGCCAGGAGTCAGTTGTCCATTAAAAACATGGCATTAATCAGGCCCTTGTCAAAGCCTAATACACACTGTGCCGCTCTACCAAAGATTCTAGCACATAGGTGGAAACATATGAGTACACAGCCCTTGGTCTCCTGGGCTGCTTTTGGCAAATCTCCAGCCATTTATTTCTTCTCTGATTAATGTCATTGCTGGCATGTGGGGATCATATACCACAGAATGTGTCCACACACTGCCTGCTTTTCTTTACCGAGTCATTTTGAATGTCATTGTTCTCTCGACTTCCCTCTGCCTCGTCCTCCTTTCCTATCCTCTTTATTTGTCTAGTAAAAGGAGGAAGGAAGAGCTTTTGGGATTGGTCGGAGAGGAGGAAACTATCACATCACCTGAGCCAAGTCTACATTTTCTCTTGTTATTCAGGAGTGATTTGCTTTGGTGATGCTGACATGACCACAGTTTCTAGAAGTCTATAACCATCCCCATCGGAGCATCTTCACTTCCGCTGTCTGTCTGTCTGTCTTCCATGACCATCCCCGTCGGAGCATCTTCACTTCCGCTGTCTGTCTGTCTTCCATGACCATCCCTGTCAGAGGATCTTCACTTCCGCTGTCTGTCTGTCTTCCATGACCATACCCATCGGAGCATCTTCACTTCCGCTGTCTGTCTGTCTTCCATGACCATCCCCGTCAGAGCATCTTCACTGTCTGTCTTCTCTGGGCTGCTCTTTCCTCTCTCTTTTCCCTCTGTTTTGTTTGTCCTAAGACTTCTTCCTCTTCTCACATCAGACCTTCATGGCAGTCTCAGGCCATTTGTGCTGCTGTAACAATGCCAGGCTAGTCATCTTTTAATAAATGGGCGTGTATTTGGCTCCCTTTTCTGGAGGTTGAAAAATCTGAGGTTGAGGGGCTATGTCTGATGACAGATTTCATGTTGCACTGTCCTGTGGTACAAGAACAAGTTCCAGTGATGAAGGAGGAAGTGCCCAGAGATGAAGAAATGGAGAAAGGGGTGGGAGAAAGTCAAACTCGTCTCTTCTTTTCTTTCTTTCTCAAACCAAGTTTAATCCATTCACCTACAAGGTAACCTGACTCTCTCTTCCAAGTACCTCTCAATACTGTTGCTTTGGGGTTTGTGTTTGTAATGAAAGAACCCTGGGGATACATTCAAACCACAGCATAGACCCTGGAATTGGTGACACCCCTCACTAACATTTAGGCTCTTGTAGAGTTTCTGCTGTTTGGTTCCTATGATTGATCATTACTGGTGTATAGATTTTGAAAGTTGTCTCCCTCATTAGATTTCAGGTGTATTCAGAGAAGTGATTGTGTCCTTTATTTTTTAGTGCCTTTCTGTTTCTGTCTCTCCCAGTCCCAACAGCATTCATGCTTTTTAAAAATGAAACACCCCACTTCCTCGGGGATAAGGGAGTTCCAGCACCCTAGGGCTTGAGAGTGAAATCAAAGACAACTGTGTAATTTATGAAATTACAGACACTGCACAGGGCAAAGATCACTGTAAGAAGCTTATCTATAATCAGACTAATTTGAATGCCTCACTTCATCCTCTAATTCACCCCAAATTTCTATGTGAATTTAAAGTGTCTGTCTGAGAATCCAAAGCAAATCTTGGAAACAGCTCAAATATCCCTGAAAATAAAATTCCTTAAAGAAAAGCCAGGCCTTCTGTTTGTCTCATTGTGTGTACTCTGTTCATTTAGACAGCACCACCAGATGCAGTTAAGGCTGCTCATTCTTTTTTCTTGCCTTTCTTTCTTTTTGTTTTTCTGTCGATGGTTTTAGCAGTGTGGTCAGAGAAACAGGGAAAGCTCAAGGAAATGTAGAGGACTGTGATTTTTATTTATCCACCTCATGTTGTTAGTGAATGACAAATGATAAAACAGCTAATACATAAGAGGAAGATTGCTGTATATCCTCAAAAAAAATGTTAAAGCTCGGGGTGGGAGGGTTAAGTGGATAGTAACTAATGAGCTCTGTAATATAAACCAAGGAACGTTATTGAAATCCAGTCTAAGCAGGACAGCCAACAGAAGATGTCTGTTCTTGGCAACTGTATTCTGCTTACTCTGTATGGCTTTCAAAGGGAAGAAAGCAGAGAGCACTGAGCAAGGAGCATGGGTTCCGGATGTGCACTATTAGAAGTGCTTGATTGTTCAATAATTGCAGAACTAGGCTCTTGGAGAGGCCTTTGTCATCCCTCCTTGGCTGACACCAAATGATAGTGTGGCTTTGTGATAAGAAACAGGACCTGTATCTCCATGGTAACTAACTTAGCTCTATATATTATACCTCATTACAAATGGGAGGCGATAGTAATATATACATATATATGGTAATATTTGTGCACATGTATATTTATCATACCTTTTATCTATAAAGTAAAGAATAGAATAGAATAGATATGGTTGAGTTTGAAGGGTTAAGGTTGATAATCTTTTCCCTCATTGATATGGGTAAATATTTCATTTCTCAGTTCCTCTGATAGTTTTGTTCTGAACCCACCTGGCTGTGGCTTGAAAGATTAATGATGGGCAGCAAAAGACCCCAAGAAGAGGCAGTGGATGAATAGAAACCAGCACCAGAGAAGAGAGAGCACAGCCTGGCCTCTGGGAGAAATAAATAAGGACTTACTCAGTCTGCTAGTCTCATCTCCATAGCTGAGAAACCTGGAACCCATTAGAATGGAAGCCTGGAGAGTTTGATACATAAAGATCCCTGCGAATTCCCACCGTGCGCAGTCTAGTGACAGAGAGAGAGAGAGAGAGAGAGAGAGAGAGAGAGAGAGAGAGAGAGAGAGAGAGAGAGAAAGGGGGAAGTCAGTGACTTCCTTTCTAATTTCCTCTTCCGTTGGTATTGATTTTACTTTAACACATCTAGATTCACTGTCTCCTCACACAGGGACCATTACTCCTATGTGCAGATCTTCATAAGGTTAAACACATTCCCTGAAAACATTCCCTCTGCCATGCATTTTAAAGAAAAAAGCCAAATTAAAGAAGTCATCAGTGAGTAAACTATTAACAGGAGAAATTAAAACTTTTTATTCTAGACACAGAATGTAAATATTTGCTCAAAGAACAAAGACCCTGGAGCTTTTGCAAGTGTTAGATTAGCTTTGCTGTGTTAGTCCATCTGCTCATGAGTAAATGATTTTAAACTATGAAGCAAGGACCCTTGGTAGCCCAGCAGGAATTTCTTCTGATCCTTCCCTCCCTCCCTCCCTCCCTCCCTCCTCCCTCCCTCCCTCCCTCCCTCCCTCCCTCCCTCCCTGTGTCTTTTTCTCACCCAGTCTAATCTGTTAACATGTATTTCAGTCAACACTAGAAAGGGCACAAATACATATTTTTAAACAAAAAATGCTCACTTCAGTGGCCTCAGTGACACAATGTTCTTCCTTACAGATCCTTCTCACTGACTTCTTGCTTTCCTGCCTGGTGTGTGAATATTCTCTATTAGAATTTTGCAAGGTAAGTGTGTTGCACAGAGGTGACCAAAGGGAGGGGCACACATAGGTAAATACCCGCAAAGGAAAGAAAACATATCTACACAAAAACTTTCACACAAATGTTCATAGCAGCATTACTCATAACAGCCCCAAAGTAGAAATAACCTAAGTGTCTATCATCCCATGGATAACTGTAATGAAGTATAGCCTTATAGTGGGACACTCTTAGTGCCAACCCATGCTACAACTTTGATTTAACTTTGAAAGCTCATCATAAAAGACTGCTTATCGAATGATTATGTTTATCAGAAACTCTAGGAATTGGCAGATCCACAGAGGCAAAATCAGTAAGTGGTTAAAGACGAAGTTGGTGGAGAGGTGTGGAGGAGCTGGAGTGACTTCTAAAGGGAATGCAGTCTCATTTGGGAATGATCAAATAATTGAGATTTTTTGGGTGATGATTGTGAAGCTGTATATACCAAAATATTTAATTAATTGGATACTTTAGGTACAAAAAAGTACATGGTGTGAAAATTTTCTCTCAAGCAACGGAAGTTGGTAGAAAGGGGGACAGTGATCCATGGGACAGACATATGTTCTGATTATCTAGAATTGTTTTGTTTTGTGCCAGGTGGGCCTATAAATTACTGATAACCAAGTTTTGATGTCTAAAATGCCCTGTTTGGATGATAAGCCACATGATCTCCAGATTTATAACCAATATATTACAGCCATGTGCAGTATATTAATTAGCTAATAAAAATATTACCTGGAGTTATGACCAAGTTATCTTTGGGGAACTATGAAAAGGCCATTTTTAGGAGATTTCAGTTGTCTAAGTCTGGAAATGAATTCTGACTGGGGGAGATGGAGAGTACAACATTTTCATTCTCCAGTTTGTGAGGACTAACGAGAAGCTTGGTCCATTTAGAAATTCATTCTCCAAGTGGCTAAGGTGGAGACAGGTGGGTCTGGGATCTCTCTGGTCACTACTGTCCTTTCTCAGAACTTCAGATAGATTGCCTTCACTCCGACTTCTCTGGCCAGGTCCATCCACTAGTCTCTGACTCAGAATTTTATCACTGTGAACTCTTTTACCTAGTTTTTTTTTTGGGGGGGGGAGTGAAGCCCCAAAAGAGACCAAGCAGTTTCAGAAATACAAGAAATGTAAGAAAGTTGGGCCTTGTGAAAATTTTAATTAAAAGAGGAACAAAGGTAATTGGATATTTTTTTAAATGAATGTGAGCAATGGGCCATGTAACAAATACACACCGAACCTTGATCAAAGGTAACCTGTTATGTGCATACTACACATATAATATACAGATTATTATATATTTGACATGATTTGTGACTTATCTGAATACAGCATTCACATGGTTGTTTGCTCATGTGGAAAAACTTTTCACCATTTCAAAGTCTGAAATGAAATATGTGGTGAAGAAGACTGCATTCCCACATGTACAGAATCGTCCTGCAATTTCTTAAGGAGGAGGAAAAAGCCATTACCAACCTGTATTCTCATTTGGCCAGATTGCTTTAATTCAGTATTTTTTGCTTCTTTAATCAATCAAGAGAAAGCTCTCCTGCAGATTCAGAGCTCAGAAGTGCAGTACTCTGTACCCTGTCCATGCCCAGGCCTCTTGATCTCTAGGGAAAAGGTTGACATCTGGGGAGATTTCTTTGTTTCTCTTTGTTCCAGCAAACTGTTTGAAACATTTAGGCTTTTTCTTTTTTAAATTGAAACTTGAGTCTTCCCCCCCCCTCTCTTAGGTACTAAAAAGTTTCACTGTTTTTGAAAGAGACTAGTAATTAGTAAGGGGCCCCAGGATGGTGGTTAGTATTATTTGGTAACAAAAACTGACCTTCTATGATTTCTAATCTGCTACTTTTAAATAGACCATCCTATGAATGTCTTATAGTCTCCTACAGGATATTGTTATGTCTGTTAATGCATCAGTGTGGCAGCATTAAGGGTCTAAATAGATGTCCAGCTTTGATGGTTCAGCACACTTGGATTCCCATGGACTGACAGCGCTTACAACAACTTAGCATCATCCCAAAGAAGATTTAGAAAGGCTTTCAGATGTTTTAACCACAGCGATCTTACTATTTACTCTCCTGATATAGGTTTACTAAGTCTTGGTGAGCAACAGGAATGAAAAGCATTTTCTGTAGGAAAAACCTGTGGTAAACCCCAGGCGGCCATTTCAGTGGAGATTCTTAAGTAATAAGATAGCAGCAGGTTTAGTAGATTTACAAACATGAGGTCCAGCAGGGCTCAAAGATGACAGATAGATGACATCAGAAACAAAATAAATACCAGGCAAGACCTGATAGAAACCTGATTGTAATCAGGAAGTGCGAGGCACACTTTGAACACTGAGGACTTCAACCAAGAGAAACAAATGAACTTTAAAAAGTGGCTAATATATATTTTCCTTTCTCCATTTTCACATGCATGTGTGCATGTGTGTTTCTATGTGTGGGGGCACACATGTGTGCACAGGCATGTGGAAGCCCAAGGTTTTTCTTCTACTTGATTCACTGAGGAAGGATCTCTCAGTCAAACCCAGAGCTCACTGATGTGCCTGGTCTTGCTAGGCAACTTGCCCTGAGGATTCCCCACCGTTGCCTTCTGGGGCTGGAACTGCAGACTGCCACCAGGGCCACCTGCCATTTATATGGCTTCTGGGGATCTGAACTTTGATCTCAGGCTTGTGAGCCAAGCACTTTAACCACTGGGCCATCTTCCCAGCACTCAGATGTTTTTGAATAGCATTTTGTTGAAATTGAAATCAGAAAAGTAACAGTCTAATAGGTTGGTGCTGGTGCTGATCCTGAATCAGTATTTCAGTCTTAGATTTCTTTCCATTTCAGTCAATTCCCAAAGTCAACCAAGAACTAGTCTCTGACAAGATCTTCTATTTTAAAAATGGCAAACAACACTGAACACACCAAAAGGCACATAGTCAACCTACAGCATTAAAATCCCTCAGTGGCATCATGGTAAAACTTACAATCTCTTGAAATTTTATTTTAGTAAGAAATATGAGTTAGAGATCCACCCCACCCTTTAGATGCTCACTCAGTTTTCTAAGAATATTACCTACAAATATTTGAAATGCCACCTTTAGGGGATTAGAAAGATGGTTCATTTGGTCAAGTGAGGCTGTGAACTCAAGCCCCAGCGTGCGCGCACGTGTGTGCACACACACACACACATACACATGCACGCACATGCACACACACACACACACACACACACACACACACACACACGCTAGCCATAATGGCACACAGTTGTAACCCTAGTGCTGGGAAGGCAGAGGCAGTCCAGTGAGAGATCCTGGGTCACAAACAAAATAAGGTGGACGGATGGTTGCAGAGAAACGACACTGGCCTCCACGTGTACAAGCTCTCTCCCTCCCTCCCTCCCTCCCTCCCTCCCTCCTTCCTCCTCCCTCCCTCCTTCCCTCCCTCCCCTCTCTCTCTCTCTTTCTCTCTCTCCCTTCCTCTCTCCCTCCCTCCCTCCCTCTCTCTCTTTCTCTCTTCCTCCCTCTCTCTCCCTCCCTCCCTCTCTCTCTTTCTCTCTCCCCCTCCCTCCCTCTCCCACTCCCCCCCACACACACTCATACACACACACACACACACACACACACACACACACACTCACTCATCACACAAAAATTAGAGGCTGGGATTGCAGTTCATATGTTGAAGTAGTGTACAAGGCTCAATCTCTAGCACCTCCTGTGTGTGTGTGTACATTTTTAGTGGATTTTCAATCACAATGACTTTTTATGATAACAAAATACTCTAACCATTCAGTCAACTATCAAGACCCTAAGAGTGATAATCTCATAAATAATATCCCTATGGATAGATAGAAAAACAAAACCATGAGCCAAGCTGAAGTCAATGATCCTCTGTTCTGTAGATTTAAAATTAGGAGGGCAGTATCTGCGCAGGTTTAGATCTTGTGAGATAAAGAATAAAGTGTTCCATATGAATGGTGGCCATAACTCTGCAGTACAACACCAGACTCACAGCCTAGGGGGTGGGGGCTTCTTTCATCAAAGAATGCTGGGGATAAAGTTTCTATTATTGCATTGGACTGTGACTTTCAGATAACTTCAGGGAATGTTGAAGGAAGATAAATTTTTATAACCAGAATAGAACAGAGCTGCCAGTGAGCTTTGTGATAGCATCAGGGTTATCTCCAAAATCAGCTTAGCACAGGGTCCAGATCTGCCACAGTCACACCTCATTCTGTACCAGAGGCTCAGGATTAGGGCAAAGGCAAACAAAACCACCTTGACAGACACCTATCTTGGATCCTGGCTCATGAAAGACAAAAATAAACACAGTAATAATACTACAAAACAGGCCAGAATTCTATGGCTACATGCCAGGAATTATTGAGCTCCCATATAGTGGTATAGTACTGGCTGGTGCCCTAAGGAAAGGAGAGGGAAACTGTGACAAAGAAAAAAATTGATCTGAGGGTATATCTCCATTGGTAGAATGCTTATGCATAACATACATGAGATGCTAAGTTAGACCCCGGGCACCACATGAACCGGCCACGGTAGCACATGCCTATCATCCCAGCACACTGGAAGTAGAAGCAGAAGATCAGAAGTTCAGTCATCCTTGGCTACATAAGAAGTTTAAAACCAGCCTAGGGTACATGATATTCTGTCTCAAAAAGCTGGATCATGCTGAATTGTCCTAGATGAAATAGGCCCAATCTAATAGCTAACTACTACATTGCAGGCTGTTTTGAGATGTGTTGCTGGCAAGTTGGACTGTAGAGACAGCGGTACTAGATCAGCTTTGGTTAATGAAAGTCCGTGCTACTGAGAGTGGGTAACGACTCTGCCTCTGCCTCTGCCTCTCTAGTCACTTCATTCATGGCTATGGTGGTGGGGTGACCAGTGGTGAAAACTGGTCAACATTAACTCACAAACCCATCTGATTACTTGATTGATAAGTGATCTTTCCATGAGAGATTGCTGGTGAGCATCTATCATACAGAGATCCCCAGGCTTCCTGCTCATACTATGTCTGCGCCTCTGACCTGCGACTCCTTGTTCCATATCCTTCAGTCTTCTGACTCACTGACAGTGTGGCAGGTAACTTGTCATTGCTCATGAGTCCATAGGTTTAACACAAGCTACTTCTCTTTCCACCCAGTGTGGATGACCTCCGCCTGAAACTGTCTCATAGTAAGATTTTTCCCTCTCTGCTCTTTCCTAAGGCCACCTCTGAATGGGCTGCGATGCTGCGACCATCCTTCTCTGACCCAAGTTTAGAACGTTATCTCAGCACTCAGACTTGATCCACATCTCACACGTGGCTGTCCATAGGGTGTTGGGAACTGACTGTAGTTCTCTCTGAGCCAGATCATCCTTATTCTGTATGTAGTATCTCTGTCTTATGGATTAAAACAGGTTATGAGCAAACTAAATTTGTGACTAAACTAAATTCGTGAGCTTAGTAGTTATGGACATAGATATTCACTGGGCAAATATCCCATCTCTACCAGGTCCCCCAGAGCCTTGCCAGTAACTGTTGATAAAAGCCATGTAGTGTTATGCTCAGATGTTCTGGCCATGCTCCAGGAGCCCAGGTTTCACACTGTGCTTCCTCCTGTAGAGTGTGGTAAACACACTGCACATTTTATCACAGTTGATGCCGCAACACCATAGGATCTGCTAGAATATTATGAGTCACATGGCCAGGCCATTTGCACAGCAGCCTTGAACCATAGCCTTCTATACAGTGCTGTGTTCTGTTCCTGGCCCTGTTCCAAGCTGACAGTGTCCTCTATTCCCTGCCACATGGATGAGATCAATATTAGTTGTGAAATGTGTGCCCTCTGGAACTTCAAGAGGCTTTCTAACCATGTGACCTCTACCAATAATGAAAGTGTTGCCTTTTCCTTTCTGACTTACCACCTCATTTTTCTTTCTCTTCCCTAATTTCATCAGCTGCTCCCTCTGTAACACTGCTAAATAGTGATGAAATGTGAACTACAAAAAACTTCTTGGCTTGATGTATTCTGAGAAGACAGGGTAGTTCTTTGATGCTAAAAAAAGGTTTTCTGTGGCAATTTATGTTTGGATTTGCTATTTCTTCGTGCGTGTACATGTGCGTGTGTGTGTGTGTGTGTGTGTGTGTGTGTGTGTTATGGTGCATGTACTTTGCTAGTGTAGGTGTGCATATATAATGCATGTGGAAGCCAAAGGTGGACTTCAATGTCTTTCTTGGTCTCCACCTTTATATTTTGAGACGTGGTTTCTCACTGAATCTGAACCTTGCTGACTCAACGGGCTGGCCAGCCAGTGAGCTTCAGGAATCTACTTGTGTTTGGCCCTGTCCCCCACACACCCAGTGCTGGTGTTTACAGGCATATAACACCATACCCAGCTTGATGATTATTTGTATTTTTCTTATATACATATACACAAAATTGAGAGACGACTTTTGATTAAGAGCATTTGTGCCCTGGTGGAGGACCCAAGTTCGATTCCCAGCACCTAAATGGTGACTCATAATTATGTATAACTCTAGGTTTCAGGAGATCCAACACCTTCTTCTGACCTCTGAGTCAGGTACATACATGGTGTACATGCACACATGCAAACATAACACTTATACATATCAAATTAAATAAGTCTAAAGGCTTTTAAAAGACACACTCCAAGAGTGCTTTCAAATGTAGAGGGCTGGGCAGAGTAATCCCTCAACATTTGTTATTTACTTCCTCATAATTTTATTATTTCCCCCATTCTAGTTTTTTTTAATTAATTTATGCTTCCTATCATTTTTTAGACTTCTCATCTGAACATTCTCAAATATATATATATATCTTAAACCATGTAATTTCTCAAATTGGAAAGTTAAACTTTCATTTCCACACAAGTAACTTCTAAATTAATACAAACAGTCACATATTATCCCCTGGGCACTGTGGCTATCCCACAGGACATGATGGAGACTTTTAGGTTTTTTTTTGTTTGTTTGTTTGTTTGTTTGTTTGTTTGTTTTAATGGTACTGGTTTTTAGAATTATATTACTTGGGCTTAGCACACACTTTCAATCCTAGCACTTAGGAGGCAGAGGCAGACAGATCTCTGTGAGTTCAAATCCAACCTTATCTACATAGTGAGTTTCAAGACAGCCAAAGCTACATAGTAAGATCCAGTCTCAAAACAAAACAAAAAACTAAAAATACAAAAAGAAAGAAAGGAAAAGAAAAAAGGAGAAAGAAAGAAAAAGAAAAGAAAAACTAAAGTATTGCCATGATACTTCCCCTATTTGATCAAAAGATTTTATCTGTACCAGTTCTCTTTGAAATTTATCAGTTTTTCCTGGGCTAATCACATAGGATTAGCTTTTATGACTGGTCAAAGACGTTATATTATAAAATACAATATATTATGTACATATATAACAAATATGTACATGTTACAGGCATGCTGAAAATAAATACAAAGCTTCACATATTCATGGTAGTTGTACCGGTTCCATTGCTATACAACAAAGTCATCCAATTTAGGATTATAAAGTAAAAATTATTATTTCATAGGGGTTTTTGTTTGTTTGTTTGTTGAAGAGTCCAGGCTCTAGTTATATTCCCGGGGGAGAATCTCCCACGAGGCTGCATTGTCATCTTAAGGCTCAGCTGTCATCAGAAAGGCTTCTAAGCTTGCTCAATGCTGCTGGCCAGCCTGAAATTCTCACTGTCCTCTCTACAGGGCAGTGAGTGACAGACGGTGTCACCCAGCATGAGTGAGGGCAAAAAGCAAGAGAATAGAAAGACAGAATCCATAATCTTTTTGTAACTTAACTTGGGAACTGGCATCTCATCTTCCCTTATAAAAAGTCACCAGCAGGGGCTGGGGAGACGGCTCCATTTGATAAAATGCTTGCTATGTGTCTTGGTTAGGTTTCTGTTGCTGCGGTGAAACACCATGACTAAAGCAACTTGGGGAGGACAAGGTTTATTTGGCTTACACTTCCACATCACTGTTCATTACTTTTTTTTTTTTTTTTTTTTTTTTTTCTTTTTCGAGACAGGGTTTCTCTGTGTACTTTCGTTTCTACTCACTTGGTAGCCAGGCTGCCTCGAACTCACAGAGATCCACCTGCTCTGCTCCCGAGTGCTGGGATTAAAGGCGTGCGCCACCACCGCCCGGCACTGTTCATTACTGAAGGAAGTCAGGACAGGAATACACACAGGACAGGATCCTGGAGACAGGAGCTGATGCAGAGACCATGGAGGGGTGCTGCTTACTGGCTTACTTCCACATGGCTTGCTCAGCCTGCTTTCTTATAGAACCCAGGACCATCAGCCCAGAGATGGCACCATTCACCATGGGCTGCCCCCCCACACACACACATCAATCACTAATTAAGAAAATTCCCTACAGCTGAATCTTATGGGGAATTTTCTCAATTGAGGTTCGTTCCTTTCAGATGACTCTAGCTTGTGCCAAATTGACATAAAACTAGCAGAACACTATGCAAGCATGAAGACCTGATGTTGATTTCCAGCACCACATCAAAGTCAGACATGGTAGTCCATGGGACTCTAGGGAGGCGGAGGGCAGAGGATTCACAGGGCTTGCTGGCTAGACAGCCTAACCTAATCAGCAAGTCCCAGATCTCAGGAAGACATTCGGCCTCAAAACAACAAGATTGTCTCCTGAGGAGCAACATCCAACATTTACCTCTGCTCCCAATATGTGCGCACATCCCTCTCATCTCGCATAGACCAAGACACTAGGTCCTGTAACACACAAAGGGAGAAGATTGCGAGGAGGTACTACTATGGGAATAAGGGGTTGTTAGAAGCCGCCAAGCACAGTCTTTCTTCTGTGCCCCTCCACCCCATGATCTGTGTCTTTAATTTATGCAAAATGCGCTCAACCTCTGACTCATGCCCATGTGAATATAAAGGTCTTCACAATGCCTGCTGCTTTGTTTCCATGGGTTCTTCTCAATCTATGAAGTTGTCCCTACTCATCATACCCACTGTATAGTAGAGAGATAGAGACTGGATATTTTCACTTAAAAACGGGGAAAAGAAATAGGAGGTACAAAGGAATCCCAGTTCACTGCAGCTGTGAAATTCAGTTGCTCTGATGTTGGAAGTTCTTTGGTTAGCTAGCTCTCAAGACCCAGGAGCATCTTGTGGGCTTTGGCTTTACAGCCTGGGCTTCTGGGTTCACCTGAGTCATCTTTCTTACTCAGAAAGGGAGTGCGTGTTCCACTTCCATTCTTCCAGCCTGGTTTTTCTGTCAGTAGAACTTGGGGATCCCACGGCCTGTTTTAATTTTTCACTGTCCTTTGCATTCTGTCATTTTTTGTTCAAGCTGGCAGAATTCTTACAAAGACATCATGGGTTCCTTGTAAGTCTCATTAGGATTGATTCAGTTCCACAAAAGTCAGGACAAAAATCTTCTAGACAAGCCTTTTCCTCTTAGGTTCCTGTTTAGAGGTCTAAGCCATGGAGCTTTTAAGCATCTCAGAGGCCCTGTTTGATGGAGAAGGTCTGGGAAGCACTCTTCCCTCTGTGTGGCGAGCAGGTTGCCAGATCATCACCTTTCCTCTTTCTTCATCTGTAAAACCTTCTCACAATCACACAGGCACAGCCTGTAAGCCATGGCTATCCTGGCAGTGCCCACAATATAAAGTTTTCTTAGACATCTTTTTCTCAATATGTTATGTTTTAAATCTGAAGACACTGAAAGTTTTTAAATTTTATTTTTATTTTATAAGTAGGTGTGGTGGCCTATATGTATATGAACCACATGTATACTTTTACCTGTGGAGGTCAGAAGAGGGTGTCAGATCCTCTGAAATTGGAGTTAGAGGTTGATGTCAGCCACCATGTAGGTTCTGGGAACCGAACCAGGTCCTTTGCAAGAACAGCAAGTGCTTTTAACCCCTGAACCATTTCTCTAGCTCTGAGGTTAAGAATTTTTAAAACTATCCAATCTTTTTTTTTTTAAAGGTAGGTATATATGTTCATTGGTGTTGAGTTCACTCATATTGGGCAGTCATCACCACTCTCCTCCTCCACAAACTTCTCATCTTACAAAAGTGAAACTCCATGCCCATTCAACAGGAACTCCACGTTCCCTTCTTTACCAACCCACAATAGCCGCCATTCTAATTTCTGTCTGCATGAATTTGTCTGGGGAGTCATATAAACGGCATAATACAATGTTTGTCTTCTAGTGACTGGTTCATCATGCTGTAGCATGTGTCAGAATTTCTTTTTAAAAGGGAATCACATTTCATGGCATCTCTCTCTCTCTCTCTCTCTCTCTCTCTCTCTCTCTCTGTGTGTGTGTGTGTGTGTGTGTGTGTGTAAAAGCTAAATTTTGCTTCTCTTGTTTATCTGTTGAGAAATTATTAAGTTGTGTCTACCTTTTGACAGATTGTGAATAATTCAGTTATAGGCATGAGTGTAAAAGTCTTTAATACTCTTTTGTCAGTCATTCGCATACATACCTAGAAACTGAATCTCTGAATCATATTGTGATATTTTTAATTTTTAGAGGAACCACCTTACTGTTTCTAACATTCAGAGCTACCATTTTACACATCCACCAAAAATACACAATGTTCTGATTTCTCCATGTCTGTCAGGGACAAGGAGAGAATCTCTAGTTAGTGGAAAAATACAGACCCGCCCCCCCCCCCCATAAGACAGGGAACTAGATCATCTTACAGTCAGGTTGCCTAGCAACAGGACATTGAGTCGGAGCCCTTGACCCTTTCACCCTGTAAACATCCTACATAAACATCCTGTTAGTTTGCCCCACCCTATGTAGATAACAGCGTCTTGCTCCCCACACCCTGCAGGAACTATATAAACCCTCCTGGAGAAAAATAAAGTTGCACCTTGATCAGAATCTTGTCTTGGTGTATTTTCTTTGTGTCTCCTGTCCCTATCATTCCGTCCTTAGGGTGGTCGAGAACCGGTTGAAGCCCTGCTGGCTGGGGCACATGTCTTCAACATTAGCTACTTTCAGTTTTTCTTTTTAACAGAAGCATCCTACTGCGGGTGAGCAGGAACATTGGTTTAACTTCTATTTATAGTCCCTTAGTAACCACTAAGCTGAGTACCTTTTCATTTGCATTATTGGCTATTGGTAAATATTCTTTGGATAAATGTCTGTTCAAGGTTTTTGCTTTTTTGTTAAAAAAAAAAAAATGATTTGTTGTTATTGTTGGGCTTTAGAGGTTCTCTGTATGTCCTAGCTGCCAAAACCTACTGGATGTATAATTTGAAAATATTTCCTCCCATACTAGAAGTTGCTCTATTGATAATATCCTTTGATATATTTAAGTTTTAAATTTTCATAACATCTGACTTATTTAGTGTTACATCCAAAAAGTCATTGCCAAATCCAATGTTGTAGCACTTTTATAATGTAAGACTGATTCAGATGGTGTTAGAATTCTGTCTTGTGTTAAGGTCTTTGATCCATTTTGAGGTAACATTTTGTAATTATAAGATAATGGGTGTATCTTTGCTATTTTACATTTGAATATCTAGTTTTCCTGTCACCATTTATTGAGAAGATTGTCCTTTCCCCATTGAGTGAACTTTTCTTCCTTGAGGAAAAAAAAAAAATCACTGGACTATTGGATTTGTTAACATAGTGTGACATGACAGAGTGCCATAGATGGAGTGTCTGGAACAGGAGAAATTTGCTTCTGAAGTCCTAAGTCAGAGTGCCATGTTGTTGAAACTTGGCATTCACATATTTGCCTTGGTAAATCCTCAGAGTAGAGAATTCTCCTCTTTCTTCCTCTTCTTAGAAGGAAACTAGTTCTATTGGATTAAGGCCCCACCCTCACTGAACATTAACCACCCCTTAGAGCTTTTACCACTGATCCTTACACAGGAGCAGTCAGGACTTCGACAAGTAAATACAGGGAGGAGGGCATAATTTAGGTCTTGGCAACTATACATAAGCGATTTATTTACTGCCTACTCTTTTCCATTTTGTTTACCAATCTGTCTGCATGCCTACATCACATTTTGTATATTATGTGCACATACATATTTGTGTGTGTGTGTGCGCACGCGCATGTGGCGGTACCACATCTAGAAACTGAAGTCAACACTGGATATGTTCCTGTATTGATTTCTACCTTACTTTTTGAGGCAGGGTTTCTCACTGAGCCTGGAGTTCATCAGTTCGGATAGACTGTCAGGCCTCAGTGCTGAGATAATAGTCACATGATGCCGCACCCAGCTCTTTGATTTGAACTCAGGTCCTTACGCTTGTGCAATAAGCAGTTTACAAACTGACATCCCCCTAGCTCCTCACACTGTTCCAATTTCTATAGTCAAAAGATTTGAGTCTTTAAACTGTTCTTTTTTTTTAAAGTATCATTTTGGCTATTTGGTGTTCCTTAGGATTAAATAGTTATTTTAGGACTGGTTATTTTCCATATATGCAAAAATGTTCTAGAGTTTTTGGTAGCAATTTCGTTAAATCTGTACATCACTTTGAGTAATATTAACATTTTTAACAATATTAAGCATTTCAACTA
Organism: Peromyscus leucopus; assembly: GCF_004664715.2. Taxonomy (NCBI): domain Eukaryota; kingdom Metazoa; phylum Chordata; class Mammalia; order Rodentia; family Cricetidae; genus Peromyscus; species Peromyscus leucopus. Next base: position 110,856,241 of record NC_051067.1, on the reverse strand, counting down.
TGAACATGGGCTATCTTTATGTTTATTTATGTCTTTAAAATTTTATTATACATATATTTTATTTCCTTGGCTAATTAATAAATATATTTCTGATACTTTTTAAAATAGAATTTTCTTCTTTATTAGATTGTTCTTTGCTGGCATATAAAACCAATTTTGGGGGGAGTATTGATTTTTGTGTTCTGTTATTGTGGAGAATTTTCTATAGCTAACAGGATTTTTTGGTAGAAGCTTTAGAGTTCTGTCTATATAAAATGTCTTCTGTGAGAAGATAGTTTTTCTCCTTCAATGTGAGTGTCCTTTATTTCATTCTCTTGCATAATTACTCTGGCCTGAACTTCTAGAAGTGTTTTGAATAGAAGGGACATTCTTTCAGCCTCCTTCCAAATCTTAGAAACAAAGCTCTTACCCTTTAGCAATTTAATGGTGATGATTTCAGTCCAGGGTCAGGTGGATTCATTGCGTTAGGTCTGAGATGAGCAGAATATCATGGAAAACAGACTGTATGGTAGGGGTACTGCTTACCTCCTGGCAGCCAAGAAACAAAAAAGAATCAGAGAAAGGCAGAAGATGAAACCTTCTAAGACATACCCCTAGTGACCTATTTCTTTCAGATAGGTCAAACCTAAGGTTTCCACCATGTCTCAGTAGTGCCATCAAGTTAGGAATCCATCATTGAATTAGTTCGTCGAATAAGTCAGATCTTGTGATCCAATCACTTCTTCCAAGCCCATCCTCTGGTAAACAAGCCTTTAACACTTGAGTTTAGGAAGGAGTACTTCATATGCAAATGGTGACGGGATCTTCAGATAGTTTTGTTCTACTAGCCAGTTGAGTGCTTTTGTTATGAATGGAGATTGAGTGTTATTCAGTGGTTTTTCTGTATCAGTCAAGATGACAATATATTTTCTCTTTATTCTACCAGTATGGTGTGTTACTTTAATTTGTTTTCATATGTTAAACCATCTTCACATTCCAAGAGTAAGTCCCAGTTAGTTAAAACAACATATGGAATCCTTCTACAAGCAACTAAATTCAGTTTGGTAGTGATTTGCTGTGGATTTTTGTTTCAATGTTCATAAGGTTTATCTTTGTGTGTCTTTGTGTCAAGACAGTGGTTCTCCCAAACTGAGGAAGTGCTCCTCTCTCTGACATGCTTCAGAAAGTCTGGAAAGGATTGGATGCTTTAAATGTTTGGTAAAATGCACAATGAAGCCAGCAGCTGGGGGCTTTTCTTTGCAGGGAAGGCTTGGCTGCTGACTGACTCCACTTGCTGTTAGAGGTCTAGGCAAATGTTCACTTCTTTATGACTAAATCTTGGAAGGTTTTACACTTCTAGAAATCGGTCCATTTCTTCTAGGTCCAATTTGTTCTGTGCAGTTGGTCACAGTTCCTCCTTAAGATTGTTAGTCGTTGTGCCCCCACTTCTGATGTTAGCAATTTGCCCTGCCCCCTTACTTTGTCAGTAAAGGTTAGAGAACCAATTTTTGATTGTTGAGTTATTTGTGTGTTTTTTAAATCTCTTCTGATATTTCCTTTTAATTTGTTCTCCTATTCTGTTTGTAAAGTCAGTGTGTTGATTTCAGATGTTTGTTTTGTGTGTATGACATGTGTTTGACTTCAGGCACACACATGTGGAAGTCAGAGGACAGCTTTGGGGAGCGGGTTCTATCTCTCCACCGAGGGCTCCAGGGATGGAGCTGGGTAGTTAGGTTTGCAGGACAGCACTCTCACCCACTGCAGAACTTCCACCCTCTGCACCATCTTGCTGGCCCTTTTTTTTTTTTTTTTATTTTTTTTTATTTTTAATTCTTTATTTTTTTTTTTTTTTTTTTTTTTTTTTTTTTGAGACAGGGTTTCTCTGTGTAGCTTTGCGCCTTTCCTGGAACTCGCTTTGTAGACCAGGCTGACCTCGAACTCACAGAGATCTGCCTGGCTGTGCCTCCCGAGTGCTGGGATTAAAGGAGTGCACCACCACCACCTGGCATGGGCACTGGTCATTCAAGAGTGTGGTGTTTAAATGTGTGAACTTTGTAGTTTACTTTTGGCTATGTCAGCTTCTTGTGGTCAAAGAAAGTATTTTACATGAAATCACTTTTTAAATTTATTGAGATTTAATTTATGTTCTAACATATGATCTATCTTAAATATATGTAAAGAACCATGTGCATTCTGCTCTTGGCTACTCTATAGATGTCCCTTTTTTTTTTTTTTTTTTTTTGTCTTGTGTACTCTCTCTTTTTAAATCTGTTATTGAGAGTGGCATATTAAGGTCTCCAGTTAAAACTTGCCTAGAGCCACCTATATCTTCAATTCTGGGACGTTTGCGTCCTATATTTTGGCAACAAAATATAAGCATCAAATAACTATAGTCATCATTTCTTGCTATACTGAACCTATCTGCTTTGTCCTATCTAACCCTTAAAATTTAAAGTCCATTTTGTTATATTAGCATAGCTCCCCTACTTTCTGTTGGTTACTGTTTATATAGAATGAATCATTTTCTGCTCCTTTTGTGGGGGGTGGGGAGAAGTGGTAGAGATTGGAACCGAGACATTTTCTGCTCTGAAAGGCGCTACCAGTGAACTACATCACCCAATGTAGAGTGGATGTTTTTCACCCTTCACAGCTTATTTGTGTCTTTGGATAGAAAATGAGTGTCTTGACACAATCTACAATCCCTGGGAAGGGAGACTTACTTCCTGAAAAGAATTGACTACATTGGATTTACTTGTGGGCAAACCCATAAGGAATGAATGAGTGGAAGTGGGAAGCTCCGCTGTTCCATGAGTTGGGTCTTGGACTGAGTGAGAAGGGAGGGTGAGCTAGCTTGCATGCATCACTTCATTGCTCTTTGCTCTTGACTTGCTCTCTATTAAGTTGCCTTCTGTCCAGCTGTTCTTATCCCAGTAACAGTAAAAGAAACTAACACACTGGGGATTGGCTTCACAGTAAAACATTTTAATTGCTTTTCATTTCCTTTTATATGTATATTCTGTGACTATTTTCTTATAATCAACATTTAACATCTCCAAGTAATAACACTCAAATTTGAATTTATATGAGAAACAAAAACAAAAACACATTGCTTCAGTACAGCTTTGTACCTCAATGCTTTCTGTTACTGACATCACAATAGTGCACGTTGTGTATCCAAAGGCATAGGCTAATAATTGGGTTTCTTTTCTTTCTTTTTTTTTTTTGTTTTTGTTTTTGTTTTGTTTTTCGAGACAGGGTTTCTCTGTAGTTTTGGTGCCTGTCCTAGATCTTGCTCTATAGACCAGGCTGGCCTCAAACTCACAGAGATCTGCCTGGCTCTGCCTTCTGAGTGCTGGGATTAAAGGCATGTGGCTTTAAGTTTCTTACTAGTGTCCTTTCATTCCAACCTAAAGGACTTATTTGCTCTTATCATTGTTGTTGTTCTTGAGAAAAGTGTAGTTGGTTTGTTTTGTTTTGTTTTGTTTTGTTTTGTTTCATTTTAACTATTTGTTCTTTGGTCTTTACTATTTGGGGGGCCTGCCACCCAGCTCCTAATATACACATGGAGTCTTAGTCTTTCTTATGAATGCCCGAACTTAGCTGGGCTTGCTTCTAGCCAGCTTTTCATAACTTAAATTATCCCATCTACCTTTTGCCTCTGGGCTTTTATCTTTATTTCTGTATACCTTTCTTTACTTCTTACTCTGTGGTGTGATTGGAAGATTTCCTGTGTAAACACACAGAGGCTTATTAACTGCATGGCCATGGCTCAAGCTTTTGCTAGCTAGCTCTATATCTTAAATTAGCCCTTAACTATTAATCTATGTATTGCCAAATGTTCTGTGGCTTTACCTGCGTCCCATTACATGTTGCCCCTTGGCAGTTTGCTGGCATCTCCTCACTCAGCCTTCCTCTTCCCCGAATTCTCCTCTCTGCTTATCCCACCTATACTATACTTCCTGCTAATCAGTGTTTTATTTATCAACCAATCAGAGAAACACATTCCCAGCATACAGAGCAATATCCACAGCACTGTGGCTTGCTGTACAGCTGAGTGGCTGGCCCCTGATGTCCTCGCTCCTTCTTATCTCATTCCTCGATCCTTTTTCCCTAGATTTCTCCTCCTATTTATTCTCTCTGCCTGCCAGCCCCACCTATCCTTTCTCCTGCCTTATTATTGGCCATTCAGCTCTTTATTAGGCCAATCAGGTGTTTTAGACAGGCAAAGAAACACAGCTTCACAGAGTTAAACAAATGCAACATAAAAGAATGTAACACATCTTTGCACCCTTAAACAAATGTCCCACAGCATAAACAAGTGTAACACATCTTTAACTCATATTCCACAATAGACAAGCTCTCACTGTGCTGCCCTGGCTGGTGCTGAATTCCCACTGTAGACCAGCAGTCTCAGCCTGTAGGTCACAACCTCTTTGGGGTTGAATGACCCTCTCACAAGGGTCGCCTAAGACCATTGGAAAACATAGGTATTTACGTTATGATTCATAATAGTAGCAAAATTATAGTTATGAAGTAGCAACAAAACCAATTTTGTGGTCCTCACCCACCATGGGCTGATGAGCCCTACCACATCAATCACTAATTAAGAAAATGCCCTATAGCTGGATCTTATGGGGGGATTTTTTTTTCTAATTGAGGCTCCCTCCTCTTCAACTCTGGCTTGTGTCAGGCTGACATGAAACTAACCAGCACAACTAGGAAATGAGTTTGGGGAGCCTGTTTCAGAAACTGCACACCACAGTGGAGTATATCTTTTTTTTTTTTCTTTAAGAACAACTTCTTTTATTTTGAACTAACCTTTTGTTGCCCTAAGTACCAATTTCTGTAGCCCCTCACCAGTATCAAGTGATTATTTTAAATTTTTAAGCAATTTTGAGCTTAATTCCTACTTTTAGGAGTCATTAGTAATTTTTAAGGATGCTTTTCTATTACTGACCTTCTGGTCTTTGGACTTTTTTAATGCATAGGAAAATTGGACTATCACAATCCCCTTAGTTTTGTGAGACAAAATACTAAGTAAGTTTTTTATGGCAGAGAGAGCCGATAGCTATCATATGTGTAGATAATATTTTTCTTATTTTTTAATTCATATTTTGATTTTGTTCATGATGTTTGTGCCAGCAGACCTTTCCCTCTTAATGCCCATGTAGTCAAATTGATCAACTATCTCTTTTATGGGGAATCATACCATTAAAATCAAAATCTGTGTATTTTCTTCTAATATATCTTGAGTATCCTTTTACTGTTTTTATGGGTTGGATGTGGCTCTCCTTCCTAGCATACGACACCTTTCTTATCACCCCATGCCTACTTAGCTCTTTCATCCACTCGGAAAACTCTGCTTTCATAGTCCAGTGAACTCTCGCCATTCTTCAATGTGCACGTTGTTACACACTTGCCTTCCTGTCCAATCCCTTTCTCATGGCTGCGGGAAGACAGCAGCTATACCATTTTTCTAGACCCAGAGCTCTGTGCAGTACCTGCATGCTTAGATATTGGATGAGATGTCATCAGAGGACACCAGTTCAAGAGCAAAAAGAGAATGCGCAACCTTCACACTGTCGGCAAGTTGAGTCTCTTCACTCTCTCCTATCCAGAAGATGACAACTGCGTGACTTTGACTTTGTGACTATTTCTCACTATCACAATCCCATAGTTGTGCTTCTAGGGCCTAGAAAGCCAGTAGATAAAGAATTCATGGCCCAGACTCCCAGGCAGCTAAGTGTGCTCATGTAATTAGGGTCTGGGCAATGGGATATGAGAAGCCATAAGTAGGTCTTGACAACTTTAAAACAGAAGCATCTCTTTCCTTCTCTTTCAACTACCTGTGAAAATGTGGCCATAGGAGCTGAAGGATCAACCCTAAACTAGGGAGGACTCTGTGTGGAGAAAAGAAAGCACAAGGAGAGAGGGAGGCATGGGACTCGAAATGCCAGGGCTGTCTTTGCAGTTCCTTGCGGCTGTTTGAACTCCACCTTGACAAACATCACCTGCTGGCTTGTTCAAACCATTGTTATTTTGACCTTTGTTAACAGAAGTCAAATATGTATCCTGACTTGCAGAGTGTACACGGGTGTCACATGTCACATCCTACCTTTGGGATCATTCCCAAATCCTTTATGAGAAGTCAGTGCCAGGCAGATGGAATGAGAAACGTGGCTGCTCGGGGTCAGGAAGATGATTTCTGAGGAAACCACAGCCGACTCCAGGACTGTGATGTAGCGTCACGCAGAAGAAAATGTTGAAAGAAGCAGTTGAGCCATGCAAGGTAACACACTGAAGGAGCAGGCTTGGCTCTAGGTTACGGCAGAAATGTAATGAGGACCAAAGCCTGTGATTGTTAAAATGGAAGTCTCAATACCAGTGCGGGAAAGGGAGAGGGCAAAAGATAGAGCCTGGCAAGATGGGCCCAGGGCTCCAATTTCAGGCACCTGGTTTGCATTAACCTCTCATCTCTATAGACTCTCACAGTGCCCCCTGCCTTCTCTCCAATCTTGTCCTGAGCTGCCGGCATCTTTCATCTTTATAACATTCTATCAGAAAGGATAAAGATAGTAAGAGTTGAGGATGGAGCCTGGGTCCATAGGATCCAAATATATAGTAGCAGAATGCTTCAAGTAGTTAACAGGGGAAACAGAACCACCGCCAAAACCCCACTCTGTTTCCTTCTTTGAACCTTTTACCTTGCCTTTCCCCTTTCCCCAAATATGCATATATAGGTCGTGTTAAGAAAACTCCTTCCAGTTGGCCTATTTCCAGGACGAGGGTACAGCTGGGCCGAAGGGCCACATGTTGAAGTTATTAATATGCCCATGCCCTTCTCCCCCACTGAGCTCACTGATCAAAGGCCTGCCAGAGCAGCAATGGATAGCCTCGCATAATGGGAACTGAAATTCTACTTAAGAAACCAGCTTTGCCAAAGCACACTACCTTTTTAAGTGAGGCATTCCATGCACATATTAACCTGATTACAGAAAGGAAGGGGGATCTTTTTCCCTCTGTACCCTGCTAATAATTTTCTGTCAAGTCTGATTTGGCTTTAGCTGCACTCCAAGTTCTTGTGATGTGCCCTGTTCACCAGTAAACTGAAAACAGAAGGTGCTGTACAAACTCTGAGACAGGATACTTCACCCATGACTCCAGACGCTGCAGAATGTGGTTCCCTGCCAGCAAGGAAGGCCAGTGACGTCTCCAGTCTCTGACGGCCAGCAGCCTGCCTCTGATTCACACAGTCGGCGGATGAAACGCATGGAGAAAATGGTGGAAATAATTAAAGGCCCTTGGAGTTCACAGAAGCACTGACTCATTACATGGATCCCCTGCCTCAAGAGGGAGCAAACCATTGTGCTTGTTAGAGAGGACAGACGGTAACAAAGCATTTAGAGTCCCAATCAGTTCCAGCCCCAGGTTGGAAAGCCGGTTAGGTTAAAAAAAAAAAAAAAGCAGATTTGAAGGAAGCAGTGTTGTTTTGCTCTGCCTGATAAACAGAAGAAATGCTTTAGGGTTTATTTCATCATATTCCAGAATAACCTGGGTCCGGTGCAGCAGACAAAATGTCCCCAGGCAGAGTATCAAAAGATCTAGATGTTGTGAGGTTGCCAAAATCCAGAGCCAGTCTATGAAGATTCCGAATATGATAGCCAGCTAGAGAACAGTCATGTGTGCTAAACGGTGCCTTTGGGAGCTTTTAATGTAAACTCAAACTTGACTCCTTCGAAAATTCAGACCTCCTAAAACCACAAGCACGGAGAGATTTAGACCCACCCACACATGAAAACTGGCATGTATGCATGTGTATGTGTGCATGGGTGCACATGTATGTGTATGTGCAGGACAGAGAGCAGCCTAGCACAGTGTCCGCGGGTGCTGTCTGCCTTACCCCCTGCCATGACCTGCTTACAGAGTAGGCTACCTGGGCAATGAGTCACAGGAATGCTTTGACCTCTTCCTCCCAGAACTGGGATTACAAATGCATACCACATGCCTGGCCTTGTTTTTTTTTTTTTTTTTTTTTTTTTTTTAAAGCATGGGCTCTGGGGATTGAATTCAGATCCTCATGCGTGCAAGGCAAGACAAGCACTTTTCTGAGTTATTACTCCCGTCCCTAAAAACCAGACTGTCGTAAGAATCTCCTCTGCTGACTTTGTTAGCATTTGTGGCTGTAGACAGGCAGGTGCTAAGCAGTTCTCTTACAAAAAGTCGAGGAATGCAGAAACCGAAGTAACTAAAGGGCACCCATAGTCGAGGCTAGTCATTTTCTGCTTGTATCTGGCATCTCTTAAAACGTTTTGCTAGTAATAACCGAGGAAGACATTATCCATGAGCTCTTCGAAGGCTACAGCAGGGTCAACGTGCAGGAAAACTCAAGATTTTCATCTGAAGAAAAGGAGATCTTGTTAACAAAGGTCTCATGTAGACAGAGCATCCCACTTCCTAGTATCCCTGTGGACCTTTAAAAAAGCAGCACCATTCCTCCTACTGTGTGAGAGGACCACAGTAATGCAGAGGGATGCCCTAGATAGCTCAGACTTCCTTATATATGATACTCCTTTTACCATCCACTGTCTGTCCCGGAGTCCTGAAGAACATGCTGCTTTACAGACAGCCACATCTCATTTTAGAGCCAAGGTTAACACTGAGTTCTTCTAAAGGGAGAAAAGCCACTGAGGTAATTCACAACTACATCAGCCAAGAAAGCACAGTGGGGGAGGCAGAGGCAGAGCCAGGCAGATCTCTGTGAGTTCGAGGCCAGCCTGGGCTACAGAGTGAATTCCAGGAAAGGCTCCACAGAGAAACCTGTCCTGAAAAAACAAACAAACAAAAGAACCCACAGTGTCTCACACCTTGTTAGCATTCAGTCAAAAGAATATGGCTTTAAAGTACTGAATCCAAACCTCTGAGGAGCCCACTGCCCACTCGAATCTGGAGGGCTTACCTACCTAAATAGTCTATGCAGTGACTTTAGTTGGGTGACAAACTTTAGGAGATCATTTATAAATTCTTGCGAGTAAATCACATTTTCTATGATGTCTCTAACATGTTAAAATATAGCCCGTCTTTATATCTAATGGACCTTTAAATTTAAATGAAAATCTAACATCATTCTTTTAAAAGATCAAACAAGGTTCCAGAAAATATTTCCTTTCCTGCAAATCTGATCTTTCACTTAGCACGTCATGCTATGGTGTATTGTACCCAGAGATCAGTTCCGCAAGCTAAACATAAAATAGGTGAGCCTACTTGAACTTTGACCATGAAAAGTCCAGAAGAGGAAACAATGTCTATCATTCTCAGTGTATGGTAAGGAAGGGCATTTGTAAGCAGTCACTGGTAGTGGGATCTTCCAACACATGCACGAGGGAGAAAGGGAAACAGAAAGGAAGAGAAGCCAGCAAGCTAGAGGGCACCCCAGTAGTCATTCCAGCCGGGGAGGAAGCAGGAGAACACAGCAGTAACTGGCAGTGATGAGAACAAATGCTGTGCACGACAGCCCTTCAGGAAGGGAGTGAGCAGTCTCAGGTGAGTCGGCTGTAGCTGCTGCCTAGGACCCTCCAGCATCCAAACATTAGTAAGACCTTACCAAATCACTAAATACCTAACTAAACAGGACATTTTTCTATCTCATTTCTTAAAATAAATAGCCATCCAGAAGGGTATTGTGAGTGCTTAAAAACTCTAGAGGAATTCACTTACAGTATTAACAAGAATAACTTTTAAAAGAAAAAAAGATCTTTTTTTTTTTTTTTGTCCAGAGCTGAGGGCCTTATGCTTGCTAGGCAAGCACTCTACCACTAAGCTAAATCCCCATCCGCCTTAAAAGAAATCTTAAGGCTCCATAAGCTGTACTAGCGTGTCAGCCATCTTGTGATTTTAAAGATGTGCTCCAGTGAATTTGCCATAGGATTAGTTTAAGTCATGGAGCAGAAGTGAGTCTCCAGGTTTGAGGGAGAGAAGTGTCTATCTCCAGGAAACCCAGAGTCAGTCAGTGACATACACTGAAGTCTTACTTGCTGTGGGATGTCATTCTATATGCTGTGAATGTGTGTTGCTCTGGTTGGTTGATAAATAAAACGCTGATTGGCCAGTAGCCAGGCAGGAAGTATAGGCAGGATAAGCAGACAAGGAGAATTCTGGGAAGAGGAGGGCAGAGTCAGGAGTCACCTGCCAGGCACAGAGGAAGCAAGATGACAAGACAGAACTGAGAAAAGGTACCAAGTCACGTGGCTAAACAAGAATTATGGGTTAATTTAAGTGTAAGAGCTAATCAGTAATAAGCCTGAGCTAATGGCTGAGCAGTTACAATTAATATAAGCTTCTGAGTGATTAATTTATAAGCATGGCATGTGACTGTGGGGGCTTGGTGGGACCGGAGAAACATCCTGCTACACTTACTCATCTTGGCTGTTTCTAGAACCAGAGTGACTTTTTGCCATCTGTGCCTGCAAGTTCACCGAGGTGACACTGTAGCAAACAGTCAAAGCCTAAGAAGTGACCTCCTGGAAAACTTAACCAAAGGAGTTATCTGTGGCTTCAGGAGGCAACATTTGTATCTATACCTCTTCTTCCCGAGGTGGAGCAGTGTTATTGGCCTACCATAATATTAGACTTGTTTAATATAACCTATATTTTAAACAAGCTTTGAACAAAATTTCAGCTATATTTTGTAATATATATACATGTACATATGTATATATATATAAATATATATAATAGAATAGAGTTTGAACAGTAAAAAATGAGTACAGTGAAAACTGAGTCTTTCTGCTATTCCTGACGCCTCAATTCCTCCAAGCATCCACTATTAACCTGCAAGTCTACCAGAGACTGGAAAACAGTGGGTCCCCTGGAGCTGGAATCACAGGTAGTTTTGAGCTAGGAACTGATCTCAGATCTTCTGAAGGAACAGCAAGTGCTCTTAGCCACTGAGCCATCTCTCCAGCCCCAGAAAAGGGTTTAAACTTAAACTCAAGAGTTTAAACGAATGATACAAAACAAATCCCTATCATGACCAAGCTGTCTTGGTGGTCTCAGATTCTTGGCTCCTCTCAGGCTGTGTAGTACTGCCCCATTGCGCTGGTAAGGTACATTTCCCGGGTTACTGATGTGATTACTGGGATGTTTGTTGTCCTTTTAAACTTGTCTTTCCTGAAATATCAGCTCGGGTTTTTTAGTCCACTTGTAGGCTTGTCCTCTACATCTGTATGTGCTCAGGATACATATGTGCTCAGGATATAGTCTACCACTGAAATCCACCTCCACATTCTTTAATGACTCTTGGGTTTTTTGTTTGTTTGTTTGTTTGTTTGTATTTATCCTAAATACTAGAGCTATGCTAGTTTTACATATAGCAGGTACTTTGCCTATCAATTGCACTTACATTGTTTTTAAAAATGACTTTTAATGAATTTGTTCTTTGACCATTTCATTCACTAATAAAGCACATTCTGATTACTTTCACTTCCCCACCCCCTCTAGTCATACCTCCCAATCCCTCACCCTCCTCACTAGGAGTCACTTGCCCACATTTATGTGCAGTTTTGGCTTTTTTGTTTGTTTGTTTTTGAAATCCACTGGGTCTTAACTGATATCATTATCATGATTTGGAAATATCCATAGGAGCTTGTGGGTACACAACTAATGACAATGACTATGGCATCCCTCAGAATCCATTAATAGCCAATAGTTTAGCAGGAAGGGGTAGGACCCAGTGAGTCCCTCCATGATCCATGAGGCCCAGTCTTGTGCAGGTCTAATGCAGGCAGCCATAGTCCCTGTGAAGTCATGATATATCCAGGAGACAGCATATCATATCCTTTCTCCTGATCCTTTGTCCCCTCTTCTATGACAGTCCCCAAGCCTAAGAGGGAATGGTATAAATGTCCTGTTTAAGGCTGAGCATTCAATCGTCACTTATTCTCAGTACCTTGGAAAGTCATGGATCTTTGCATTCACCACTGTTCAATGCAGAAGGAAGCTTCTCTGATTAAGACTGAAAGTAGTGTCACAAGTATAAACATAAATATTTAGAAGTCAGCTTGATACCGTGACAGTTTAGTTAAACAAGAGTGGTAAGTTCACCCTAGGGACTAAGGCTCTCTTAGCTATGAGTTTGGGACTAGGTTTACAGTACCAGGCATGAATCCCCCTTTACAAAAGCAGACTGTAAATTCAACCCGTGGGCAGTTGGTTATTCCCATAATAGCTGCACCACTAATGCGCCAGTGAACATACCTTGCCCGGCAGGTTAGTAGTGTAGTTTGTAGCCTTCACAGATGGGAAGACTTGTTGATTACAGATGAGAAGAGTTTTCTCTCCCAGCAACCTATGTGGTACCTTCTGGTAGTATGAAAGCTTTTCAGCAGGAAGGATGTTTCCAGCTCAGTTCTAAGCTTGATTCCTTTACACCATATCCTGGGTGTGTGAGTCTTAGATAGGATCTTATCAACTGGTAGACAACCAAGAGTGGTAAGATTTTATGCTGTCTTGGGGGCCCCTGAGGCCTCCCTGATGAACAGCTCACAAGGAGATGTCTAATCTACAGCACTAGGGTTTTGTTTAATAATCCTTGGCTTTCAGAAGCAGTATTACCCAGACACGCAGGTTTCTGACCTTCTGTTTCTGTCTCTCTCTTGTTTAACTTAACATTTTTAATTGGATTACAAAGTATCTTAGGTTTATGAACCACCTGAAACCAATGGTATATGAGTCCTGTTTTATCTCTTTTCAAACACATGGATGCTCAAATTTTCCAGTATATTTTAATGAAATGACCACTCCCTCCTGCTGCTTTGAAAGGCAACCTTTATCATAAATTAAGTATACATTTCTGTGTGGGACTGACTGGGGGCTGTCTAATCCATCTCTTTGTTTTCTTGTCCATGTATGCACTTATTCACAGGATTTTATCAGACCTCCAAAGCAAATCTTGCAGAAAATTGGACTCTGCCTTGTTTCTTCTTTGAGAGCACTGTGATTGTTCTTAATCATTTTGTTTCAGTACATCCTTTAGAATTAGTTTATTGAGCTTTTAGGTGATGTGATATTAAATATTATGCATCAAATGGGAGGGGACTGATGATTTTGAAAAAGAATAGAGTTAGAGGACTTACAAGAATATTCTGGTAATAAGCCAGTACCATGTCAGCTTGGGCAGATATAGGGATCATAAGAACATAAGAGTTGATTTTTGCCAAACATGCTAAGGTAATATTGAAGGATTTATTATCTTCTCCACAAATGGACCAGGAGCAACTGGTCATGTATAATTTTTTTTAAGAGAGAAAAGCCTGTCCATTCATTTTGTTAAGCCAGGGTCTCTCACTGGCCTAAAGCTTGTCATCCCATCCAGGCTAGGGTGACTGGCCAGGAAGCTCTGAGGCGTTGTTCTGGGCTGAGTGGATTAAAAGTTATGCCACAAGCTGCTTTTCTAGTGACTCTGATGGTCAGACTCTACAATGCACTTAAGCCTGGCCGTCCATATCCTTTGTCTTATATTCTCTTCTAGAGCTTTTTTTGCCTCCTCCACTTTTGCTCATTTCTACTATTGGCTATCAGTATTCTTTTTGTGTTTCACATCGCAGTATAGTCTCTCTTTTAGAGTTACTTTATCTTCATTTTTTGTGGTGTGTGTGTTGTCCTGTCACAAAAGAGGCAGAGACAAGTTTAAGTTTTCTCTCTCCCACATGTTTTCCTATTGAATTCAGATGTCTTTTGAAAAGATAGACTAGCATCTCACAGCTAATTTTAATTTCAACTATTCAGTAGAATCACAGTACATTCTTTATTCTCTTTGAATAGCATCTTTTTAAAAAATGATGATAAATTTTCTAATATGCTCTAGAATCATTGCTTTTGTTGCATAAATCAAAAACATTATCATGAGATTTTTTTGTTTTTTTTTTTTTTTTTTTTTTTTTTTTTTTTTTTTTCTTTTTTTTTGATTTTGTGCCTGAAATGTCTTCATATGGAGTTTTGTCCTAAAAAGGTAACTTCAGTTCCAGTTTTTTTCCCCACCTTTACACCACTTTCCCTACAGAACCCTTACCTGGCTCCAGCTTCCTGGCTTGCTGTTGGAACACGTGAGGCAGCTCCTGTGTTTAGCCACCTCACAATAATTGCCTCAACCCGCACTAGTAACTCAATCTCAGTGGACAAGACTTGTTTTTTAGAACTTTATGCAAGCAGCATGAAGCCAATGGGATCTCTAGAGCCATGGAATTTAGAAAATTTTCCAACTCATCCATTAGTAGTATTAGTAGGCTGTTTTACAGTATCCCCATTTTCAGATTCATCTGTTTTTGCCCAGTGTAGGTAGGAACTAAGATTTTACCAAAATAAAGACAATTAAAAGTTGTAATTTAGGTTTAGCAAAAATGACTAATGTTTCTAGGCCTGCTTTGTTATTCTCCTTCATTATTAGTGCAGTAAAATCACCTCCAACAGCCACATTTTAAAATCAATGGATTTTATTAAGTTGAGGTTAGTCTGAAAATCATCTTTGTGAAGAAAGACATTGAAATGAAATCATTTCAATGAAAAAGCTCGAATGGCTTTATGAATAGAGAAAACTCTTGTAGTTGAGGGGGAGGAGCTCCAACTGTTGTTCCACAGCCTTCCACAAAACTTCTAGACCTAAGAAGTGGCTTCCTTGTCTATTCTATGTGGCATTGTGTCAAAGCAGAAAGGAGACTGGAATCATTAATTCATTTAACTATTTTTTCCCCACTTCTGATCATTGTAAGCACCCAGAAGAATTAGTTGCAGTCTTACAAGGTCAATTAGACCTTGCTATACCCACAGAAGTCTGCTGAGAGCTGGCCCTATGCTAATTAGAACTTCTCAAGTGTTGGCAGCACTTTGAGAGGTCCATCCATAGGGCTTTTAACATATACATTTGACTTCTGCCTCCAGATGAGATAGAATAATAAAGATGCTCTGAAAAGACTCAAGTCGCACAAGAAAATATATGAAAAAATGGTGTTTAAGAGCCATGGGTATCACATGAGAAAGGACATGACCCCTGAAAGACAGAAGCAGTGAGCCTTTTGATGACCATACCCTACTGTCTTGGGAGTCTTCATGTCGTGAGAGAGAGACCTAAGTGAAGCCCCGCAGACAGACCTCTCCATTGAGCAGATAAGAGGATCTTGGAGACTTAAGCAGCTGAAAGTTTCAAGATATAAACAGGCATCACTGAAAAGCTATTGGAGATCCATAAAAGAGTTAGTGCACTGAGGTTAACTCATAGCCTACTGATGATACTCTAGTTTTTTTCCATCTGTTTAGCTGGGGGGCGGTGTTTGTTTTATTCTTTGTTGTGTGCTTTGTTTGGGGGACCTAAGAAGCTGAAAGTTTGAGGATAAGAGGTTACAGTAGCTGATGGTTTCAAGGTAGGAATAGTTCTCAGAAGAAGTATTCTTTAGTGGGGAACAGACTAATGATACACTCACTGGTCCTCCTCTGCAGAACTTAACCAAAGGGAGCCCAGGAGCACAGTGCATCTCAGAAGAAGCGTAAATAAGTTTATAGGAACACAGAATACCCAATTCCCAACAAATGAAAATACACAATGTCTGGCATCTACCGAAGATTAGTGAGCATGCAAAGAGTCAGGAAAACAGAGCTCATAATTAATAAGAGTAATCAATCAAACCAGAATGACTTAGCAGAGGGTAACAGTAAAGCAGGTACTTTTTGTTTTTGTAAACTTTTTTTTTAGAGGTAGGGTCTCATACACCAGTCTAGTCTGTCCTCAAATTTACATTGATCTTCCTGCCTCAGCCAAAATTACATGCAAGAATAATCAAGCCCGGGGAAAACAGATCTTAATATTGGTTTTGGTATATTCACATTCAAAGGTTAAATGAAATCCACATTAATCTTCCAGAAATGAAGAATTTAGTGTTTGAGATGAAAAAAAATTATGCTGGTTAGAATTAATTCCAGATTAAAGACATATAATCATAAACTGTTGAAAATAAAGCACACAGCAAAGAATAAACAAAAACACAAAACCAACATAACAGATGGAAAAACCTAGAATATCAGTAAGCTATGAGTTAACCTTGGTGCACTAATTCTGAAATAATTGGGAGTCCTTGGGGTGGGGTTGGGGAGAAAAAAAATTGATAAAGTTCTGCCAATTTTGAGAAAAAGCCAAATTCTACAGATCTAAGAGGTCAACAAACCATGACTAAAAACTCTATGAGGGTGCATCATACTGAAACCAAGATGTGACAAAACTAGTGATAAGTGGGACAAGTCTACAAAGTAAACACTACACACCAAATACGGATGGCATCCAATCAGCTATTGAAAGGCCATGTGAGAGTGGCTGTCTTCAGTGTTGAAAGAAAACTAAACTAGGCTGAACACAGATTATGCGTTCGTAGCTATGCACTTTCAAGCTTAGAGCTTGAAAAAGACACTGCATGAAGGATCTCATATCCTGGCTCCATTTAAGGATTGTTATCCTTAGAGAAAAGGAAAACCATCAGCAGCCATTCTGAATACCCTTTGCTAGCCATCTGATAGCAGTACCAGCAGCTTCATGCCAAGTCCATCATTGATTGTCTCTGTCAGACATGATTACCTATGGTCACTGATGGGAGCACGTGCTCGTAAAGCCTCCAGCATTGAGATGCAAAGGCAAACCTATAAACTCTACTCAAGCGTTTCTTCCGTGCCCTCTTTCCCATGCATCTGCCATGGTTATTTTGAAGCTCGCTAGGATCAAAGCACCTTCTCCGTGTCTAGAGGACATGAGATCTTGTATACCCCTTTGTTTATCCCCTTCACGTTTGTTTCATCGATAGCCTACTCACTCTTGAAGCCTCATTTCAGATTCTAGAGCTCTGGACTTGTGCATCAGACCCACTTCAAAATAGGTAACAGGCAAGTGATGTCCTCATTTTCCTCTATTCTTTAACCTGTTACTAAGCTGTTCGACCCTTCGAGGCATCATGAAGCAAATATACCTCTACATGCTTTCTTCATGACCAGATTGATCACTAGAGGTTCGTCAGGAAAATAGTGAAATCTAACAGCTGCTGTTGATGAACTCAGGAACAGAAACCTTCTAGAAGCTCTGGACACCATCTAATATAGATGTACCTATGTACAGGCAGGCAAGAAATCAGAACTATACAGAGAGCAGGCTCGATAGGACCTACTCTTCACTTGCTATCCCCAGACCTTCTGGGAAGAAAATAAAACTGCAGTCCCATGTGGACCACAGAAAGAAATGGAGGAGGGTTGATAGGCTCAACAGTTGAAGCAAACCCATGTTGAGCATCGAGAATGTATTGTCAGAACAGCTCTGTGAAGCGGGTATTTTTATCCCTATTTTACGGTAGGGATCAGCAACTCAAGTAAGGTCAATCTGGTGGAACCAGAATTTAACCCAAAGCCTCTGGCTTGAACTCACTCTACCTACCCTTCTCTAGTGGCTCAGGATTTGTGCAATGGCAAAAGGGCACACCAAAGGTTAAACACAAAGCTAGTTGGCCCTCACTCCTTACCTATCCTAGATTCTTGGGACAAATGTCACCCACTTATAGGTCATTTGAGGAATAAGCAAAGAAGTATGTAATTTGAGGATGGCTATGTGGCGTGGTGTAGAGTACTTGCCTGTTGATGTTCAAGGCCCCGGGTTTAATCCCTAGATACAAAAAAACCAAAAGTTGTGATTTTGCAGAGTGTTTTTCAATGCCGTACAAATAAGAAGGCAACAGGGCCGGGCGGTGGTGGCGCACGCCTTTAATCCCAGCACTCGGGAGGCAGAGCCAGGTGGATCTCTGTGAGTTCGAGGCCAGCCTGGGCTACCAAGTGAGTTCCAGGAAAGGCGCAAAGCTACACAGAGAAACCCTGTCTCGAAAAAAAAAAAAAAAAAAAAAAAAAGAAGGCAACAGGACGAGCAGGAGCGGTGCAGTTCAGAAGAGCGTTTGACTGAGAGTGAGAAGTCTGGCAAGGGTGAGTGGTGTACAGCAATGAGTTGCTGCAGAGAGCCTGAGGAAGGCCACCAAAGCAGGTCACTCACTTGCTGCTCTTCCTAGTGCTTCTCAGGTCAAGAATCTTGACCCAAGAGTAACGTGGTTCATCTGAAAGCTTTCATCCTCAGATTAATAGAGGACTCCAGAGTTAGTTTAAAGAGCCATAGTCAGAAGAAGTTAACCTCACATTACTTTTATTGCCCATAACTAAAAAACTCTAGAAGATTCAGAGGAAACTAACCTAACGGGTAAAACATCTTTAAAATATGCTGCTTCAATCCGAGCACTTGGGAGGCAGAAGCAAGCAGAGCTATGTGAGTTTAAGGCCAGCCTGGTCTATGTAGTGAGTTCCAGGACAGCCAGAGCTACATAGTGAGAACCCCCGCCCCCATCCCAGAAATCCAACCAAACATGGTGCTAGTTTAAAGAACTGAAAGAAAAGCTTTACATATAAACACTATATATGTGTATGAGAGAAAGGAAACACCCACCCTTAGCATGAAGTAGAGAACAGCCGGACTTGGCCTCCACTTTCACAGCCTGGAGACAACTAGTTTCTGTGTAAGTTTTGTCTGGTCCACCAAGCAGCAATGTGGAGGCTGAGCTGAGGCCGTCTTGCTAGAATTATGACTGCAAAGCAGCAGGCACCAACTCCTCATCCCTCAGCAAATTCTAAACTTGCTCAAAGTGAGAAAGTCACTAGTTTACAGTGGGGGCTAGGGACATTTCTTTCAAGCAGATTAGAACATTTACCCATTTGAAGGTATTGCCACTTCTCGTTTTCTATAGGGGGGGGGGTGCTATTAGTTCCAAGGAAATTTAATATCCACTTGAGATTGATGCTGAAGCCTTATTGCCTTGGGGGTCGGAGGAGAGAGAGAGAGAGAGAGAGAGAGAGAGAGAGAGAGAGAGAGAGAGAGAGAGAAGAGAGAAGAGAGAAGAGGAACAAAGAAAGAAACACATGCTTCTGGTCTCTAACCTAGTTTTCCGGGTAAAAGTTTACCTGTGAAAGAATTTGTAGCCTATGCAAAATCGATTCCATTGGGAACAACTCAATGTGATCTCCCAGCTGTAGCACGGAAAGGCAGAGATGGCCTTGACTCTTAGCAACTCTTATCGTATTGCATGTTTTCATGGGTTGGGAAGAGAGATGATTGACAGCTGTGGAGCCATCTGCTTTTCCCAGCAACAGAAAGTCTTGTGCTTGGGGAAGTAGCTGGATTTCATTAGGGACAGTGGCAGTACTTGTTTGGCACAGAACCTGGAGCACTGGCCATAGAAGCAAGCAAGCTTCTCGGAGTCCAAGTAATGCTTGTGACACCGGCAGACTAAGATTTTGAGTTAATAGGGCCACTGCTGCCTCAGGAGGGCCACTGCTGCCTCGGGAGGGCCACTGCACCAACCAAGAGGGCTGGGGAAGACTTGCTTGGCATTAGCTGTCTGGGCCAACAGAAGGGGTTCCTTAGCTTAACACCTCGGAAGACAAGGTTCCTGTTGGCCAATGGCTGATACCACAGTCCTTGCAAGGACATGACCAGCTTGCAATGGCACCCAAGTCCAGCTGCTAGACTTCTCTAAATTATTTAGTAGCCGTGCCTATAAGTTAGAGATGAATTAAAGGCCTTTGGGCCCAAGCACAGATGTGCTCATTAACGAATTTTAAGCATTCCACTGGAAAATGAAGGTTTCCACGAGGAGCTTCTGCCATTGTTTCTCACCCCCGTACATGGAGGAATTACCAAGGCCGCAGCACTCATGTATTGCTGCCTTGGATCCTCTTAACCCAAAGCTGAGACAAGCTTTGCTAGGACAAGGAAACTGTCAGCCACTTAATTCTGCTTCCCATTTCCTTCCTTCTGTCGTAACCATTAGATCCAATTCCCACTTCGTCCAAGGTGAACCTACCCCTGTCATTGCTTGAGTTTGTTCTAGGTATCTCAGATTTTCATAGGACTGTTGGAATTGAAAAATGAGTTATCTACTGGGGCTCTCTGGATCAGGAACTCTCCAAGGCATCAGGCTTACTCTGGGCAGTCCAATAAGCCAGTCTTCTGGCCCAAACACACACCAGTACAAAGACACCAAAGAGGAACTGTGGTTTGTGCACCTTCCCAGGCACCTTGGGATGAGTACACTTGGCACACAGAGCCTTAAGACATTGATGGCATTGACAGTCCCCCAGCTGTGGCCATCTCTTTCATGTATGCTCCCATACATGCACACAAATCTGGTAACAGACAAGAACTTTTGCTCATATTTTTTTTAATGTATCACAATGAGCAGGAAACATACTTGATGAAATATTTTCAAAGGAGTATATTCAATTACCATCTACAATCAACTTAACTATGACAACAAAGTTTTTGTGACAAATTTCTTTTCAGTTTGAGTTCCTTGTGGTTCTGTTAGTCTCCATGTATTTTGGTACAGTCCCAGATCAGCATCGTTACAGTAACAAAAAAGCTAACAAGACTACATTATAGAAAAACACCAAGAACATCATTTTTGGTTTCACTTGCTCTATTTTTTTTTGTTTTTGTTTTTGTTTTTTTTTTTTGTGTTTTTTTTTGTTGTCTTTTTGTACATTGCAAAGGCTGTTCATATACCTCTTTACCTCAGGGTCACGTTCATTTCTGCTTTCTTTCCTACCCAAACTTGCCCCCCTCCCCCCCTGAAGAAAGTAAACAAACAAAACAAAAAAAACTAGTCAAAGCTTTGTTTCACAGTGGGCAGTATCTCAGCGCCAACAAACAACCAACTCCATTTTATGCTTCTATTTAAAATGTTTTAATTTAATTTATTATTTAAAAAAAATATATGTCCATGAACATCAAGTGCACTGGCTTGGGTCACTGCCTCTCTCCTGCAACTTCCTGCCATGCCTGATAACTCAGGTTCCAACATGTGCCGCCCGTCTTACTTTCTTTTCAATTGTGTAAAACTTTGGCCACATTCATCTTTTTAAATAGCTTTTCATTAAAAAAACAAACAAACAAAAAAAAAACCCAACTTCCTAGATGCAGTGTGTGTGTGTGTGTGTGTGTGTGTGTGTGTGTGTGTGTGTGTGTGTGTTCGTTCCTTCTTAAGCTTACAGGAGGGCCAGAGTAAGGATGGACGAGATAACTTGGAGTCTGACATGTAGCCTGGTGCTGTATGCCAAATAGTGTCTAACACCAAGCCCCATCATGAAGGAACTGAAGGGGGGGTGGGGATTCCTGCCAACAACCAAAAAAACAAAACAAAACTGAAGTGCCAATAGAAGTTAGGAACTAACTTTAAAAGTGAGTTGAGATAGTCTACTCAGCTACCCGCTCCAGCAGCAGACCGGAGTCAACTCCCCGAGTGAGAGCATCTAAACAGCTGAGCACTGGAGTGAATTTATGCTTTGTCACGCTACAGATCACAGCCACTGCGGCCACTAGTCCACACAGCCGTGACCAGCTCTCGTCTGCCTTCTGATTTCCACCATCACTGACTGCTTTGCTATTTCTGGGTTAGGGCTGAGAATTTCTTCCTTGATGGACATGCGTATGGGTGGTGCGACTGGAGAGGAAAGCATTCAGTACGCAACCCACTCCGGGTGAAACCCTCACAGATCTCCTTTCAGGAACACTGGTGGGTAGAAGCATGCTTAGCCATTCTACCCAATAATCGCCTTGTTGTTGCCAAACACACCCACAGGTGGAGGCATGGCACAGTGAACCACTGACGGTGACTCTGCCTCACGGAGGGGAGAGGGCGGATGATAGTAGCTCCAACTAGAACCAACAGAACCACTGGGGGAAGGCTGGCAGAGTTACAGAGGAGCTTGAGGTCGGGCGTGGGGAGGGTAGAATTGCACTAGTACCAAGCAATATCACTTTAAAAACAGTTTCTGAGAAGACCTAGCAGAATGGCAGGTAAAGCTAGTGTTAAAATTGTTAATTGGTATCACACAGAGAACCAAAAACAAACATTTTTCTATCGATACAGACACAGTAACATACAACAGTTAAATGGCAAAAAATATATATATATATTTCATAGAGTTACAAACAAGATAAAACAATGGAAAACAAAAACTGTACAACTTCAAAAGTGTTCATCTCAAAACACAGGGAGAAATACAACAACTCTTGTTAGAAGGAAAGAGCTATTTAAAACAGTAAGTGTTTTGCGTACTTGATTTTGACACCTTACGCTACAACTGGATACTGATAGGAACAGTTAAGATGGTATTCTTTTAGTATTTCTACTTTTAAAAAATTAAAAAGGAATTTGCACTGTGCATCAGCCTAGTTAGAAATATGTACAACAGTTCAGGATCTACTCTTTCTTTAACCAAAAAACAAATTCATAAAAATAGTCCCGGCTAAAAAAGAAAGTGGTGGGGGGTGGGGGGGGGAAGAAAGAAAAAAAGAAAAATGAAAGATTTCAAATCTTGGAATGCTCCAGTCTTTTGCAAAGTCGATGAGTGGCTTCAGCCCTGGGGAAGAAGCCCGGAAGGTGGCCAACGGAACCTGGATTCACAGTCTTCAAAGTTCCCTTTGAAACATAAGGAAGAGAGTGAGGGAGAAGGACTTCACACTCTGGGGCAGGGAGACTATGTCTGTTGGTGTTTGGCTATGGAACTGAAACAGCAAAGCATCTATGTGTCTTCAAAACTTATGTTTTAGCAGCACAGTTTTCCTTTCGAAGTTTAGACCGTTTTAAGATGAAAATGGGTTTCCGTTGCATTGTGTTGTGTTACAGGAATATGGATATTAACAGAAACACAAGTGCCTGATGCATGTGTTTTCTTTTTTGCTCTCTGTACATTGCTATCTGTTCTTTGTTGGCTGCATTCTGGATCACTCGCCGCTCAGACTGCCTAACACAAGGACAAAACTTTGAAGTAAAAAAAAAAAAAAAAAAAAACCTGTGTCTTTTGGTATCTGGAATTGTCATTAACAGCTGCCTCTCTGCTTGCAGAAGCGGCACACGACGACCTGGAACTCTTTTGTGTTTTTCTTTCTTTCTTTTATTAAACTAAGTCTTGTTTGTTTAAATCAGAAACAAATTCTCAAGTAACAAGAACCCTTCCCCCTTTGCTGCATCAGCAGTGAAAGGGTGTGTCTTTGGATTTTTTTTTAAAGCATGAAATTTCTTTTTCTGAGAGAGGAAAGAAAAGACACAAACACAAAAACCAAAACCAAATCTCTAGCCAAAAACTTCTTAGAAAGAAAAGCACACAGCCCCAATTACACAAACTGAAATGAATGTTTTAGTTCAAGAAAAGAATATTTGAAGTGTCCACAGATCAAGGAGAGAGAAAGGAGGAAGAAAGGGCCAAGGAAGGGTAAATAAAAAGAGTAATGCTCAGGGCTACCAGACACAGCTAACTAGAATTAAATGCCTTTCAAAAGTCTCAACTCCCCAACCAAAGATAATCTGTGAGGACCCTGATGATCCCTAGAATCCTCCGAAATTCTTTCTTTAGGTTTATAAAATAATCCTGCAGCCACCCTCCAAGAAACGAAGGTAGCCGCCGCTTTAAGTGGGAGATGAGAGGATGGGGGGGGGTGGAGACGACAAAGGGAGAGGAGCTCAGGTGAAGCAACAGATTGCAATCTATCCACTAGGGATGGACGAGACATCAAATGCGGAGCTGTCGCTGGACCACACAAAAGCTAAATGCACAAAGGGTTTAAGTCTACATACTGCTTCAGCTCGTCTCCAATGCAGCGATCTACTCAACACCAAAAATGGTCATACCTACCATAAATACAGAAAGTCAGTTTTTAAAACTCATTTTTTTAAGCTACAAGTCCTCAACACTCTTTGTGTGTGGGTTTGTTCTTTTTTTTTTCTTTTTTTTTTTCTGAAGGTGGGAGTGCTTAGCTTTTCCCCTTGAAAGTGGCTTCAGCAGAAAAGCCATTCTTGAAAATCCCCAGAAAGCTAAAGCAGTTCACATTGTTTTTCTTGAATACTTTCTGCCCATTTTTAAATTAACAAAACAAAACAAAACGAAAAATCTTTTCTGGAACAAAGGGGAAAAAAACATATAAAACAATGATTCTGAAAACAGAACAAAGTGTGAGCGATTGACCTGAGAATAAAAAGACATTACATTTCTTTTCTTTTTTTTGTTTTTTTCCTTTTAGCAAGCCATTGGTATCTGAATGCTAAGATAGCAAGAAATTTAAAACTGTAACAAGGTGGAGTGCTTTCCCATACAGTGCATGCCGGGCTCCTCTGTGCTATCAAGGTGGGGCAGTTCTCAAAAGGGGCAAATATACAAGGGGTTTAAGCTCCGACGACAATAGGCAGGCCCTGCGGACTTCCGTTTCCCAGACCAATAGTACCTTTAAAAGGACACAATGTAACAGGGTTAGGGTTTGTGTTTTCCTTTTTTAATATTAAAAACAAAAACAAAAACAAGGATGTAAAATCACCGGCATAGATAGGTATATGGGAAAACAACCCACGCTTTTTCTTTTTTTTTTTCCTTTTTTTTTTTTTTGTTTTTTGTTTTTTTGTTTTTTTGGTTAGAAGCTTTGGAATTGCAGTTAGTCTATTTTTGAAATTGGTTTGTTATTAATTTTTTTATTTAAATTCATTTGTAATTGTTCATCTTCAAAGCTTACAATCTGAAGGTGTCCGTTCCTACACTGGTCAGACCACTGTCCTTGGGGCAGCTGGGGTCTTTGGGACCCTCCACCGGGCTCGCCGGTCCGTCGGACTTTTGGCTGAGATCCGTGTCAGACTCCTCCGAATAGTCGTCTGTTGGCATCGAGGGCTGAACCCCTGAGGTGCTGCATGAACTTGAGGTAACCGTTGAAGATGAGGAGAGAGGAGGAAAAGAAGGGGGCTTCGCGGCTGAAGCCCGGGAGCCCACTGGCGGCCAAGACTTCCTGGAGGCGTGGGGGGAAGCGGACGAGGACGGGGCGGCCGACGGGGGAGGGGGGCTGTCGTTTGAGTGAGCGGCAGACTGCGAGGTAGATGCGGTGCTAGGATCGGGGAAGCAGGCAGAGTGAGGTAATAAACTAGGGTGCTCTTTGGCGTTTCTTGCTGCTCTCGTGATTGTTCTGTGTTTGTGCAAGGCCGACTCGAGATGCTGACTCAGCGCTTCCTCCCCGCAGAGCGCGCTCTCGCACGCCAGGCAGTGGTATGAGCCGCCGCCACCGCCGCCACCGCCACCGCCACCGCTGCCGGTGGGGACATGAAGCACCATCTCTTGCAGGTTCACCACAGACTGGCCGAAGAAGCAGAGGGACTTCAGGTGGCTCCTGGCCGCCTCCTCGTCGCCGAAGCCCGCCTGGCACTTGCGGCAGACCAACTTGTACTGCACCTTTGGAACAATGAAGGGGTCACAGAGGGAGTCCGCACTTTTGCTTTCTGCTTCTGGCTCTTCGGGGGGTTTCGGCAGGAGGGGGGACACCTCACGGGGGACGTTTTTCTGCTCTTCTGGTTTGGGGGATTCTTTGGCAGGGTCTTTGTCTGGGGAAGCAGCCCCCTGGGGGACTGGGGTTTGGCTTGCTTTGGGCTGCTGCTGCTGCACTTTTTGTTGTTGCTGCTGCTGCTGCTGCTGCTGTAGTTGCCGCTGCTGCTGCTGTTGCTGCTGCTGAATTGCCTCCTGCAGACTCTGCTGGTATTGCTGGTACTGCTGCAGGAGCGAGCCTGGAGACAGCCCCATGAGGGCCTGCGACAGGGCAGGGCTGTAGGGGAACAGGCCTTCCATGCCATACATGGGCTGCAGGTACCCGCTCTGCAGGGCGCCAGGGATCTGGGGGGCATAATAAGGAGAAAAGCCTGGTACGAAGTAAGGAAGGAACTGGCTCGTGAGCAATGCTGTGGGGTCTGAAGTCAAGGCCGCCTGCAGGGCCTGCAGCTGAGCAGGGTCCACCGCGTACTCCATGGCGGGCAGTGGGGCTGAGATGGTAGCTGTCGCCGCTGTAGGGGCCTCTCCTTTCTCCTTCTTGGGGACAGGCAGGGGCTCCCCTTTCCCTTTATGTGCCTTTTCCTTCTCCTTTCCTTTCTCACCGTCCTTGTCTTTGCGTGGCTGCTGCAGGGGGAGCTGTGGCGTGGGTATCGGCTGGGCTGCTGGCGGCGGAGGAGGCTGCTGCACCTGCGGCTGCGGCTGCTGGGGTTGTGGTGGTTGCTGAGGGGCCATTGCCATGGTGGCTTGTGCTGGGGTCGGGGAGCTCAGCGAGGCTGAGGACGGTTTATTTGGTAATCCAGATGTGGGGAGGCCAGGGGAAGGAACTGTTGTGCTGGGCAGACCCATCAGGTTCGGTTTAGGAGACGTTAAAGCTAAAGGGAATGGAGACAGAAAGAAAGATCACCATCAGTAGTCCAGGGGCGGGGGGACAGAGATTCAAGGGGCTGCATCTGTGCCTGTGGCACAGTCACAGATGTTTAAACCCCAAGGGTCCTCTCAAAGCCAGGGCTGTCAACAGGTGCACCCTGCCATGTTTAGGGTTAGGTGGCCCAAGGATTTTAATCGAGACACAGACCTGGGTCAGCTTCCATCCTTCTCCATCCCCACTAACAACACTCACTAGCTCACCTTTCCCTTGCCATGTACTTCCAGATCCTATTCGTTTTGTCCAGTACAAACTAGCCTGGCGGCCCCCAAACCAGCTTCTAGCAACTGGGACTCATGTAAATCGAAAGCCGTCATCAAGTGCCACAGACAGAAAGCCAAAGCAGGAATCCTAGCAGGACCCCAAGCCACATGAACAAACAACCGTTTCTGCATGTGTCCCCATCATCCTGCACCACTGCAGCTGAGTGGATGCTTTAGGAGGGCAGAGAGAAGACGGATGAGAAGGTAGAGGAAGAGCCTGGGAAGAAAGAAAACGACTTCTTCAGGGAAAACTGCTCCAGTGCCTTGGTGCAGCGTGTCTGTGGAGTAAGACACATCATCTCCTCTTGCCTCTGTGTAAACACTACACCACAGGGTGGGGCCGCAGACGCTGGGCTGGCATCCTCGGTTCCCAAGGGATCACAGCCTATCCTGCCCATTACTCTTGTTTTTTCTTACTGGTGATCATGGTCTGTAATGCTGGGATCATACAAAGTATAGTCCTATGTACCTCTGATCTTGCTCAACCCTAATCTATCACTACATACAAAAAAACGTTACCCACCCCAGGGCCTATGTATGGGCTTCACAGCTATCCCTTGCATGAAGACTGGGTCCCAGAGTGATGGAACAGAGTATCGCCACAGATGGTACACCAAGCTTCGGCCATGTGCTGGGAAGGGACAGAGTTCATTGGACAATGGACAATGTTGAGAAAAGGCAGGTGTTAGAGAACACAGACCTCGGAACACCTCCACCTTTACCACAGCTGAAAAACTAGACAGTGTATCATAGGACATGTTACCATTCCTCAGCATTTGACCAGGACTACCTTCTCCCAGATAGTATAGGTAGAGGTTGCATAACACGACACTGTCTTCATGAGGAGGGAAAAAACAAGAACCCGCACAATAAAACACTCTGAAGCCCAGAGTTGGATGAAGACTGTGTTTTCAACTTGAATGATACAGTGTATCAAAACCTCCAAGTTACAGAAGCGAAGAGCAAGGTTGCTCGGGCAGTTGCCAATCCCAGGAGAACCAATGCTTCCCTCAGTACAGCCACTGAGGGCAGATCATCCAGTTTCCTCAGTGAACACCAGGGACGGAAGGCTTGTTGGCTGAGCAGGGATTATAAAGCTCAGGGCATGGCTTTCTGTGTGCCGGTGGACAGTGGGCCTGCTCCGGGTTTGAGGTCTGTGGATTTGCCCATGCCCATGGCTTCACGCTTTCAAGAGAAAGAAAGGTTCAGGTCAGAAGGACTCGTGTGTGTGTTCAACTGACGGACTACGCAGAGATTCCGACTTTAAGGAACACTCACCGAACCCCTGCCATTTACCAAGCTCTGCACTGGCCGCACTTGCACACGGCTGCCGTAATGCTGGCCTTCTGATGTGTAAGATCAGAACCCAGCAAGGTACTTCATCCCCCTGAAACTCAGTTACCGTGGAGTCGGACTGACCTTGTGTGGACCGCGGCTGACCCACATCAGAGGTGTGACCTTTGGTTCCCCAGTAGATTCCTCAGAACCTCAGCCTTCTATAGCAGAAGACTGCAGGCACTCCAGGAATGTGCACGTGCAAAGAGCGACTGCCCGACAGACACAGGTTCCCTCCCTCCCGTTCCAGGTCCAGCGCTTCAACAAGCGGCAGTAGTTGAGGGGCTGGCAGCCGGGGAACACCTGGCTGCCCTGAGGATGAATAGCACAGCTCTGTATCTCCAGGCCACTCTTACATGGTCAGAACCTGAGCAGCAGCACATCTACCCGCTGACTGACTGACTGGAAGAGCCCAGAGGCCTGGGTGGGAGTTCTGGCTCCTACCCTAGCTTGCTGAATGGTCTTGACCTCTCTGGGCCTCAGATTTCTCACCTGTAAGACATTCTAAGTCTACTTTAAAAAATTCTTATCATGTGTGTGTGTGTGTGTGTGTATTCATGTATTCATGTGCTATCGTGGGTATGTGAAGGCCAAGGGACATCTTCTGGGAATTGGTTCCCGCTGTTGAGGCAGGGTCTCTCTTATGCCTGCCCAGCTGTATCCAGGTTAGCTAGTCCATATGCTTCTAGGTGACTCCTGTTTCCACTTCTCATCTGGAATCTTGGGGGTTACAGATGTGTGCCAATGTATCAGCATGTTTTGTGGGTTCTGGGGATCAAAACCAAGTCATCGGGTTTGCATGGCCTGTGCTTTTTTCACCCAACGAGCCCTCTTGCTGGTCCCGATTCTCCTGTTCTCACATCCTTATAGGCTGGGACAGCTTGCTCTCCTGCCAGTGCCCTAGACTGCAAGGATCATCCGAATGTCCGACCACTTGCCACGATTGGTCTCCTGGCTTCAGCATCAGTCTGTGCAATATATGTACGCCAACAGCCTTTGTCTTAATGCCTTCTTTCCTTGTTCCCTTTGGTAAGCAACCAAGAGCAGGAATGCAGTGGCTTATGTTCTGTTCGCCACCGCCACCAACACCAACACCTCCACCACCTCCACCACCACCACCAAGTTATTTTAACTAGGGCTGCTCTAGGGAGCACCTGAAGCGTCAAGCTTCGGAAAGACAAGGTGGCCTTAGGAGGGTCTGGTGTGCATGCCTAGACCTTTGGAGAAGGGACTTGCTAGCGTCTGCCTAACCCTCACAGGATGCTGGAGAGGAAGGTCCAACTTAAGAAGGACGGGAAGATGGGTGAAGACAGATGAGGAGAAACAAGAAAGGAATGTCTGTTGGAAGAACTGCAGGAGTCTCCATCTTTAAGAGAGTGTGGTTCCAGATGAGCAAGAGTGAGGGAGAGTGAAAGAATGGCTGAGGATCCCTAGAGTGCACATTCGCCATTTCTCTGAAAGATTAAATGTTTTCATGTCCAAACTAAGAACTGCATTACCAGTACAAGATTCCTGGTCAGTGAACTCTAACAGACAGCCTCTGTAGAAACTAGTCACTGTTCTGAAGAGAAGAGAACTAGGGAGGAAGCACCCAGCACCGAAGGGCAGCTTCCTGCTCTCGAAAGCTGGGCAGGACCGAGGCCAGAGGGTTGATTTCAACTCTCTCCAGCCAGCTGCTACAGGGTACGATACAGTCTCAGCTAGGCAATGCCGTTGTTTCCTATTTATAACAATTACGTGAGTGAGATCGTAGGACCACAAGGTTGGAAATTAGTATGCCCAATGTTTCTTAGTAACAGACACCCTGAGAGTGATGTCAGAGGAGATACTCTGAAGTGGCACTTCCATCCCAGCACAGGAGAGTCCAAGGAATCCAAGTCCCCATCACATGGCTGGATGGGAACTGCCATAGGAACTGCAATCCTCTTGTTTTGGGGAGACTAAAGAGGCAAGCTTCCTACCTGCCCACCACTCAGAGTGTTTGGTCACCACATTACAAAACCGAGCGTCTACTCGACTCCGACAACCGTCGCCTGCAGCAGGCAGGACCCACCTGTGTTGGATGGAGTAAAGCCTGGCAGAGAGGGGCTGTTGAGGCCGGGGAGCAACACAGGAGGAATGCCCTGGAGCGCCGGATACGTGGTAGGGAGGTTGAGAGCCTGGAGCGGGGCGTTGTCAAACATCCCCTGCTGCTGAGCCGCCAGTCCAAGGACCTCATTAGCCTTTTTAATCCGGTCCAGCTCTTGCTGAGCCATCAACTGGCGTACAGTGGCTGGGTCAAAATATTCTTTCTCCTTGTCCAGCTGGCTTCCAATGGTGTCCTTAACTTTGGAGATATGCTGTTGGGAGAAGATATGGTCACGTACAGACAGCCTCGCGCTGTACTTGATGCCACACAAAGTGCACTCTGTTTTGGGTCCCTCGTAACTCGTTTGGTTTATACCAAAATGCTTGGCCATGCTTAACTTGGACTTCTTCTCTTTTGCCCGGGCGTTCTGGAACCAGACCTGGACAACTCTCTTTGGCAGTCCAATGTCATTGCCCAGGACCTCGCACTCTAGCATAGTGGGCGTCCTGTAGTCATTAAAGCACGACTTGAGGACCTTCAGTTGCAGATTGGTCATCTGAGTGCGGAAACGTTTCTGCCCGGGGCGATCCCCGCTGTCACCAGATTTGCCCGCGGAGCCGCTGGCCCCGGGACTTGGGGAGCAAGGGTCTGCCAGGCTTGAGGTTTCACTATAGTCCACCGTACCTTCATTGTCATACTCCTTGCTATAGAAGCTGGGGGCCGGGCTGACCAGGCCAGACGACAAGCGGTCTTCGTACTCGGACATCGCCATCATGGCGGCTTTGGTCAGCCCCTCGTTAGGTGCGGAAGATTTGGTTTCGGTTGCTATCCCCGACGCGCTGTCGTTGTCGGCATTGCCCTCGTCCCCCGTGGTGGTGTCGGTGATGGCGGTGTTGACGGAGGAACAGTCATCGTTGTCCAGCTTGGTTTGGTCAAAGTTCAGGTTAACCGAGGACATGGAGGGGCTTTCAAAGTCTTCAATCCCTTCCACCTTGATGGAGGAAGGACTGAGAAGAGTTCTAGGGGACAACTCCATGGTTTTACTCACGGGCGAGAGCGGCACACCCTGACCGTCACTACTGCTCGGGGGTAGGTGGGAGAAGCTAGTTCCGTCAAAAATGTCCCCCTTCATCTGGAGTCCCCCATCGCAGTCTAAGAGCATGGCAGACAGAGTCAGGTTGTAGCCAGCTCTCTTGGCTTCATGCCAGTGCCGAGACCGGATATGAGCCTCGAGGGCAGTCTTGGCCTTGAAGAGTGCTCTGCAGAAAGGGCATCTCCTGTGGGCCTGGGCTGGGCCCACAGCCCGGAACTGGCCTTTCCTTTCCCGAGCTCGGGTGTTCTGAAACCACACCTGGACCACGCGCTTCTTCAAGCCCACCTCGTGCGCGATGTGATCCAGCATCTTCCGGGTCGGGTTGGAGTCCAGCAGGTACTTCTGGTAGAGAATTTCTAGCTGTTCTGGCGTAATAGTCGTCCTCAACCGCTTGTCTCGCTGAGGCTCCTCTCCCGTCCCGCTGTCGTTTTCCCCGGGGCTGGCGCTGGCCTTCTCCTCCAGCTTCCTCTTGAGGGTGTTCATGGTGGAGGTCGGCGTGGAGGGAGAAGTGGCTGAGCTGGCAGGGATCTGAGGTATGGCCCCCGAGAGCAGCTGGCTGGCCAGGAGCGGGTTGCTGGGGTCAAACAGCATGAAAGGCATATCCAGCGACCGGTCCAGAAACTGGGGGTGGATGAACTGGTTCTGCGCGCTCAGAAAGTGAAGCTGCTGATGCTCCTGCCAGTGCTCGAAGGACGGGAAGGCCAGCTTGCACTGGTCACACTGGTAGGGGATGAGCTGAGGAGGTAGGTTCGCCAGCTGTTGGGGCGTGGATGTGTGGAGGGGCTTGAGGGGCAGGTGGGAGAGCTGAGAAGGGCTGGGGCTTGACTGGGGGAGGGGGCACTGCGGAGGAGGGGCTTGTGGCGGAGGCTGCGGCAGGGAGGGGGCGGCCAGCTGCGGGAGCTTGGGCTGCGGAGCATTTGTCTTTTGCTCGGGCTGCTCTTGCGGCTGCACCTCCGGCTTTGGCTGTCCTGGCTTCTCTTGGGTTGGGTTTGGCTGCGCACTGGGAGGCTCGGCCTGCTTTGGCTTCTCATCGCTCGCCTCTGCTTTCGAACCGAAGGCGGCCAGGTCATCCGTCTCCGCGGTGAGCTGCAAGAACGCAGAGGGAGCCGTACTGGCTGATGGTGCTGGGGTGCTGTAAGCCTGTGAGGGCATGGGGGTGCTGCAAGAGGAGCTGGTAGGGGTGAGGATCTCCATGGCATCCATGGAGTCCTCATTTTGGCTGTCATCCTGCCCCTCTTCATCCTCATCCTTGTAGCACAGCTTCTTCTGGTGTTTGATGAGATCAAAGATGCGCTGAAACACGAGGCTACATTTTTTGCACTGGTAATTCAAGTTGCTCGTTCGAATGTATCTATCATTTGTAAGCTCGCGCCGCTCTCCATCCTTGCCCTCTCCCTGATTCTCATAATTTTTCCTGGCCTTTTGTCGGGCATTTTGAAACCACACCACTATGACACGGGTTGGGAGGTTCAATAAATTAGAAAGTTGCTCAAATTCATCGTCCTTTGGGTAAGCATTGGCGTCGAAGAAGTCCTGAAGGACCCGGAGCTGGTAGTCGGTAAACCTCGTTCTCGAGGACCTCTTGCTGCCCCAGTACTCCTGCTTCTGGGGTTCTGGCGAAGGGGGCCGAGAGTCGATCTTGAGCTCCTCCAAACTGGTGATGGGCGGGTTGCTGAAGTTATACGGGGAGTCCTTGTTACGCTGCCGCTCCTTGAAGAGAGTGTTTCTGAACCAGTGCTTGATCACTTTCTGGGGCAAGCCCGACTTATCCGCCATCTCTTTGATCTGCTCCTCGCTGGGCGAGTTGTTAATGTCAAAATACTGCCGGAGCACTCGGAGCTGGTCGTCGGTGATCCTGGTGCGAGGCCTCTTGTTCTGCTGCTGGAGCAGGGTTGGATTGAGCTGGTGCTGGTACAGCTGGGCCAGATCGGCAGGCAGAGGCTCCACAGGGCCAAGCTGAGGGGGCAGCTGAGCTGGCAGAGTCTGCAGCGGCATGGTCTGCATCATCAGTGGCGAGAAGATGGGCAGCTCCATGGGCATGGAGAGCTGGGTGAGAGGCACGGAGGGCTGGGCCGGGGCGATGGTAGGCGACGTGATGGGTGGAGCGGATGCAGGGATGGCTGGCGTGGAAGCCGGCTGGGGGGGTGCCGCAGGAAGCGGGGGTGGCGGGGGCGGGGGTGGTGGGGGTGGCGGCTCTGGGGTCTGGGGCCTCAGCGGGTACAGTTTGTCGTAGTGCTCTCTGTACTGCTTGGCAAACCTCTCGAGCTGTTTGAAGGGGAAGTAGTTCTGGTGCACGTGTTCTTGGTGGCTCTTCAGAATCAGGATGTTGGAGAAGAGCTTGCCACAGGAGTCGCACTCAAGCTTGTCCGGGCTCTCACCCTGCTCCGTCTTCCCGTTCTTCTTCTGGACCTTCTGCTTGTTCTCGTTGTACTGAATGACCAGCTCAAAGCCAAAGTTCTCCAGCAAGGCCTTGGTAGCATTCCCTCTGGCATCCGAAGCAATGCGGGGAGGAAGCATGGAGGCCTCGGAACCACCCCCTGGTGCCAACTCTTTCTTCTCTTTGGCCTTCAAGGCATCCGGCAGTGATTCCTTTGGTCCTGTGGTACCCTCTCCCCCCTCCGGCCCCTCCCTCTCTCGCTGGCTTTCTTTGTCCTTTTCTCTGATGGCCAGTTTGTTCTTCTTTTCAGGGTGCTGGCTTGGCTGAAGGAGGGCTGAATGACCTGGGAAAGAGAGAGTTGACTCTGCTGCTGCTGCTGTTGCTGCTGCTGCTGCTGCAGAATCTGTTGGTGGCTCTGCTGGGGATCTGGACCTGAGCCTTCAGGTCTTCCAACAGGCCAGGGCCTGACCCTGTCAGCGTCAGAGCCCCGCTGGTCACAGGCAAGCTCACCTCAGGATTGAGCTGGAACTCTGCGCTGGGGATATAAAAAGGGAAGAGTAGGTGCTGCTGCTGCTGCAGCTGGAGCAACGTCTCTGTGGTCATGGGGAAGTGGGGAAGGAGCGTGGGGTTGAAAAGCTGCGACTGGATCAGGGCAGCCTGCTGCTGCAACTCCTGCTGCAAGTGTGCCTGAACTTGAGCCTGGGCCTGGGCCAGCGTCTGCGCTTGTTGCTGCTGCTGCTGCTGCTGCTGTTGTTGCTGCTGCTGCTGCCTGGAAGCAATCATATCTGCTAGCTTCTTCCGGTTGGCCTCCTTGGGCTCCGAAGGGGAAGTGATGTTGGCACTGATGGGATTCCCCAGAGGCGGCATCCCCACACTCTCAGCGGGCACCTGGCTCAGCAAGCTGGAGCCTGGCGCCATGCCCGCACTGCTGGGATTGGTGGTGGTGAAGGTGTTGGCCCCACTCGTGCTCACGGGACTTGGCGTGGAGGAGCTGAGGGGCAGCCCACCGCTGTTCCCCGTCCCGTTGCTGCTGCCGCCGCCGCCGCCGCTCGCCGCTTCCAGCTTGGCTGCTCGGGCCTTGGTCTGGTGCAGCACGGACCTCATGTGGATCTCCAGCGTGGAACTCTGGCTGTACGCCACATTGCAGGTGTTACACTTGAATGGTTTGTTGTCCGGGCTGCTGGTGGGCTCTGGCTGGCCAGTGGCCGATTCCTGCAGGGCTCTCTTTAACTTGTGCAGGTGGGAGACAGAATTGTAGTGCACCAGCAGGATGTTCTTTTGCGTGAAAGACTCCTTACAGACGGTACACTTGTAAGGGCGGGAAGGATCTAGAAACTTCTCCATGGTAAAGTTGGGGCCTTTCCTGAAGGGCAGAGCTCTCTTGGGCTCCGAACCCGAATCTTCCTGTACGGACCCAGAGTCGCTGCCTGCGGGGCTCTGCTTATCCTCCAGGTCACTCTCTTCCTCCTTATCTTCTTCCACAATGATGGTGTGGTCTTCAGCCAGGGCGGGGTCGCCCATCGCCAGGAGGTCCCCGTTGGCTAGGAGCCCTCCATAAAGCTGCTGGATGTCCGCCTCGCTCAGCTCCAGGTGACTTGTCTCAAGGTGTTTCTTCAGAGCCTGGAAAGTCCGGAAGCTGCGCTGGCAGAGACAGCACATGGTGGCAGCCCTGATCACGTGGTACTGCGAGTGGAGCTGCAGCTTCTCGACGGTCTTGAAAGCCAGGCTGCACTGGCTGCAGCGGTACTTGTACACGTGGCGGTCGGACACCGGCAGCTGGGGCCTCTTGGCGTGCACCTCGTTGAAGTGGGTCTGCAGGGCGGCCGAGGTCTTGAAGACCTGGTTGCACCCCTTCTTCCAGCAGAGGAAGCCCGAGTCTTCTCTCACGCCGCTGGGGTCAGCAGAAGAGGGTTTCAGATCTCCACTGGGCTCTGCGCTTGCAGACGGCGGCAAGATGTTCTTTCCCAGATCCTCTGAAGTTTCTGCAAGAAAACAAACACATCGAGCCCAAAGATAAAGAAGGCTTTGTTCCCAGTGTGGCACTCAGAGCCATTCATCTAGCCAGGCTTTACGAACACAGGAAACACCTGACCGCACGCCAGCGTCTTTCCACAGGGCCTGACTCTAGAACGCATGCGCAGTACACAAGGTGCGCACTAACAGAGGTGAATAGAGGGATGTAAACAGGTCCAATTCAGAACATGCCTGTGTCATATCACAGACCTAACAGTCTTCTAAATAGTATTTAATTAACTCAGACGCGTCAGTTTCCCACAGGGTAGTTTGAAGGTTACTGATCTTAATGGTGCCTTTTATGTTCACTTTTCTTGGCTATAAAAATTTGGCACATTAGATCTGTTGTAAAGGACACCTGCACTAGTGCTGTCCTGAGCTGTGAGGAAGTTACATGGTTTGGAGTGTCTTTTCTTTCTTTTTTTGGTTTTTCGAGACAGGGTTTCTCTGTGTAGTTTTGGTGCCTGTCCTGGATCTCACTCTGTAGACCAGGCTGGCCTTGAACTCACAGAGATCCGCCTGGCTCTGCCTCCTGAGTGCTGGGATTAAAGGCGTGCACCACCACCACCGCCTGGCGGCTTTGGGTTTCTTAAAGGCATTCTGTCTCATGTTCCACGTGACTCCTTTTTTTCTGTTTCTTGAGCCCAGGTGCTTGCTCCTGCTAGCGGTTAAGTATTAATGTGGCTCTAGGATGTCAGCAATATTCAGTAAGCAGTTCAGTGTTTCCAGTTACTAAAATACATCACTGTTTTCTCTTTAAACAATGAGATCATCATATCCATACATACTCGGGCTCTTCCCAGGTCATCTGTCCACTTCTAATATGGACACGTCACAAAGAAGGCGGCTAGGCACCCGCAGTGTGGGCCTTAGATGTCCCTAAGAGTGTGTTTGAGACTTAGGAGAGCTTCGCAGAGGCCTAAGAACCGCTCTG
Organism: Peromyscus leucopus; assembly: GCF_004664715.2. Classification (NCBI taxonomy): domain Eukaryota; kingdom Metazoa; phylum Chordata; class Mammalia; order Rodentia; family Cricetidae; genus Peromyscus; species Peromyscus leucopus. The sequence continues at coordinate 110,819,844 of NC_051067.1, read as the reverse complement.
TGGCGTGACAACTGTGGCAGAAAGGTCCATGGCCATGGTCCTTCCAAATGCTATGTTTACAATAAGGCACTTCCAGAAGACTCCGAGAATCCTATGCAAAGGTAGCAAGAAAGACAACTAAGGGATCTTAAGATCTTCAAAAGGCAGGTCTCTAGCAACGTAGCCCTTTAACTGTGCACTCCCGGGGGTGGGTGTGCACATATGTCCCATACCAGTATCCCACCAGATCTCATGCACAGCCCTTTATCTTTAAAGCATGTGAACCCACTGTCTACACGATACATCCTAAGACTGAAAGTGTACAGTTTTTGGTGATGAGACCCTCCAGTCCCATTCACCCAGGATCTATTCTAAAGAGCCCCTAGGCCCTTGCCCCATGACGATGTTGACCCAAGAATTCATCGTGTTTCAGTCTGTCGGAGGAAAGACTAATGACACTAACCAGGTTGCTTCCCCGCCTCTTCCAAATTGGGATTCCCGTCTCGGTCTGGAACAGCTGCAGGGAGAAACATGCTGCTGGGCATCACCATCTCGGGAGTGGTCACCTGAGGAGAGAGACGCAGAGAAACCAGAGGAGTCAAAGCGTGGAGGAAACAGACACCAAATATGAAAGGTTTAAAAATTATTTAATAAGCAAAATTAGCCTTCACCAGTGTTAAGCTGGAGGTGCCACTTTTCATAGCTCAGTGAAGATTCATGTTTACTAGACAAAGCTCACATCAGTCAAAAGTGTTTCTACGGTTACATTCTGGACATAATTAGCAGTGCACACTTGAAGAATAATCTTATTATTAATATTTTTCTTTTATGCAGAATTTTGACTTTGATCACTGACAATGTTTTGTCATGGGCTGTGAAACTTCTTGTGCAACCAATTAGGTAGATAAGTTGAAAGGCCCACCTTAAGCTGCTGAAAACATAATAAGACCCTAATTAAATCATACCTAGTAAAGTACATGGTAATCTTGAAGCGGGGAGCATTGTAGCACTGTTTTCAAAATGTATTCAGGCAAGGCGAGGAGGGGAGTCGGAGAGAGGGGAAGGGGAAGGGGAGAGGAACAAAGGAGGCTAAGGACACGCAGCCACACCGCAGATCTTCAGGAGACAGCACCGTAACCCTTTACAAGCTGCGAGCACGTGCAAACAAGCACGCTTTGGAACTCACGTAAGTCAGGATTTCATCTAGAGCCTTTGTGCCTGAGGAACACAGCATCAGAGGGAACATGTGCCCAGCCGTCCAGCTAAGTCTGCACCGCATTCTACACCAGGGCACCTCCCCTGACCTCCAGACTAGGCTGTTAGCCCCTAATGGAGCATTTCCATAATTAGCTCCGAGCTAAGTAGCTACATTTTAGGTCAGATCCTCAGACTTTTTTTCTCTGTTGTGTGGCCAGAAGCCAGTCCCAACAACTTATCACAGGCCTTCAGTACCCAGGGTAAGGAATAAGGGCTCTCCATCTAAAAAGCAACAATCTCCCTAAGATGCATGTACAACCCACTGGTGGCCACATCCTCAAAAACCAAACAGTGCTCCTTTTCCCAGCAACCACCCTGTAGCTCAGGATAAGGTGGGACGCGGGCATGTTAAGTGAGACATGATGGAGTTGGAGGACAAAATGGGGAGGAGGGAGTCGATATGATCATACTGTATACATGTATGACGTTCTCAAAACTAAAAGGGGTAAAATAACAGCACTTTCTCTTTGCCGGCCATGAGGCAGGAAAATTTGGCAGGAATTAACAATGCACAATGAATGAGAAACTGTCTTTAATTTGACAGTTGGTGGAGAAGTAACGGGAGGTGGCGACAGGGTGACTGGCCCCTCTGGGGACCCTGCTGTACCAACCAGACAAAACTTCGCTGCAAGAATCGCTTCACTTAGAGCTTTGTGTAAAATTAATATTGTAAAAATATTTTAGTGGCTGTAAGATCCCAGCCTTTCTCAGATGGCTGCTGGCATGTTCTCTCATGTCATCAACAACAGGTCAACCCACACAGCTGTGACCACTAACCGAAGAGAGTTTGCATTTAGGTGTGAGACGGTTTCTTTGCAGCCCCAGAAGCCAACAGGTGCTCCAGAGAAGGGTCCTGAGAAGCCCCGTGCAGGGAGAGCAGGTGTGTGGCAGGTGAGTGTGAAGGGCATGTGCCATCGCAGTCTGCAGGCTGCCTGGAGCCCACTGCTGCCGCCGCACTGTCCGGAATGGCGCAGAGACCACCACACTCGTTCCAGCCATTTTCTTTTTAATAGAAAGCATTTCTGACCAGTGTGGTTGGGGAGTCCAGCGGGAATCCAAGGAGTGAAAGGTCACCGATTAATTTATAGTCCTCAGCCAAGGGAGAGCACGAGGTTGGGGGTACGAGGGGGAGAAAGGGAAGAGAAAAAAGAGCCCCCCCACCACCTCTTTTCTCAGTTGTAGCTGCAGGATCAGTCCTTTTTTGGGATCTTTAGGAATTATGAAAAATGAATCATGAGAAATAAAAAAAAAGCCCTACAGAGTAAAAAAGAATAAAATTATCTAACACCTCAGCTGCACATCATTATAGAAAACCGTGGGCTTTTTATAGGCATTACAGTAAGGCAGACATCCCCTTAACAGACTCAGTACGACGGATCAGTAATTGTTTTCATACACTTTAATTAGAAAAACTCAGATGGCTATGAATAATAATGGAAAAGAGAGACTTTTGCACTTGAAAGGTTGAAGTCAATCAAGTGTGAATGACGGCAAAAAAGGAAAAAAAAAAAAAGACACCAATTCATCAGCCCTCTGTTGTCTCGCTGCGACTTTAATCATAATTCCTGATTGGGATTCAAGAAGGCAGTAAGCAGCGGTTCTTTGTCTGCCTTCACCTTCCATCAATTAACTCTCCCCGAAATATAATCATCAACCTCACATGCTCCTCTGCATCTTAATCTGGCCTCCAAACCTGGAACTCCTGCCCATGTGTGTTTAAGGAGTGACTTTTATCTGCATGCCTTGTCTCATCTATACTATGTCCAACCTGTCCTGGGGAGGCAGGCAGTGAGCTGGCATATAAAATTTAATAGGCAAGAAATCCCCAGGAGGCCAAGCGGAAGATCCTTGAAGGGAACTAAGGGTCTGCGTGTGCATGTATCTGAACCAAGGATGACGAGGAAGGAGCCTCATTGTGTAGACTACCAGTGAGGCCCCTATCAGTTCCCAAATATTAGTATTTCTAGGCCTGTCTCTTCCTCCTCAGAGTTCACAGAGTTTTGTATTCCAAGGTTCTTCCTAAAAGGTCAGAAATGTAATCATGCCAACAGCACACGGAGGAGGAGTCCAAAGGTGGTGCTCCCTTAGTGGATGCCTTGGCCGCCATTGTTTTCCAATCATATTTTGCTCCTGAACTGCATGGAAGGTTCAGAATGTCACAGCACAGTCTCTGTGGGCCAAGCACATCAGTCCCTCAACTATGTTGAGTGAAGATCTGGGAAGGCTTTCTCTTCCAGCAGGTGCATCAAAGCAGTGAGTGTACAGATGGTCAGACCTGGCCACGGCCCAATCACAGCCATTCTACATATGGCCAAACCTCTGAGATCCTCAAGTAACTGGACCCCGGCACTGACTTTTCCACAGGTAACATATAAATAGATCTTATCTTGCTCTCTGCCACCTCTCCTCTCCTCAGGTGCCTGCCCTCCAGACCCATCCAGACCCCCAACTATGGCCAGTACAACAATCAGCTCAGACACCTACACGCATACGGACTGATGTTTTTTCTGATGACCATTTGTGGTGGTTTAAATGAGAAGTCTCCTGTAGGCAACATATTTGAACACTTGGTCTCTAGTTAGTGGTGCTGTTTGGAGGCTGAGAAGGTGCAGCCTTGCTGGGAGAAGTGTGTCACTCGGGGTGGGCTTTGAGGATTTATTGCTTTACCCCACTTCCTGTTCTCTCTCTCTCTGCTTTGTGCTTGTGCTTGAGATGTGAGCTCTCAGCTTCCCGGGCCTGCTGCCATGCCTCCCTGCTGTGAGGGGCTCTTCTCCCTCTAGAACCATAGTCAATCAAAATAAACACTTCTCTTCCACAAGTTGCTCTTGGTGTTTCATCACAGCAACAGAAAACTACCACACCTGCATATCTATAAATACCAAACACGTGAAGTCACATCTATTGTCCAGGAATATTTAAATAGACTTAACATTAAGATAGAGTTCTTCTAGTTAAGAAAAAAAATCAGTTGATTAGAGTCATTACTCCCAAAAGATTAGTCTGGGCCATGACACTTTGCTTTCTTCCCAGCTCTTCTGAGCCAAATTAAGTACATTCCAGATTATGCAGAGGTGAAGGGAATGCTGGGAAAAACCCTTGGCTGAAAAGCAGGTACCGAAAAATCTGGAAGCAGAGGCTTTACTATCTTCCCAACAAGTGAATAGGCATCATGTTCAGTGAGAGAAATGGGGCATTCTATCCAAGGCTGAAATTCCTCTAGTCTAAGCAATACTCGGACATAACAATGGAAACCAAAGGGTGTCATGTCAAGCCAAGCAGCTCCATGCATGCTTAAGCCATTCCAAAGCAGCGAAAGAGAGGGCCTTGGGTGATTCTGTTCATTCATTTGCCTTCCACTTACTAGCCATTGGGCAGGGCCTCTGCTTACGCCTGTGAAATGCAGTGGCAATTCAGGGTTCCTATTCCCAAGAAGCTCCCCACCCAGAGTAGGCTGGGAAGACCTCAACCTCTCAGAAAGTTCAATGACAGTTGTAGCCTCCAAGGAAAAACATTTGTGAGCACAGACTACCTCACATAATTTCAAGGAATCAAAGGTTCCCCAATGGGAAAATCCATGGACTCAAGTGAATTTCCCCTGGCTGACCAGCTAGAATTGGTGACATGGCTTCATGAATATACCTACTTCTAACCTCTTCCTAGATCAATATTTTGGATTATAAATTAATCCCTTTCAAGATTCTGTGTGGTGAGTGGACCCCAACACACCAAGAATACATCCTGTACACCCAGGGTCTTAGTAGTTCTGGTCCTTACCATGGTTTGAAGAGATTACTGCTATTTGTCATTTCTTTGGGGGAAACTGCAGTTATGAAGATTAGCCAGCCTGCAGGTCACAGATGTTGAAGGTCTACATTCAACATCATGTGTAGCTCAGGTTATACCCTACTAGCCCCCATGGTAGTAATCCTTCAAGTTTATCTGTCAAGGCTACCTCAAGATAAGGTGGCCTATATTAGATCAATACAATCAACACCTTCCATACGACGGACACACGCTATCTTCTAAGAAACCCTGAGGAACCTGGCGTCAACCTTCACTGAGGAGGGCATCCTTCCAAAAGGCTAACCAGTCTGGGTAAAAGGTAAATTTGCCAAGACCTAGGTTTCCAGGAAGACCGGAAGCCTTAGGACCGAGTCACTCTCTACATCCTGGTCAATGAAGTACAGGTCCTGTCTCAAAACTCTAGGTATTAACTTAACTGCTTTCAGGACTGGACTCCAGCTGTGGTGAACGGAGTGCTGCCTGGTGAGTGAAGGCAGGTACCGGCTCTCTTCCTCCCCTGTACACACCCCACAGGTACCGGCTCTCTCCCTCCCCTGTACACACCCCACAGGTACTGGCTCTCTCCCTCCCCTGTACACACCCCACAGGTACCGGCCCTCTCCCTCCCCTGTACACACCCCACAGGTCCGGCTCTCTCCCTCCCCAGTACAGACCCTTACTAGCCATTTGCAGCCAGCCACCCTGGGCCCCACCCACGGCAGAGCTTCAGAGAACCCCTTTACTTCCTTCTCACTGCAGGTGAGACGTGGTAGCACAGTCTCTACGGGGCCTTGTCTCTCCATCTACGTATCATCTTAAAAATAAGAAGAATAGCAGCAGCATACTTTTTCAATTTTATTTTTTAAGACATGCAATGTCACATAGCCTGAGGCAAGCCTCTAACTCATAATCCTCCTGCCTGAGTGCTTGGATGATAATGATGTGTACCACCTGGTCTACTTTCAAAAATTCTTAATTGACACACATAATTGTACAAATGTATGGGGCTCAACATGAAGTTTCCAAACACATATACTCTGTGTACTGATCAGATGAGGGTCTTGGCATAGTCATCTCCTCAAATATTTATCATTCCTTCAGAAAGCATTAGAAAGCTTCCATTTGAGGTATCTACTGCTGTTGATGGTAGCTGGCCTACTGCGTCACCGAACACTGGACAGTCGGCCTCCTGTGCCACACAACACTGGAATGTACTTCCTATCCTCCTGTAACTCGGAAGTCACTGACTAACCTCTCTACCTCCTCGCCACCCATTTCCTTTCTAAAATAGATTCTAAGTGGTCGTTTATATAGTTATTTGCAATGTCTAAAACTCATACACACACACACACACACACACAACTATAGGCTACATTAACATTTGTGCAGACCAGAATAAAAACAAAGACCAGAAGCAGAGTTTAAAAACTGAGAATGAGAAAGATTGCTAAGAGGGGGAAGGGAGACAAGAAACACCAAACAGTTATACATGTGCATGTGTGTACACACAGCCAAGAGAGCCAAGGAAGAATGGATTGGAGAGCCGAGCTTCATTAGACCCCGAGAGGCAAGCAGTGGCAATATACCAAGGTCACTTCTAATTTAGACCATCTAATTGGCAAACAGCCTCCAAATGGCTATCATCTCACAGGGCTTGGAATTAATGAAGCCCGATTATTTTCATTACCTTCCTCTGAGATGGAGACAAAGTGAAAGAGCTGATACGAAGGTGGGTGTGACAGCCCCAGGGCTGGGCGAGCAGAGGAGCCCCCTTGTGGGGGAGGGGGGGGAGGCCTGCCCCGAGATCCCCACATACATGGAGTGGAGCAGTCATAGACACTGTCTAGAGAGCACAGGAGACAAAACTATTGTCCCCAAAAGAGAGGTTGGGGGAAAACCCCGGGCAAGACAGGGCCAGGAGCACAAGAGGGGCATCTGGGCGTGTAGAAAACACGGAGTAATTGAGGACCAGGAAGAGGAGGAAGAGGAAGGGCTACAGAACAAGGTGTTGTTCCTGGCTCAGCCTCATTGCAGCTGTGAGGTCCATTTTGTTAAGTGATTAAGGAACAAAGAAAATGTCCCATATTAATGATCTAGGATCCCAGTGGTGTGTCCTGTCACTAAGAAGACACTGATCAATTAGAATAATTTAAGAGTATTGAAATGCATGGTGGGTGGTCTTTCCCATTCTTATTTAGGAGCAAGAAACATATGTCCTAGGCTCTCATCCCTCCCCCCAAGGAAGGGAAATACAGGGACAGAGTAGAAGCACCAACATTTCCCCCAGTCTGAAGCCTTGGCTTGTCTGGAAATGAGACTTGGTTACTTGAAATCATCATGGGGTGGGGGGATTGCTCAGCCAAGTGTGGAGGAGTCCTAAGCTTGAGGGATTTCCTTCCCTCTTAGGATGTGTAAAAAGATCTTGTTGGAGCTGTTTCCAACTGGCCACGCAGAAGCGAGGGCTGTGGGTGTGGTTTCCACGGCAGAGGGCCGGTGCTGCCAGTGTTGCCAGTGGAGAGCATTTTTCAAGCCCCCTCATCAGTAAAAAGAAGGGGACCCATGGAAGACATAGATATGAGATGCAGAGCATAAGCAAGCAGCTGTTACCATAGCAACAGACGTATTAGACACTGCAGGTTCCTGAAAGCTGTCTGATAAGGTATTATTAAATGAAGCCTCCTCAAAACACTCTCCATTTACAACAGAACGGAAAGGCATTGCGTAAAAAGTCATTTATTTCCATTTATCAGGGCAGAATTTACTTTCAGATGGACTGAAACCCAGGACAAGCTACTTCCTGAGGCTTCAGACTGAGGCACTGAGTAAAAATTCTTCAGAATGTCTAGCTTTAGATCCGCCAGGGATCGTGCATCTGGGAACCTTGGTCAGCTATTCCTTTTCTGCAGCCCAAGCCACCTGTCTGTGCCACTCTGCTCACTGCCTTTTGCCTTGCCATCCAGGACCCCAGAGACAACTTCCTCCTCTGGGAGGATGAACGAGCAGACACACCGGCTGCTCCGTCACGATGAAACACAGGAAGCAGACTTGGTTTAGAGGCATCCTCATCAGATTGCTTCCAGAGCGCGCTGCTCCACTTGGCAAAGCACAAACAGATAAACTGTCAGAAAGCCTAACCAATACTTTCCTGGGGCCAATTTTCTAATAAAATGACCGTGAAATACCCTTCAGGGACATGATTTTAACCACAGGTTCATTATCATCACTTAGTTGTAGAGCAACTGCAAATTCCGTCTTAACACCAAACTTTTCAGAAGAACGACTCTGGCATCTGACCAAGATCAGTAGTCTAGTCATCCAAGAGGATTCTGGGTTCACCCTAGAGAACTGCTGCAAATTCCCCCCGCCCTAGTGGTTCATCTGTCCAGGATCCAGAAGGAAACACATCACTTGCAAAATTATCCTCACGATTAGAAGAACCAGTCCATGGGACAGCTCCGTCACGACTCCAGCTTCCCAAGCAGACAGCAGTGCATCTGAGCACACACACACACACACACACACACACACACACACACACCCCGCGTGCGCTTTGAAGTGGACTGAACGCTCACACCCCCCACACGTCTCACTTCTTCCAACTGCCCTTCACAATCTATCAGCCCACTGACACTAGCCAACTGCTTTCCGTAACCAGCACATTTTCCATAATTTGCACACTTCTCAGAAACATCTAGAAAACATCTCTATTTGGAAAGACGAGGCACACAAGGTTTCTGTACAAAGCAAGGGGTTTTTAGGTAGTAGTTTCCCCTACATAATCTCATCATCGGGGGTTCAAGAACAAGCTAATCAACTAGCAAATCTCGCGCTCTCTGGCACCATCAGGCATCCTTCTGTATCTGCACATTGCTACCAGGAGGGCCCATGACAGTGCTTATTGAGTTTTAGTGTGCACAGAATGGGCTCGGATGGCTGTGGCCTTGTTTTCAATGGTCTTTTAAAAGGCTGAAAACCACTTCTTGACAAAGTACTACTTAGTGGGTCACTTCCAGGATGATCTTAGGGATCTGGGCCCAAGCAAACACCATAGTGAGAACTGCCCTTGAAGATTCTACTGGCAAAAGATTCATAGTGATCATGAAAATTACCACTTAAAATTTGTCTTCCTAGTTTTGTTATGAAAACATGACCACCTAAGTTGGCCAGTGGTGGTACATGCCTTTAATCCCAGCACTCCAGAAGCAGAGACAGGAGAATCTCTGTGAGTTCGACGCCGGCCTGGTCTACAAAGCGAGTTCTAGGACAGCCAGGGGTACACAGAGAAATCCTGTCTCGAGAAACCAAAATAAATAAAACTAAAACATGACCAACAGTGGATATCTGAAATACAATTTACATGCTAGTAGTGAGGGATATAAAACTGTTTTACTATCTAATGTATACCAGGCATGGAGATTACCATAGGCCCATTGTTGCATACTAGATCCATTATTAAACAACAGAAATAACCATCCAGGCACAAGAAAAAGGTAGCCAAGCAAAGAAAATGATTGTCTCCCATGCCTCTCCCTGTTCCTTCAATGCCCAGGAAAACTCTTTCTTATTTCCATGGCTGGTGGGAATTGCCAGGGAAACCTGCCATGCAGAAACCTCCCCTATTCCCAGGAGGAGGACCCACTGCACTTAGGGAGAATCTTTCCACAGAGTTTACCAGGCTATCTGAAAATGCCCATGGAAAGTGAATTCATGCCTGAAAGCTCTCTGGACGGAAGCTCAGGCTGTATGCTTTAGAGTTTTCCATTGGCCGTTTCATGTACTCTTGGCACGTCAACCATCACGACTAAACATCCTTATACAACACAATTCATTAATTTTGCCTAACCAAATGGAATTGGAAATGCCCTCAAAGTGATGTGTCTGCAATGTGCACATTCAACATGGGAGTCAGAATGGACTACCTCTCTGGGAATTGCCACACGAAATGTCAACCGCGTCAACTTATTATCCCACTGCTGAACCAATGCTAGACGGGAAGTGAGAATAAGCTCTGCTGCCGCTGCTTCCTCTGGTGACCAGGAAAGGACTCTCCTGGCCACCCCGGCAGAGCCGGAAGTGGCACTGCTGCCAGCCCCAGCGTCCTGCAGTTTTCACACTGTGGTTGGAATTAAATGTTAACACTGATCTTTTGGCCATGCCTGTGACGGCCATTTAAGAGTTAGCCTTTCCGTGCTTACAGGCATCAGAGCATCGTGTCAGGTGTAAAGCCTGCATTTGTGAACCAGCATGCCATACCCAAATGGATGACTTTCCTGCTCCGAGAACAAAATACCACTCGAGAAAGCCGCACACTCCAGTGTTATACCCACAAGTGAAAGATGTGGGTTCAAATCTTATCTGACCAGTGACACACGGGGTTGGACGACTTTGTTAAGACTCAGTTTCCCTATCTGTTAATGGGAATGTGTCAGAATTCTTCAAACAGTTGGCTACAGGGGTGAAACAAGGCATAATGAACGGAAGGGCTAGGCAGACCCAAGACTGTGCCATAAGGACCTGGAGACTCCGAATAGTAACTTCTCGAATCAGGGCCACAGCCCTACCCACCACGCTTACACACCACGTGCAGGACAGGTACAGTAAAACCTCAGTCACAGAACCGGGACAATTTCCTCACGCTGCCAATTTTACACTGGCTTTCGTGGCCAACAAACAGACCTTGTTCACGTCGCTGCATGACTTTTCTGACCTCTGAAGGAGAAGCCACAGGGTCCCCCTCTCGGCTGCCTTACCGTCATAATGAGCTTCTCCACGCAGTCGGGCGCCACGCTGTGGAGGTGGGTGAGGTGCAGCTGGAGGTGGATCTTGTTGTTGAGCATGTCTTGGCACAGGGGGCAGCGGAGCATGGGCTGCACCGAGTGCTGGGTCATGGCGTGCACCCGGAGCCGGTTCACGTCAGCATTGCTGTACTTGCAGTAGGGGCACTGGTACATCTGTGGGGACACACCCACCACTCGGACTGAGTCGTTGGTTCCCCCCCAAGACTGTCTGCCCAGGATCCCCAATCACCCGAAAGTTCATTCCCACCAACATCTAAGATACCTCGCCCCACAACAGCATTCACTCCATCACCATCTAAAACACGCCCCCCCCCCCCCCCCCCCCACACACACAACCGCAGGCCCCTCTGGCCTCACCTGCTCCTGTTTGACCTCCTCTGATGTTTTCGGCCTCTTCGAAGAGGGTGGAGTCTCGGAGCTCCCTGGGAAGGGGACACGCTTGGAGGCTGCAGGAGAATCTGTCAACTCCTTCTCTGCCTGACTGGATGACACTAAAAGAGAAAGCGGGAGATGCAGTCTAGTGGGCAGACCAGGTCGGCTGGAGGGGGCTCTGTGCTGGGTGAGGAGCCACACTCCCGGACAGCACGGGAGCTTCTTAAGACCCCAAACTTCAGGAAGGATGACTGACCATGCACGTTGGGAACAAGCAGTGTGTGTTTCTCACCCCCACCCTAACCCCCATCAATTCCTGTTACTAACAGCTGAAGGTCGGACAGAGAAGGCAAGAAATTCAGTAAAAGGCCCCGGAGTAAGGCTGGTCTAAATTCAATCTCTTCTAATTCCCCACTACCTAAACACAGCTTGCTGCTTTATATGGGGTTGGGGGAGAGAAGCTGGGCAGGTGGCAGAGTGTCACCAAATGCTTTACCAGCCTGAGCACCAGACACACCTGTAGACAGAAATTTCTCTGGTCCTGCCTTGCCCAGCAGTCTGGACCAATCTCTCCCACCTGCGGTCCCACAGCTGCTTATTAAATAATTACACAGAGGCTTATATTAATTACAAACTGTATGGCCTATGGCTTCAGCTTCTTGCTAGCTAGCTCTTTCATCTTAAGTTAACCCATTTCTGGGCTGGAGAGATGGCTCAGAGGTTAAGAGCACTGACTGCTCTTCCAGAGGTCCTGAGTTCAATTCCCAGAAACCACATGGTGGCTCACAACCATCTGTAATGAGATCTGGTGCCCTCTTCTGTATACATAATAAATAAATCTTAAAAAAAATTAACCCATTTCTATAAATCTATATGTTGCCACGTGGCTGTGGGTTGCCGGTCTGCTGACATCTTGTTGTTCCTTTGGGGCAGTGGGTTCGGGTCTCTCTGACTCCACCCTTCTCTCATGATCTCTTTTGGATTTTTCTGCCTGGCTCCATCCTGTCCTGCCATAGGCCTATGCAGCTTTATTTACTATCCAGTGAGAGCCACACATATTCACAGCATACAGAAAGACACCCCACAGCACATACCACTTCAAAGACCTGAACAACTGTGTGCTCCCAACTTTACTGTCCCACCTCTTGGGATCACAGCAGCATTACAGGCTCAGTGGACATCTGCAGATTAACATGCTAAAACTTAGATCTGAGTTCAGCAGTCTGCTTTTGGGGAAGCAATAACTGAGAAGCGGAGGAGCTAGACAGGGCGCGGACCTGAGTTATAACTGAAACAGTGCTGCGGGTGTTCAAGGTCTTCAGAGTGGCTGGAGAGAGGGACACGCCCTTCCTGCTTATAAGCCATTCTTCATACCGTCCTTGCCTGCACTGCTAAAAGCCCCAAAGCAAGATCCCCAAAACCATCCATGCAGGTTTGAACACCACACAGTAGGGACGGATGGGCTGGCAGAAGGATTTGCAGGAAGCAGAGAGAGGGACCTAGGAGATCTCGGTAAGGACACACTGGGCTGAAGGTTAAATGGGGAGAAGAAGGGTTCCTCTAGAATAAACAGATTCCTCCATGGCTGGTTTGCTCATCCCAATCCTCCCTGCCAACTAAGGACTGGCGTTTCCATTTATTTTGGATGTGAAATTCCACTTTTTCAGAATGTTGCTTAAAGCAACAAGGAAGGAAAAAATAAAACCCAAAGCAAACTCAAAACAAAACAGAAAATGGGAATCCTTATTCACCAATGGTGGGGGGGGGGTGGTTATAAATTAACAGTCATTATGGAAATCAATTTGAGGTTTCTCAAATAATTAAGAGTAGAACTACTGTATGCCCCATCTAGTTGCTCCTGGGCCTACACCCAGAGAACTCCACACCTGACCACCGAGACATCTGCACCCTTGCGTTTATTGCTGCTCTATTCACTAGAGCAAAGAAGTGGAACCAACCGAATTGTCCACCAACAGGTAAATGGATAATGAAAATACGGTCCATACATAAAGTGAAATGCTATTCGGCTCTAAAGGAAAATTAACTCACAAAAGTCACAACAAAACGGATAGATTCAGAATGTTTAATATTAAGCAAAGGAACCCCATCTCAAGAAGAAACAAAAACAAAACTATACCTTCTCTCTCATATGTAGATCCTAGCCTAGAATGTGTAAAGAACGCATGTTAACCAGTGTGACGTGGGAAGGAGAAGAAAGGCAAATACTAGATAATGAAGGACAGGATGCAGGTAAAGGACATGGATTGTGGTGGAGGATATAAAGCTAGCTGTCTTTCTATTTCTAACTGTTATGGATTTTTCAGGCTTTTGTAGTGGCTGAGTGCATAAAATGTAATGAACAGTGGAAGTATGAAGTGAAGCTTCGTCCACAGGCTCGGAATGGCTGATCTAACTGTGTGACGTCCACAGGCTCGGAATGGCTGATCTAACTGTGTGACGTCCACAGGCTCGGAATGGCTGATCTAACTGTGTGATGTCCACAGGTTCAGAATGGCTGATCTAACTGTGTGACGTCCACAGGCTCGGAATGGCTGATCTAACTGTGTGGTGTCCACAGGTGTGTATGGACTGGGGCTGGGCAAAACCTTGTTTGAGTAGCTGCTGCTGTTTTTCATTTGCAAGCTCTTTGAAATAATTTTATATGAAAAACTAAAAAAATTATCACTGCTATTACAAATGATACGACTCAGCATTAAGCCACTGTTTTAGAAAGTCTGTTTTACTCCACAGTAAATCAGATTTCTGTCTCACTCTGTTATCTGACATGTATTTTCACTTACATTTGACTTTGAAATTGCTTCTGTTATGGACCTCAAGGTACTGTTATTTTAGATGTGCACTTTCTTACAATTTTTTATTATATTAAATTTTCTTTACTTATTGTGCGTGTATGTGTGTGACATGTGCTTGCACTCACACACACACAGGTATGTGAAGATCAGGGGGCTGGAGTTGGTTCTCACCTTCCAACATGTGGGATCTGGATTTTGAACTCGGGTTGTGAGGCTTGGTGGCAAGTACCTTTACCCGCTGAACTGTGTACTTTAATAATAAATTATTCTAAGAAAATAAATTTTATTCATTGAAATCTTAAGGCCATAAAATTTTTTTGAATTGCCAAATACAAGAAATATTCCAGGAAGTTGATGCTCTTCCCAGAATGTATATTTTGTGACCTTTAACCCTGGTATCTTGGTAACCTGGTCTCCTTAAGTTTGCAGGGCATCTATTATTTAAAAAGTACAAAGGCAGGCATATTACACACAGACCCTCCTCCTCTCAGCACAGATTCATAACAGTATTTTAATCTGTCTCGGATCGACTTCAAGCCCATTTTGCTCTTAATGGGAGTTATTCATTTTCACTTGAAAGGTAATACATGACGGCTGGATATTTAATGTGATGGACTGGCTGCTGATTAACTAGGTGCTGTAACATTTGAGACCGGTTCCCCCATGGCCCATTTCCCATCTCCTGGCCCCCAGCAGAAGTGATCACACAACCCCATGTCTCAGGACTTGGGCTCTGGAGTGTTACAGCCCCGGCATGAACTCTTCCACAGCTCGAGTGCTCCTTCTGCCTTGAGCGGGGCCCTCATCTCCCACATACTGTTCTGCAAGTGGACACATGGTGAGTGGAAGCCACCAATGATACTCCTCACAAGCTTACCTGCTGTCCATCCATTGGCGTGTGGTGGACCCCCGCCCCCCCACGCACCCTTAGAGAGGACTGAGAGCCCCTAGCTTCTCAGTTCAGGATGGGAGCCCATGAGCTCCTCCTGTTCCATGCTAGAAGGTTGACTGGCTTGATCGTGAGCAGGTGTGGAGGCACCCACAGTTGCTGTGTGTTCATGGGTGCAGTGGACCCATCATAAGACACTGTTTTGCTTTGGCCTCGTACCCCGAAGTCCACAGACAGCACAAATTGGAGTCAAATAGGTATAATGATGATGATGACGATAAATAACATAGGACATGAAGTGGGAGGGATGAGAGGTGGAGCTGGATCTAAGAGGAGCTAAGGGAAGGAACTGAGGGTGAATATTACCCAAATACATTGTGTGAAACTCTCAGAATTACCAGAACTATTTCTAAAGCTTAGTTGTTCCTGGTCATCCTCTTTGCTCCCTTATGTCCATCCCTGAGCAACAGGCATTAGGTTAGGCTCGGAACTTACAACGGAGAAGAGGAGAGCCACCTGTGTGTGCCTCCTTCCAGCGGAGGAGGCGGCAAGATACAGGTTCTACTCCTGGTGCCCATCCCCGCCCAGTCCTGTGACTGCTACAGGACAATGGCACTGCCTGCTCAAGTCCTCCATCACCTGCCACCCCACTACGAGAGGAGGCGACTGCCTGCTCCTCCGTAGTGTGAACGAACGGGCAATGGGGCCGAGACCGCCCAACCCGTCTCAGTCTCTCTGAGCTGACAGGCAAGCGCGAGTGCAGCCTCTGCTTCCCTGAAGAACCAACGAGCCCATCCTCTCCCTTCAACTCCAACACAGGGAGTGTGGTGAGGTGCAGGGTGAGAGCTCTGGTGTCTGGCTACCATTCTCTCCCTTCACATGGTGGGGGGATCCCTGTTCTTCTCCCCTGCCCCCTAACTCCCAACTGCTCCTGGATTCTAAAGCTTCTTCTGTCAGCTTGAGCTAAGGAGCGGTCACAAAGTGTTTTAAAAAAATCAAGTCAAATCAGCACACCGCTCCCTCATTCCTCCTCCTTTCAGAAACACGACAGCCCAGCTGTGTATGAAATACCACACCCACAGGTACACAAAGTCCCAGGTTCACCTCCTGTCTACCCAGGACAACAACACTGTTACTAAACAAAGTCTGCAGACATGGGCATTAGACCCTTGCAGCTTACCAAGTCCTTTATTGAGAGAGAGAGAGAGAGAGAGAGAGAGAGAGAGAGAGAGAGAGAGAGAGAGAGAGAGAGAGAGATCCTCAGTCTGCGGCATTTCCCTGGGAGGTGTCGGGAGATTGCTCCTCAGAGTAAGGTCCAGTAGATCTGACACTACCTCCCTCAACTGACCTCAGACATCCAATCCAGTCCCTCGCAATCCCTAGCCCAGGTTAGGACCCTCTGTATAATTTCTGCACATGAGCCAACAGATCTCCATCAACATGCTGGGGAATGGTCTATCACAAGCCACACAGACTGGGGAATGGTCTATCACAAGCCACACAGACTCAGCTTTTCTCAGGCTTTTCTCTGAACAACTTCAAAAGGGCCACAGTTTCAAAATCCATTTCTCCCTCACCCCTGCCGTTGGCACACATCACCGGCATGAGGAGACAAGGCCGCATGAACACCAAGAAAGAGTACTTGTGGTTCTCTGCTTTGAAGATGTCTCTCAACTTTACCATAAACTCTAGAAGAGGGTGGTACAATATAGAAAACGCCGTTTAAAAAAATCAATTACTGGACATTCTAAGTCTTCTCTGATATCATGAAGGTAAAAAGGAAATAGATGGACCACAGAAACGTGGCTTGAATAATCCGTGTGTGGAATCTTTGTAGTAAACTGGCAGCGACACCAGAGACTACCTGACGTCGTTTCTATAATAATGATGAAACGAAGTGGAAACCATCTAGCCAGGGGCGGGGGCACAGCTCCCTGAAAGGCTGAAACAGAAGGACTTCGGAGGGTTCAGGCCAGCCTGGGCAACTTAGTGAGACCCTGTCAGAACGAAAGCATGGGGGATGAGCTCGGGGCAGAGTGCTTGCCCAGTGTTTACCAGACACTGAGTTCAAGTCCCAATCCTTGGCTGGGGTGGAGGAAACAAGCCAAAACTCGGCATTATACGATAGGGCATGATACAGTACGCGGCTGCATAGCCACTGCTCTGTGTGTTACAGACGTCAGAACGACTGCTGTGGAAATCAGAAGTACAAATCACAAGAGAGGAAAGGCACCATTATACTCTGTTCTAGATAAACCATTAAGCACTGGAGGAGAAAAAAAAATAGAAGAAAGTGATTATCATATTTAGGTAACAGCTTTGTGATTAATTTTCTAAGTTTATTGTGTAGCTACATTATTTTAAATATTATAATTAAATGGCTCAGTATTTAAATCCAGCTGTCCATGAAAAGATGAAAAGTGGGTATTTGGATCCATGCTGTGCAAACATCAGGGGGTATTTTTTTTTTTTTTTTTTTTTGCTTTGCTGCTTTAGGCAGGTTGTTTTTGTTGTTGTTGTTGTTTCCTTTTTGGCAGTTATGTCATATGAAAATCTGTTAAATCTCAATGAATCCTCCACAGGCAACATGCTGGGCTTCCGGCAAGGCCAAGGGACCAGAATGTGGTAAGGAGTCACGGAGAGGCAGGCATGGTGCACGGCACACTATCTAAGGCAGGTGGGATGCTGTGACCGTGAAAAGCTGGGGGGAATCCATACTATACTCCAACTGAGTACAGACTCAGCATCTGGGAGTCAGGGTCGCCCCACCCCGCTAACCCCGCAAAGATCAGCACGTTGCTGTCACAGCTTCAGAGGCTCCTAGAGTTCAGCTTCCTGTCGTAGCCTCCTAAATCATGGTGGGTGGGCCACTAAAACCGACAAGGACAAATCCCGAAAGGAGGCGGCCTGACGCCTGCTTCTCTGTCTGAGGGCATGAGATTCCTCTACATCCGAAGGGGACACATGGTCATCATGCATGACTTCTTCAGTGGGGGAACCATGTGTGAATGGAGACACCAACCTTTACATACTTTAACCTTATCACATTTGTCTGGCAAACTTCTAAAAACAATTACCAATAAGTTTTATTAACTATTAATAGTTAGTAGTAAGGTATTCCTCTTCCACTCATCAGAAGGAACAGAGGAGGAAGAAAGCTCATTTGAATTCACCAAAGTTTGCTTGTAGTTTTCTTCCCCTCCCCCACTTTTTGGAGACAGGGTTTCTCTATGTAGACCAGGCTGGCCTTGAACTCACAGAGATCAACCTGTCTCTGCCTCCTGAGTGCTGGGATTAAAGGCGTGTGCCACTACCATGCTCAGCACTGACTTGTAGTTTTCTATAAAAAGTTTTATGATGTTTAAACACATCTGTTGTTAAGAACAGGGACCACTGGCAGGCTTCTGATGTGTGGAGCGCGTGGGAACACAGCATCTAAATGTCACTCTCTAACTCATGGGGAAAAGATTCTTCCTAGAACAAATTCTTCCCCAATCTCAATCTCCACTCACAAATTCTGAACCTGAGTCCCTGAAATGTAAAGGAAAAGACAGTTGTAGGTCCAGCCCAACTGGACAGAGGACTCCACACAACGCATGTCTGTTTCTCATCTAGTGCCATGAGCTGTATGATGCCGAGGCCAAGTAAGGCAAGGGTTTGCTGCCTTGGGAGAACCATGGAGAAAGAGCAAGAGGAACCTTAAGGTCCAAGTCTCTGGCTTCCTCAAAACATCAGACAGGAGATCCATTTGCAATCAAAGGAGACTGAAGTACTGGCAGAATTCCTTTCTGGGTTCCCATGCAAATTTCACCTTCCCATCACTTTGACTGGCAGTAGGGCTGCTGGCATGGTGGACACTAGGCTGTGGGCCAGCTTCCCTTTGGCCAGAGTTACTACCTAGATCTCGAGTAGGGACTGAGCTGTCCATGTGACTTGGAAGTTCCTTCTCCGATATCCCTCTTGGTACTATGTCACTTGAAGGTGATATTTACCAATGTGTTGAGCGTCTTCCTTGGCGGGGTCCTGGGGAGAGCCCACCGAGGGCTCAGGATACTGCCTGACTTTTGTTACTTGTAGATCCAGAGTCCAGGGGCCGTCACCCCCCCCCCCACTTCTCAACATCAGACTCGTAGCTGGAAGTACCACTGACAGCCCCTCCATCTAAACTTCCATCTCCCAAACCAGCAACATAATGGAGGAGCCAATTAAATGATTATTAATTCATGCTGCTTTCCGTAAGCCAGAGGTCTCATCGCCTTGTGTTCCGTAAACCAGCTTGCCACCTGCCCCAGAAATTTACAGCAATCTTTTATCTATCTCCATTGACTAAGTGGGAATTTTTTTTCCCCTCACACAACTTCACATTAAAGTGTTTGAGTTGGGATAGCTGCCCCAGCACATCACACACAGATGTTTCTGCAGATCTGAAAATGGCCACTCAGCTCAGGGTTCTCGTTAAAGGGAAGGTGAGGTGTGCGCCTCAGCTCTTCTCCGCCAGCTGCTCGCAGACCTCCAACTCCCTCTCAGCAGCCCGAGCGCCGTGTCTCTAGAAGGACTTTGTGATCTTCATACTGGCGATGTGAGTGGGGCTAATCTTGGCGTTAGCTTGCAGCTCTTCCCCAGGGGCCGAGCCGGGCTTTCTGACTCTGTTCTGTAGAGCTACTGTGCTTGATAAGTGGCCAGAGATCTGGCTAAACTCTCTTCCTCCGCTAATACAGAGAACAACATTCCTTTAAAGAGTCTGCTCTGCTGCCAACTGTCTTGAGGCGTGCAAAGTCTCCTTGTGCCTCCAGCCGGGCACTTAAAGATGCTTTAGAGGGTTGGGAGACCTCGAGGGAGCGAACAGAAGCAGGCCTGTGAACACCCAGCAGGGGAGGACCTGCCCACTCCTCCTAAGAACTGGAGCTTCTCCTCCATGCCTCAGTCCAGCCTACCGAGGCATCTCCTTGGGAAGGGCCCCCCGGAGCGTGATGCTCTCTAGGAAGCATGTCTCTAAAAAGCATGTTCAAGAACGAGGCCATCCACCCCAGGGTAGAAGACAGTGTCCACACTGGTTCAGCATGCCATACGGATCTCAACAATGTAGACTTCGTGTTTCTAGAAAGACCTTTCAATGAAGTTTTGAGTTCCTTATGGATGGGTACAACTGTTACTGAAGGAGATTAATTGTTCTCCATCAACTCAGCTACCAACAAGACAGGCCAGCACTGGGAGACTCTCAGATACCACTGTTCCCTTCCACTTTGAAATAAGCACTGGCATCCTTGTCACATCTTGTCACTGTGACACTGCCTCTCCGGTCAGCACCCTTCCGCCGCCCCACCTCTAATTCTGCCATCGATGGTGGCATCTGCCCAGACTCGGCATCTGCATCTCTTCTAGGCACACCCCCGTCTTTAGCCAAGCTCAGTGCTCTCTGGGCAGAAGGGGCTCAGGACTTGGCGTACAAATAAGTGGCTTTTGCTCTCATCTCTGGTCCTGAACTCCACAGAGTGGGTCCAAACTCCTTACAAGACTCAAAGACTACTGGCTCCAGGCCCTATCTGCAGACGCTCACGATTCTGTAGGTCTGAGCCCGAGAATGTATTTCCAGTAAGTTCCCTGGCGAGGCCAGTGTTCCAGGGACCACACTTGGAGAGCAGCTGTCCGGGTCAGCGCTTGTTGTCGTTGGTAGGAGTCATAACACGTTCTGCTCTAACTTGGATTAAGTTAGAGTCTGACAAGCATGCGCAGACCTGCCAGTCCATCTCCAGTGACTCTGACAACCTGAGACTTTAATTTGGGAAGAAGGGGCAGGCCTGGTCTCAAAGCCAAACGTCTCTGGCCGGAGGTGAAGGATTACAAATAGTTGTCCTCCAGAGAAACCTTCTCACTCTAAGAGCAAATGCAGATACATTTCCAAGCCAGAAATCTAGAAAGCATCACCTCCATGCATCTGTTGTGTTTGCTCTGGAATTCACAATGACAGCGTGCCTTGAGAAATCTTTCTTTCCACAGGTCCTGGAAAAGCAAGCAAAAGCCTGTAGGCTTTTCTCACTTTGCCCAAAGGGGCAGTGCTGGCCTCCCTGCCTATATACCTGCAAGCTGTCCTGGCCAAAGTCCCCTGAACTTCAACCCTGGGAGGATACGCAGATGCACATTAACTCCTGTTTACACAGTTTGTCTCGGGAGTGGAGATCAGGTGCTGTCCTGAGCTGAGGGGTCACTGTCTTCCCTGTAAGTTACCTCTCCAGAGAACACTGGAAGCCTCACGGTGGAATGGTGGACCCATGCTAACTGGTGGATGCCGGCCGGGGCAGCTGCTTGCTTGTATCTTTGGGGAGAAAACAGTGCTCCATTCTACATCAGAGGCATCAATCTGCTGCCCTAATTCCTTGTTGAAATATGCATAAGGCTGCTTAACTACGCTGATTTGAGCTCCCAAAAGGACATCTTGGATTTCTGCTTGCAAGACACCTAGCTCCCTCTGTGTCGGACTTGTGAATGAACACTAGTCTGGGCTATGTGATAAGACACTGATTCAAAAACCTAGAACAAAACATCCAAAACTCAATGGAAACGCAATTCATGGGACCAGGCCAAAGGCAATTAATGGAAGTCCTTCAGTCTTCATAGGCTCAAACGTCCTTTAGGTTAGCTAGAGCCAATCTCTGTGGGTTCCAAGTTTAGATCCCAAAGATGCAAATATAATCACACTCTCCCAATGTTTTCCTAGTTCAAACCTAACATCCTAGGGTTTTGACTAAGTTTTATTAATGAAATCATACCACCTTGGGAATGTGTCCATGATGACAGAGGAACCACCACACGAAACTTCCCCTTAGCATTACAAAGCACCTTTCTCCTCAACCCTGGTGTGGCTTTGTCAGGAAACGGAAATCACTGTCCTCTTTTCTAGCACTGGGGAGGCTGTCAGTCATCTGTCTACCCAGCAGACTGCCTGAGTTTTCACACTCTCCGTGTTTGGCTTGCTCACAGCATCCTAAGCTGAGGCTATGTGGTGTGTGCACAGGGGAGGTGGTTCCCATGCACCTTTGGGGGAGGGTTTGGCACTGGTATTTTCCCACATGCTTTTTTGCCTGGGCAGAGTTCCCTTGACAGGAAGTTACCAGTCCTCACTGCCAGGGAATAAGGCACAATAGTCAAGGTTGCTCACACCTGGATCAGATCCCGGCTGGGAGACTATGAGCATTTTATCGATTACACTGAACTCGTAGTTACCTCCACTCACAGGGCTTCCAGGAGCCTACCAGAAGTGGAGGCCTATCTCAGGGTCTAGCATGCTAGAAAGTCTCAGACACCTGTTACAGTGGTTTCATTTTCAGAAGTATCTGGGAACTAATAGGAGCCCACGTGTGGCTGTGAAACCATATGAAAGAGAGTCCTTGGTTTTAGGACAAGTGAAAGCATCCTAAATGTGGTTTTTCTGTACAGCAATGTGAAACACTTCTGCTCCCCCAAGGGCTGGGTGCCCTAAACACAAACTCATTTCTATTTCAAAGAGCTCATGCCAGGCTGTCTGATTAACAGACTACTGAGGGCATTTCTGAGCAGTGCTAAGCAGCACATACAAAACTCAGTAGATGCCATATAGTCACCACCCTTCATATACACAGCTGACAGTTATGTGATACCGTAAAAAGTACACAGGATTTGCCAGGTCGTCTCTTTTCATATAATAAGAGAAAGTAGCTGTATTATATATTCTTCCATTTGGAAGGTAGAGAGTATGGATGTCTGACCCAGAAGGTTAAAGAACCCGCTGGTGGGTCATGGAGAGCTGCTCATAGCTCTGACACTCAGGAGTTCCTAATCTATGGGACACAGCTCTCTAGCTGCAAAGATAACAGGGGACCCAGGGAGAATGGTTGTGCCTAAGAAAAGTGACGTCCCGTGAGGTACTGGGGTATGCATTAAAGAATCCTGCTAAGATTCTCACAGCAGACCTTCACGAAATCTGAGCTCAAATAAGGCAGAGAAGACCAACGGGCCACAGTCTCAGAGTCACAAGCACGTCTACAAGGATTTCCTTGTGTGTGCATGTGTGTGGAGGCCAAAGGAAAGCAGGAGCTGTCGTTTCTCAGGGGCTGTCTTTCTCTGGCCTGCAAGGTACCAAGTAGGCTAGACAGCTGGCCAGGAAATCCCAGGGATCCACCTGCCTCCACCTCCCTGGAGCTGGGATTATAGCTACATGCCCCACACCCAGGTTTTTTTTTTTTGTTTTTTTTTGTTTTTTTTTTAAAAAAAAAAAAAACATGGGCTCTGAGGTTCCAACTCAGGTCCCTTGTACTCACAAAGCAAGGCCCTGCCGGCTGAGCACCTTCCTGACCCCTATTAAAAGTGTTTTCCACAGTGATGAACAATGAGTTACTCCTTTATATCCCATGTCCCTAATCTATACCTTCTACCAATTCTCATTACATTGTGCCAGGATTATCTGATTACACATGACACTTCTTTTACAAAGTTGCTTACATTTTTGCATGTCTACACACACACACACACACACACACACACACACACACACACTCACACAGTCGCTCACACTTGCTCAACTGATAGGGTCTTATCACTTACGACTTAACAATGTAAATTCTCAGAGCCAAGCTTTGAATTACTGGAATTCAGGCAAGTCCAGCTACGTACCACACCCTACATCTATTTTTGCTTACCACCATAAAAATACTTGGTTTGTTTTCAGTTGTGAGACAGAATTCTGCCTGCAGTGACTTACACAGCCAAGTTCTGCTAAAAGTAGTCTGAAAATGGAAAGAAGGGTGGGGGTACAAGTGGACCCTGGAGAAGCTGACAGCTACCCAATTTCTAGCCGTGTGAAAATGAAAACCCAGTAAGAGTTCCCACCAGCAAGGACATGAGCCACCAAGAGGCCATGCAAACAAAGCTCCCAGCATTCCTGCATCCTACTAGACCGCAAGGGCAAACCAACTCTGGGGTGAGGCAGAGAAGGAAGCAGGAGCCAGAATGACACAGAACCAGGCTACTTCTGTAGAGGTGCGGGGCTGGTGAACGAGATGCTTTCTGAGCACACGGCGCTGGCTGGCCATTTGCTCATGGGGCACTTCCGTTACTATCCATGCCACACTGGGCTGTGCTGACAGCGTAACAGTCCACAGTAACATGGGACTCAGTGAGGGTCTGCAGTCTCTGCCATCCCACCAAGAAGCGTGGGCTTGGTGCGATCTGACCCCACGGAGAAAGTCTGTTTGAACCCTTGACCCAGGCCCGTGCTATATTAAAGACCTACACAGCAGCAAGATCTTTGGGGAAAGTTGTTAATGCCCTGACTTTAGTAACTAATATTCTTTTTTTGTTTGTTTGGTTTTTGGTTTTGGTTTTTCGAGACAGGGCTTCTCTGTGTAAGCTTTGCGCCTTTCCTGGAACTCACTCTGTAGCCAGGCTGGCCTCGAACTCACAGAGATCCGCCTGCCTCTGCCTCCCGAGTGCTGGGATTGAAGGCGTGCGCCACCACCGCCTGGCAGTAACTAATATTCTTGGAGGTCTATACTACCCTTCAGCAATGCCTCCTCTGAATGAACATCTACAGTTCCAGAATTTGAAGTTCTGGGATTTGGTTCAACCTGCTATTTTACAGGTCTGGAAACTGAAGGTCAAAGACCTAAAGGCAGGCATGGGGATGAAGAACCGTGGCTTCTGACACCTGCTCACCCAATGCTTTCCACAACCCATGACCTAAGGGCAGGCATGGACACGAAGAACTGTGGCTTCTGACACCTGCTACCTAGTGCTTTCCTCAATCCATGTTTCCTCTTAGCACATATCTTATTTTGTCTCTATGTATCTGACTGAATTAAAAAAGGGGGAGGGGGAAGAAGGGAGGGAAGGTAGCAGGGGGAGGGGCTAGAGGAGGAGAAGGCGGCGGCCCCTTCCACTCTGTGACAGATTCCGTTTTGGGGCATTAAGTCCCCTATACTACAGCATCTCTATTTATTCAGAGCTGTAAACAACAGAGAAATGGGCGGGCTGGCAAGAGATTTCACCAGGATGTGCCTGACCTGCTTTTTTTTTTATCTCCCCCAAACTCAGTAACTGGAAAGGCTGTGGTTCCGCAGGAATTATTCATATGCGGCAAGAGCCGTGCACTATACATTTATGTTAAACATGTCAAATCCGATTGAAATCATGCCTGCCAGCACCATAGTCCATAAACACACTTTCCCCTCCTGGTCGCCCATTAATACCTCCTCTAATAGCAATCTCCCATAGATTCAAATCATGGATGCTCCGCTGCGCTAATTGCTCCTCCATGTTAGGTGAGCATCATGGATTTAAAAAGGTCCCTTTGGGCCCTTTCTCCAGAAAAGAGAAAGCACTCAACTGCATTTCTAACAGAAAATTTAACAAAAATATACACGGGTGCACCAGTCAGATATTTTTCAGAGCATCACCATGCCTCTGTTTTGGGCTGAGCTGGTGCTCCGCCCCCTTTTTCGAGGCACTAGCATCCCCTGGTCATCCTGTCTCAAGTCCCCTCGGCCAGACTCTGGCGCTCTGTGGCTAGAGACTATGGTGGCTAGAGCCTTTCAATAACCATCTCACTATGGTTCTTTGCCAACAGTTCAATCTTGTCCCCTAATTATTGGTGATAAAGCACCACATTAATTGTATATCACTTAATTTATAGCAATTAATGATTGACTTGGCTAATCACAGCATTAATCACTCTTCAATGGGGGACGCTGGGGGCTCTTCAATCTCAAACGCTCACACTCAAACCCACTCCGGCGAACGACAGCAAGAGGTCATGTTCAAGTTTCAAAGGCGAAAACCACAGAGTTGGACAGTGGAAATGGCAGTCCATTAGCAGACGCTCGACTTCCAAGAGCCTTCCCATGCCTTCCTGCCCCACCCCACCCCCACTGGCCTGCGTGTTGACTCAACACGACCCTGCTTGTCAATGGCTTGTAGATGTGCTCAGCACCACACGGCCCACGGGTGCTAGGGCTGGTGGTGTTACTTGACCATTTTTCACAGAAAGGACACTCCAGGCATCCAAAACTAAGTGCCCCGGCCAACCGCTACTCAAGAGTTAATGGCCTTCCTAACTTCACACCCAGAGCCCATTCCACGTCAACAACCTGCTTCCACTGAAGTTGGTTTTATCTAGTGTGTGCACACTAAGCACACAAACGTGTCAAGGTGCATGTGTGGGGGTCAGAGCTGGTTTTCTCCTTCTGCTGTGTGTGTGTGTGGGGTTGTCCAGGGATGGGACTCAGGTCAGCAGGCTTACTTGGCAAGCGCTTACCTGCTGAGCCGTTTCGCTGGCCTCGGCACGCTCCGGTCATCGTGAACACGCTGGTGCTACCTGTGTTGCCATTCCCCCCCCCCCCCCCCCCGTACAATTTTGGGATCCACTCCTTATCCTCGGGTCCCAGAGGTCAACCAGATCAAGTGCTTAGACGAAGACGCCATTCCCGGGGAAGGTGGCAGGGCATGCTGCTAAGGGTGGCTTCTGTCCTAAGTCCGGGAGAGCAGCGTTCGGTTCTCAGTCTGCCTGTGTACCTTCTGTACCCTGCCTGAGCTTATTCAGCAGAAGCTTCCTAGCCTGCAAAATGGCGGAAGTGGGAGGGTGGCTGTCTATACGCTCTTTCATAGAGGAGGGTGAGAATCAGCAACAGAACAAAGTAACTAAGGTCTTCTTCAAGATTATCCATTTCTACACAAACCCCCAAACGACATAATCAATAGCTAGGAAAAAAAGTGCCAATTATCCAGACCCATTTGAAATATTAATTTGCATCAGCAGCAGCCACTGATCATCACAACAAATTGTGAAATCATTGTTTACTTGTTTGCGGGGAGGAAGCAGTCCCCATCACGCTTAATCAGATCGCAACAGCTCAATTTAGGGAACAAACCAAAGATATGTAGATTTTATTTTTAAATTACTATTTTTTTTTTTAACAAAATACTAGGTATCCAAAAAGAAGGCTTCAGAAAGGTTGCTGGTACCTGTATCCATTCCCAGAGCAAACTAGCCCCAAGTGTGTCAAGAAGGCCCTACCATTACAAACTCAGGTGCCACGGCCAGAGCTACGCTTCAGGTCAGAGGAGGGCCATTTGAAGGGGTCGGCAAGGAGGCCCACCTTCTTCCTTTACTTCTAGGCACCTGGTAAGATGTACCCCTGAGATGCTGTTTCCTCTCTGTCTTCTGGAGGGAAAGAGCAAGAGGGGGGCCCCCCCGCTGCGTGGATGAATGCATACCGGAGAGCCTTGTTATGGACATGAGTTTGACGGCCTTTTAGTGGCCTCCTGGTTGCTGAGGATGTCCATTGGCATGAAGACGGAAGACGGTACTCACTCTGAATCATCAATGCCGAACCAGTTTCGACTGAACTGCCCTCGACAAAGCCTGCCCTACACAGGTTGCACGGGTGTGGCAAAGCACATGCCGAGCCAGCAGTGCAGGGTGTCGCACACAGTAGGGACTTTGCAAGCAGCCATCCTTCCATAATGTCTTCAGCACCCACATGGGATGCAAGCAACATACACACCGGATATCGGTGACCAGACCCAGCTAAACTCCTGTGTGCTCCTCCTGCTAACTTTTCAAAATTCCAAGAAGCCACCATGGCGGGGCGTTGGTTTCATAATCAAATGGAGAAGGCTAAGAGAGTCAGCTAGCTACTGGTTTCCCTCAGGCTTCCTGACTTGACTAGTTAACACACTCAGGACACAGAGCTTACCACATGCCTGGCCTTGTTCTGAGCTTCCTGTATTAAGGCAGCAGGATGCTGGACACTGTACTTAACCTCTATCTCATTAAATATGAAGGCACAGAGAAGCTAAGAGGCTAAGCACTGTCACCCAGCAAATGGCAGGGTCATGCTGACACAGGTGACCTTGAAGGTCATCGGGGCCTTCAGAGTGTGTCAGTGAAATGTGCTCCCTTGGGGCACACGATGCTTGGTGGCCGTCCACACTGTCTGTATCTCTCACCTTAACCGTTTAGTAAAAACTAGGGACTCAGTAAAGCCAAGGTAACACGGTTAGAAACACCCCTCCCCACATCCAAGGGGGCCTTGTGCCCGATGACTACCCCTTCCTCCCTGGCTCTCCCTCACAGACCCTCCCAAGGCATCTGACACGGCCCCTCAGTGATAGATGTAGCAAGGTCAAACTGGAAACACCACAGAGCCTACTTCAAAGGAGGACTCTGAGCCACGTGGACAGTGAAATCTACCTGGCGCGGCCCTCTGCTCAGTCGGCGCCCCATCCTTTGCTCCCAGGAATTAGTGAACCCCGTGGCACATCCCCTGCCCGTGCCTGTCCTCCTTGCTACCTGGACACCTCCCACACTGTACTTTTCTAGGCCACACAGCCCTGATTTCTGCAGGCTCATCAGAGGCAGGACTTCTCAGCCTTCAGTCATTCCACGCTCTCCTCTGGCCTCTCTCCAAGATTCTGTATCTTGTTTAAATAATGAAGGCCAACCCCTAACCCTCTATATGATTTAAGAACAGTCTTGCCTAGCAAAGTAACAAAGGCCTAACTAATACAGACTCTAGAAGGTAAATATTTTCTTTAAAAAAAAAAAAAAAAAAATCAAGGAATTCTAATACTGAGCATGGCATTAAGAATTAGAGGTTGACCAAACAGAATAATTTCTGTTGCTTGTCACAGCATTTCCTGTTAGCGTTGTGGTGGTGTCTGTGAGACTTATCTGCCCAGTAAATCCTCTCAGAAATGCCTCGGCTCCTCCTCCAAACCCCAGCCTTCCTTCTGTCTCGGCTCTCCTCTCCTCAGGACAGAGATCCTGTCATCTTGAGAAATGGCCGTTCTCTTCTCTCGGCACTGGCTTTTCCAGAAATAGCACTTCCTGCCCTGGCTTCTGCAATTTGTTCAGCTTTTGCTAAAATGTCCCCCTGCCAGACTACACCACTGTCCCCCTGCGGACGCTGGCCGTGGGCAAGGGGAATGCTGGGAAGAGTCCGCAGGCCCAGCTCAGGTCCCCAGGTGCAGAACAATGTCCACCCTTCACTGCCTCTGGTAACCTTGAGGCTGAGAATCAGGGGTGACCTCAACCAAGGTCCATGTGACAAACGTCTTTGATGGGTCTTCAACAGAAGAAGGAGGACAAGAACAAGGCAACAGCGCTGAGCGGCTGCCCAAGAAACGGGACCTCAAAACTTCAGAACCTGGTGCTCAATAAGAAGGGTGCTTTAAAAAAGAATAGGAAAAGAGAGAGAAAAACAGGGTATGAGGATGTTTGCCTTTAACCCTGGCAGAGGCAGGTGGATCTCTGCCAGTTCAAGGCTAGCCTGGTCTTTATAGTGCGTGAGATCCTGTCTCCAAACAGAAAGAAAAAGTGGGGGGAGAGGGGACCTAGTAAAACTCCCTCTGGCAAGCCCAGGTCCAGCATCCTTCTGGAAGAGGGGGTGAAGGGTGGTGGGTCTGCTCCCAGAGTGCCAGCGCCATTTCTCCCAGGGAGAAGGCCTGGGGCCGAGGACGGCCATGCACACTACCTGCCCGCTTGCTCTGCCCCTCCTCGCCGCTGCCGCTCCCCTGGTCTTTGGCCAGCTCCTCTGGGTCAGCAGGTGCTTCACTGGGTCCTTCGGCATCTTCAACGGCTTCTTCTGCAAGATGGGAAAAGCAGAGATGTCAAGGATGAGAGCTGGGAAGGAGAGGAAGGACTCCCAGCCACCCCACGCCCCAGGCCCAAGAGTTACCAACCACAAAACACAGATGTCAGGGACTCTGCCCTTCCTGTCTTCCTAGTGGCCCAGAGAGGCTGAGCGTCTGGGGACAGAGTGGCAGGGAGGCTCTGAACAGTACTAGATGTGTGACTGTTAGGTCCTTCCAGACAGGCTCTGAGTGCCTCGCCTGAGCTCTCTCCAAGTGAAGCCGTCACTTAACTCGGGCTGGAGACGGGATCAGACCCAGAGGCCAAGTCCTCACTGGCCTGGCAGTGTCTACACACATGCCAGGGGACAACAGAGTTCCTGGAGTCACTTACAGTCTCAAGAGTCACAGAACATCGGTGATAGGTTTTAGTGGTATAAGAAATTCTAGAAGCCAGAAGGGAGAGGCAAAGGGGTAAAATCATACAGCGGAAGCGCTGCATCCCAAACTAGGCCAGCTAGGAAGAGGAATGGCTGCCCAAGCTGAGGAGAAGAAAGACGCTGTGGTGCTGAGGTGGGGGTTAGTCCTCTGTTCTCCTGAGCCGCTGGGTCACCAGCCAAAGCATGCATTTAAAGAGAGGAAGAAGAGGGCTGGCAGGATGGCTCGGCACGCTGCGAACCTGGTGGACTGAGTTTGAGTCCCAGAGTCTCTGGAAAGACAGGAGGAGAGAACCAGCCCCACGAGTTGTTCCCTAACCTCCAGACATGTGCCTTGGCACAGGCAACCATGTGAGTACATCACACACACACACAACACACAGACAGACAGACACACACACACACACACACACACACACACACACACACACACCTCGTTTTTTAAAGACTAAAGCAAACACTCAAGTTGAAAAGCTCTCTATGTGACGAGGAAACTGGTGTGCACCTCCCCGGGTTCAGAAGAGTGAGAACACACACTCCTACCCCATCACAAGAAGCCCAGACCAGACTCAGCCAGAGCCAAGACCAGGATAACAGTCTAGATCCCAGGACTGAGGTTCTAGCCAACACCATCATCGGATTCTCCAAACACAAGCCTGCTTTTTCGGTTGTGTTTTGGAGACAAGGTCTCACACTGTGGCCTAGGCTGGCCTCGAACCTACCTTTACGTAATTCAGGTGTTACACCCCTTGACCTCTCCAAACTAACCTCTAAATTCTCTCCCACAGATGGAGTAAAACAGTCATAGTAAATTGATCTTTAGGGGTTTCCAAAACACTCAAGGCCAGAAGGATTATTCTAGAATTGTGTTTTCTTAAGTCTTGTAGAAAAATGATAGAGTACTGACGGCTAGCAAAGTGAACTCCAAGGATGAAGAACGCTCTTCCTTCCTTACCAACAGCAGAGAGCCCCAGAGGCAACTCCACGGGTCCTGCTTACTCAATGTGACCTCGGGGCTCTCTCTCTGTTTCCTGTGGGTCTTTGTTGGCTCACTGAACAGCAAAGTTAACAGTCTCCTGACCTCACTCTTAGTTCGAACAGACAAAAATCAGGCATTCACGGCTTGACATTCATTAGATATACCACTCAATATCAAAACCATACAGTCTTGCAGAGGAAGAACAATGCTTAAACATGAGAAGGGTGAAACCAGTAAGTTGTACCAAAGACACACGTGCCATCTAATGTCCAGGGAGAATGTTCTCTGTACATGTTAGGCTTTTGATAAGATGGTTATAAAATTCATCTTATAGCCAACATTAAATTGTGCATATGCACACTAGCTAGGTATCTTAAATATGTGCCGTGGCACAAATCACCTGCAGGACTGATAAAGTAACTACATGGGAGAGGGCAGAGCTGGCTCAGTGGGCACGTCTCTCTGGCACACACACACACACCCATCATCACCTCAGATGGAAATAGCTGGGCTCCTACAATCAACAGCTCCCCCTACGGTGATGAACCAGGCACCAAGGCATCTCTCAGCAGAGGCGGTAAAACCTACTGTGCCACCAAAGCCAAGGCCAGCATCTGCAGCTAGCTACCAGGGCAGAGTTCAAAACCATCACCCGGGACCGGTGCCAGGGCTTTGGAGCTGTCCAAGCAATGCCATCCAGGAGACAGAGGCTGTGAAGTGTGAGCTTCATGGAAGCAAGAATATGTGAGGAACATGATCCCTCGCTCTGAGCCCACCTAGGCCATGCCTGCCTTCCTTGCTTGCTCCATGCCAATAGAAAACAAAGGTGGCAGCCGGGCGGTGGTGGCGCACGCCTTTAATCCCAGCACTCGAGAGGCAGAGCCAGGCGAATCTCTGTGAGTTCGATGCCAGCCTGGGCTACCAAGTGAGTCCCAGGAAAGGCGCAAAGCTACACAGAGAAACCATGTCTCGAAAAACCAAACAAAAAAAAAAAAAAAAGAAAGAAAAGAAAACAAAGGTGGCTATGTTTCAAGAAGGGGGGGGAATAAACTAAAGAGGTTACTTTACTTCAGGAGGTTGTGTTGTTATTATTATTATTATTATTATTAATCTTGATTTTTCTTCGAGGTGTAAATCCATTCTTAAGTTTCTGGGCTTTGTTTTATCGTCTGTGACTTATACATTAAGAGAATGCTATATGTGTACTCTAGGAAGAATGGTTAAGGAACTTATGAACAAGTCAGATCCTTTTACAGGGGATCAGTGTCCTCACCCCAGTTTAAAACAACAGCACAACAACAAAACCCCAGGTCCCCTTTAGCCAAATAGGAGTCTCTGCAGTTCCACCTGTGACCTACAGGTGTCGCCCTCTGCATGGCAAGGCCCAGGAGGGGCAGCTGGCTAGGAAGCAGACAAGTCTGAGCTGCCTAACCTGAGCATGTGGAAATAATATACGGCTCCAAGTGAATGGTCTAGTCCTGGGGAAATAAAATAGAACATTCATAAGCAGTTACACCATCTGCCTTTATACCATCATCATCATCAACAGCGAGAGGGGGTAAGGGCTCTTTAAGATGGATGAAAGCCCAGGCTGACACTAACCGGAAAACCGAAAACCGTGAGAGCTGAATACCAAACAAGGTATAGAGAAAACGATTAAAAAACAGGGCTACAAACTGCAAATCCATCTGGACAGTTTGGGCTTATGATGCTTCGCAGACAGGGTGTGTGTGTCTCCACTGGTCCCACATGTGTCACGCAAGCCCTCTCACCAACCCACAGGGAAGGGTGGGCCACTCTCCTGGCCCCTGGACACGTGTGGTGGCCAGGGGTGCAGCCGCCTCTGGATCTGAACCAGAGCCCGCCCACGCCAGCTGGGGCTGCCTGCTAGCTCCTGTCCTCTTCCGGGCTGCACATCAGATGCCCACATCGGATACCCACGTGCTGACAGAGTGCGGAACGGAGGGGCAGCCTTTCCCCCACCCCCAGATCATTCCGACCCTGTGCGGTGGCAACCCGCCGGGGTCATCACAGAAGCCACGTTTTCTGTTTTCCTTTCTGCAGTATCAGCTGCCGCCAGACAGACGGTGGGAACAACCCGGGACGCCTCGGGCTGGCGATGGGTTTTATCTGGAAAATCCTGTCCTTCGCTCGGAGGAATAGGTTGTCTTCCTCCAACCAACACTCTCAACAGCCACCACGCCGCCCTCAGAGCTCAAGCAGACACAACACACCTGGTTTTAAGGAAATGGTACGTCACATCCTCACTGGAGCACAGCAGGAGTGCTTTCTCAAGGGTGTGGCGGGGCCTGGGAAGGTCACCCTCACCACCGTCCCAGTCCTCAGAAGAGGGTAGCAAAGCCCGAGGCCCCCCAGACAATCCTGGTTTAAAAAGATACCCGAGGAGGAGCCTCTCAAATGCAGCAGGAGCCGGGCTCCGTGGTCATGCCCCACTGTGGTCCTCCAGTTAGCGTACCCTCCCGTCTGTCCACATCTTCAGTGTGGAAGGCGAACTTTGTTTTTTTACCTGCATCTCAGGCTGGCCTCAGACTTGCTGTGTAGTGGAGGTTAACCTGGATTATATAGTCCCCTGCCTCCACGTCCCAAGTGCTGGGACTGTGAACACGATGGAACCAAGGGCTCCATGCCTGGCAGGCAAGCGCTCCATCAGCAGGAGCTCCGCCATGGCCCAGAAATGGAAGGAAATCTTGAAAACTAACATGGTCTTCTAGTAGGGCCCTCTGCCTTTCACTGCCACATAAAACATGGCCGGGGGCCTCTGAGCAATCTAAAAATCTATCTTGTTTGGTTTGGTTTTTCCGAGACAGGGTTTCTCTGTGTAGCCCTGGCTGTCCTGGAACTCTGTAGACCAGGCTGTCCTCGAACTCACAGAGATCCGCCTGGCTCTGCCTCCCGAGTGCTGGGATTAAAGGTGTGTGCCACCACCAGCCGGCAAGAAACCTATATTTTTACTACCCCCCCCTTTTTTTTTAACAACTCCCCGGCCACCCTTCTTACGGCCGAGCCATCCCAGCCTGCTCCTAAGCTCTCACTCCTGGTGAGAGGCCGAGTCGGGCTTGTTGCAAAATCCCTGCAAATAGACAGACCCTAAAGGAAGCAGTTTAGAGCTTTGAGAGGAGGGACCCCAGACCTAGAAAAATCTCCCACACATTGCTCTCCCCAGGCCCTGACAATCAACCTCCTGATCAAGGTGACTACAAGATCCTCCTGTGATTTCTCCAGAGGGAGACTGTGTGTGTCAGCTGCCTTTCCCTTGGGGATTTTAAGAGTTTCGTGAACAACCTGGAGGCTGGTGGTGTGGAAGGGGTGCAAGGCGGAAGCCAAGCCCAGAAAACAGCATCATTACCAGGTCTGCGTTCTACCACAGCAAGGCTCCCCAGACACGTCTCCTACGAAAGCATTCCCGTTTTTTTTGTTTTTTTTTTTAAAGGTACCGTTTCCCCCCAAATAATGGGTCGAGTGACGTGTCCACTGGGGGTATTTTACACATCGCTTACAGGCTTGAAGGAAAGGGGAGTCAATCAATGATTAAGACTAATCCCTCTGTTCCTACCTCTTAACAGGATAATGTAGATTAATTCAAACCTGACAAAGCCCCCACAGTGCCTCGATATGATAGAAATTTGGAAATTCTCCTAAGAATCAGGGTGTCTGTACCCAAGGCTCTCACACGAATGTGTTACTTAAATAACACACCAATCTGTGATCCCCGAAGAATGAAATTGTTCATTCCCTTTTATGGGGGCGGGGGGAGGGGGGGATGCTTGGGAGGGTGGAGGGGATAAAGTGCGTTTGCCTGTCGGCAGGCTCAAGAGCTGAGAAACATTAGCTGTCATGAACCACAATCAAATCAGGTTTGAAATATTTAGCAGTGGCTTGGAAAATGCGACGGCGAGCCTCTGACAGGCGAGGTGTGCAGACGCCCGCTTTCCATTATAATGGAAATATCAGGCCTGTTCTGAATATGTATAACCCAGAAAAATGTATTGATTTTTCATTCGGCATTAAAAAAAATGAAATAGCCTGCAGCTGTCAAAAGCCTTTTGTTAAAAGCCCATCCCTTCCTGGAATGAGGTTTACCAGAAACAAGTTTTAATTGTATATGGGACCTCTTCTCTGAAAAACAAAATAACCAATCTGCTTACTTTGAAGGTAGGGTCAAAGCTCTGCCTTTCTCCTGTCTGCCACCTAATTAGCCCAAGGAACGACCACCTAGGCAGGTGGGAAGCGCCGCACACTCTGACCAGCGGAAGTGACGCAGAGGGTGGCAGTCACCAGGACAGTTGGCTGGTGTCTCTGTGGCGGGCAGCAGGAGGGACTTGAGCGACACTGTGTCCTCCTGTCCCTCGTCCTTGGGTGGAGGCCCTGGACTCACATGCTATAATGCCCACCCCCGCCCATCGCTTCTGCTCTTTCAGCCTTGGTTGGCACAATGGCAAGGCGAGGGCACAGCCTGGTGTGTCCAATCCTCTTGGCATTCTCTTGCCGGTGGGAAACCTCTACTGGGTACAGGGCATCATGCAAAGCGCACGTGCTTTATTTTGCAAACGAGGTCAAATGCGCAGCATAAAAGATGACCACTTGGCTTCAAAGAAAATCGCAGTGTTAAAATTCTGATATACAACAGAAACTTGTACCAGGCTGCAATGGGCAACGCTGGCCGACGGACATCTGTTCTGTCCTCAGCTTGTTAATTCTAGTCCTTGTCTCCTCCCCCCAATCTAGTGGTGATGACACAGCAAACTACAGCCACAAGGGTGGAGCAGAAAACGACGTCATTCTCCCTCCTGGACACGTTGGCGTCTTCCCTGAAAGGTGACCAAAGAAGACATGACCAGTAGGTGACTCTCCGAGCCCCTGGCCTGTGTCTGTAGTGCACAGTCACCCTCTGATCCTAGAGAGGCTACCGAGCAACACTCCCGAACGTGGCCTCTTCCCTGATGACTCAGGGGCCTCCTTCCATCCCCAACAATCTGTCAGGAAGCTGCCTGAGGGGCTGCAATGAGGTATTCTGGGTAATAATTCCGCCACTCCATGAATGTTCCCTGGAAACCAATTGGCCTGCCCACCACAATACAAATCCTTGTTTTCACATCTCTTGTCCTCAGCCTCTCAGCAAAGGGGTACACATCCTCACCCCCACATGGAGAGCGGGGCGTTTACACATCTACCCGGCAGTACTTACCTGAGGGTTGTTGTTGTTGTTGTTTTTTAACTGCTGAACAACTTTGTTTGATTTTGTACTCCTTACAGATTCATCAAGGAAAATACCAGCGGGGGTGGGTGTGGGTGGGAGGGGTGGGGGAGCCCTGGAGGGAGAACACTACCCTAGCCCTGGCAGGAAAGCCTAAAGGCAGAGCCAAAAAGCGGCAGAAGGGGGCGCCCTCTCCAGGGCACCACTGCCTTGACCGTTCCTCACGCCCTCTGCCCGCAGGGAGAACTGTCAGGACTCGGCCTAGTATTCCTCCGCATCATTTTCTCACCTTGGAGGTTGAAAAAAAGTAAAGAAAAAAGAGACTAGTCAAACTAATGACACGTTGTTTATACAAAACCACCTTCTCGGAGATGACGTTTATAAACACATTCCAGCCCACCAGAAGCCAGGAGGACATGGACAGGAAAGGGCCGGGGAGAACACGAATGGGATCGGCCGTGTGCCCACTCTCCGGTGAGAGGCTTCTTCTCCTGTGGGTCTTTGACGTGACTGTTTAACTTAGCAATTCTCTGCTCTGTGCAGGGCTCATTCAGCCAAGACACCTGGGGGCCACACCTGGAGTTTCTGGATGCCACTTGAAAGGCTTAGGTGGCTTAGGTATAGGGCGACCACCCTCCCAGAGGCCTCTCAGAAAAGCTCTGTGGAAGGTGGACGATGAAGGAATCCAGCCTCCTCGCCACCGCCCCCACCCCCGCCCCCACCCCCGCCGACCTGCCTTTTGGCATCGGGCTGGAAGAATCAACACTTGGAAGGCAACTCTGGGTGTTATTAAAAATGACTAATTGGGGGATAGAGACCATTTATGCTTTTGTATATCTGAAGATCCTGCCGCTGTTTACAGAAGCGAGAAAAATGGGGATTGTGCAGCAAGAAGCATCCTGGGGAGGCTCCCCTCCTCGCCTTCGAGCTGACTGCACTGAAGCAGCCACGGGACAGAGTCCTCGTGGGCCCGGAGCCCACGGCCTTGCAGAGAAAATTCCCCTCGCGGAGCTGTCCCTTCTGCGGGAGCAACACTGAACCGAGTGAAGAATGCTGCCATTGTGTGGCCAGGACGAGCCCTGCCATTTTTCCTCCCCCAGGCAAGGCCACTTGGTCATTTGAACTGTTTGTCAAAACCACACTAGAATTAAGGGGGTGGGTGGGGGTCAAGAGAGGAGAAAAAGGGAGGAAATGCCGGGAGCCTGCGCGGCACCGGGTCCCATTTATCTGCGGGCTCAGCGAAAGCACCTGGGGCTGCCCCCTGCAGAATCCCAGAAAGGATGAAAGCGGATGTGCGGGGACAAAGCACACCGAACCGATGTGCTGCGGACTCGCCTGGTGGCTATTCACCGGGAAGGTTTCAAAAAAATAAAATAACTAAGAGGTGTGAGTTCCAGTTTGTAAAATACCAGCCCAGCTCTGAAATGCTCTCCGAACGTACAGTAAATAAGAAGCCCGGCTCCAGCCCAGAACTCCGGAGGAAACTGAGTTCAGCGGAGATTAGTTCCCTGGGCTCTCTACATCCAGGGCTTCTTCTTCCTGGCTGTGGCTGCTACTTTCACACATGAAATGTAAAAAAAAAAAAGGCAAATTCCCTGAGCATGTTTGTAGCGGAGCGTGATGTGATTGTGTTGTCATTTATGGGAAATAATCGCAGACCCATCTCTCCCTTTCCCCCCATTTTCCAGTCCAAATAACCATGAAAAATTACACTTCAATGTCAGTGCCACGACAAAGGAGAGGCACTTTCTGGGAGCTCAGTGGATTTGCAGGGTTTTTGGTTTTGCTTTTTGCTTTTCTCCTTTCTTTGGGGGGAAAAAAACTTAAAAAACAAAAAACAAACAACAACAACAACAACAAAAAACAACCTACCTACCTACCCCTTCAGTCATACTTTGTTTAAAAATGTGATCTAACAAATGCATTTTGACACGTATCTTTCTCTTGCTCTCCTTTCTTTTAAATGGCAACTTGCACAGTTTAACCTCACACCAAACTGGAATACTCTGGAAAGTAGGGGCAGGCAAAACAGAAGGTCCTTGATACCAAGAGAGGTGCCCCTCTCCAGGCAGTCAAAAATAAAGTCACTGGGAGAAGACACTGATTCCAGCTCAGCATGCTACTTGGGAAGAGAGGGCAGAGGCAGGGGGTTGCCAGTCTGTAGGACATAGCATCAAGAAGGAAGGGTCCCTGGAGCTGAGGGAGAGATGAAGGTCTAGATGGAAGGGGGGGGGAGGACTTCACTTCATTCATCAGACACCAACCAAATCATTTCACAGACTTGAACACATCATCCATAAAGTTTGGGGGGGGGGGCGGGTGTCAAAATGAGGAGTGCACAGCCGCAGGAGGGATGCAGATAGGGAGCCTCGTGGATGGGTACCAGTTCCTTCCTGCCTGCCCCCTCTGCAGAAAGGGACATTTTTCAACAGAAAAGATCTGCCTGAAAGCTTTTTAACATTCCAGGTGTGAGGCCTGGGCAGTCCCCACAGCATCTGTCTTTCAATAACACCCTGCTTCAAATAAACAC
The DNA here is from genome assembly GCF_004664715.2 of Peromyscus leucopus. Lineage (NCBI taxonomy): Eukaryota > Metazoa > Chordata > Mammalia > Rodentia > Cricetidae > Peromyscus > Peromyscus leucopus. Next base: position 110,781,191 of record NC_051067.1, on the reverse strand, counting down.
TGCCAAGCCTCCATGGTTGACGGGGAGAAGACAAGATAGATAAACACACATGAGTGATAGAGTAAATTAAAGTGTGCGCGCGCACACACATACACATACATCGCCCCCTCCCCAACGTTTTCCATTATAGAAGACTAGCGTGGCCTTCAGAGTCAAAACTGACTTACTGGAGAGAGCTAGCTTGTACTTAATGCAGAAAGGCGGGGCTGGGGGGTGGAGGGTAGGGGTGGGGGGTAGGGATGCCTGTAAGCATACTCAGGCATCTGTGTCCAAATGAAGGTGTGTGGGAAATGAACAGGATGTACCAGAAATGATATTAAAGGCAGGTGATTAGAACCTAATGGGCATACGCAAAAACCTTGAGGGATGGCTCTCATGACGGGAACAGCGGCGATGATGGATGCCACACGTACAGGAACCAGAGCACGGCGAGGGAGGGCGGGAGAGCTGCCGTGCAGACCCAGCGTGTTTACAGGACCAGGGAAGGCACGAGCTGACAACGTCCAAGTGAATTATGGACTTTTTAAAAAGCAAATGAAGAGAGCAAAAGTAACAGGTAAACATTTTGTTTCCGACCACTGAGACAAATAGTACAAAATGGAGAAAAACAGAACCCTGACTGCAGATGCCTGAGCCACAGGGCACACAGATGACAGACCTGGATGCGACGCCCAGCTTGGTTGTCACCTTACTCTCAAGTCCATCGTGCCTGAGGAGTCTAACCCTTCAGAAAGCAGCTTGACCCCCATGAAGTGAAGAACTCAGACGAAAACACTGGTTCCCTTCCACCAGCGGATGGCAGAGCAGCGAGGGACTGTCAGTGAGCTGCTTCTGCAGGATCATAAGCCACTCACATGGACAGCCGGTAAAACAAGCTGATTCATAAAAACAGAGCACAAACAAAGGCTCACACTTGCCAAACCAAATCTGACAGAACAGAAATCGGGCCAACTTCAGTGGGATTTCACCCAGAGAAACACTGGCGACACTCACTGCTCCTCCTTGGGGCAGACCCAAGTGTGTGCAGAGGAGGCCCACGCATTGGCGAGGCACCACATGACACAACGCAACAACGCCAGACCCTGGAGGTAACCTACAACAGACCCCTCCATCTCCAAGCACCTGGAGAACCTTCAAAGAATTGTAACAAGCAAGCAAAGAGGCCAGCTCTGGAAGGAGATCTTATGGTCAGCTCTGACATTCGAAGACACACTGCCATGTATGAAGTCAAAACCGAGGTCATCTCTCGAACCATCAAGTCTCTAGTCCGAAGCAGAGAGGCGATACGGGAGCAACAGGTTTCGGTTGGTTGACAATTCCTAAGAGAGTTGAAGGGAAGCAGGAATCTGAGGGGCAGGGCAAAGTCAAATGTTTTCTGGCTCAAGCGCATTCCTGCACTAATGGGGACAAGCGGATGGGATGCCTAGACTGTCGTCACTGATATGGCAGCTTCTGCCGTTCTTCTGTGCCAATGGGAGAAAGAAAATTCCTGGCTCCCCCTGTGGAGGAACTTTGAAAGCCATACCAGTAGTTCTACCCGAAGTCTGTCTTTGTTTTGCTTTGAATTTGGATCCTATACAATAAAACAGTAATTTTCTGGGATGTAACAAAGTGCTAATCCATATCCCTTTCACAGAGATGTTAACCCACAGCAGCTCCTCCTCTAGTCTCCGGGAGGTACTGTGTTTTAAACCAAGCCTTAAGATTCTGTTCATCATCCAAGGGGGGAAAAAAAGGTTCTGTCCATCTACTTTGGTTTTCCTCTTGGAAGAGCTGAGGAGACCTAACGGCAGGCTAGGCATGCTTGAAAAGCAATGGTTTCCATTCCCTGTCCCTGGTGTACACAGCACTACATCATCTCAAAGCACAGTGACACGAGCGATCATCAATCACAGCAAACACTACAATCGATGGTGGCCCAAACCGAGGCTTACATGTGCTACACCGGCGGGGTCATTGGAAGACTGGACCCTTGACACCAAAGACCAAGCACAGCCATGAGGCGGGAGATGACTTGGGTAGAAAAGTACAGTTTTATGACAAAGAACTGGTACTTAATACAGGTATAACCCATCTATGGAGGTTTGTAGCACCAAATTACATTAAATTTGGGGTGTCGAGAACCTTCTCTGTAAGCAATGGAACAGGGAAAATGTTCTAGAACTCTACTAACAGGGAAACCCTTCACACAGGATCCTCCCCACTTTTTCCAAGTGCGAGATAGATCCTTAGCACACAGAGAGCAAGGGACAGAGACCACAGGGCAATCAAAGGTTTTGTTTCACTGTCTGGCATGGCCTTGTAGGAAGTGGGGGAAATAAAACCAGCCGAACGCTCAATGCGGTATCGGTGATGTCGGCGCCCAATGAAGCAGACAGATGAAGTGAATCCCCCACCCCTTATCAAGTACCACCTCTCAGTACAAAGGTGTGTGGGGGGATTGGATAATAATCAGTGAGGGAGAAAAACAGAGCAGAGTATGTTAAAATGAAGACTATGGGTCTAGAGAGAGCACGGTGGTTGAGACTACTTGCTGCTCTTACAGATGATTGATTGGGGTTTGGCCCCCAGTACCCTACCTGGTGGCTCACAACTGCCTCAGTACACATATATACATGCAGACAAACACTCATACATGTAAAATAAAAGCACATCTCCCCCCCCCAAATTACATATATGCTATGATAGAGACAACGCACTGGTTTCTCTCCAAAGGGGGCTAACCTATGAACTGACTCAGCTACGAAGTTTGCTCAAGAACTTCGGTGAAAAGTCGGAAACAGGAAATAGCCTGAGAGAAGAGGAGACACTGGGCCTTGGAAAAAGGCTGTGGGAAGAATGCAGACAGCTGAGAAGGTGAAAACTGCTGCCCAGCTGCAGGACTATGTATGTCAAGTTTAGGTAGCCACATTTGAGGTAGAGCAAACACCAGAGGTTTTCTTTCACATTTAGAACATTCAAAAAGGGTAAGGAAGCAGGGGGGTCCAAACAAGGAGACAGCACGTGTTGTTCAAGTGGAAGACCCTACGGAGGGGAAAGGGCTGTTTGCAGAAACCTGGTCACCCAAGGGCTCTGCGCTTGTTCAAAGGAATTTGGTTGGAGGAAGTGACCTTGAGAGCCTTCCTTTTACAGACTAAGAGATGGATGGGCCGTGAGGGAGCACACAGGAGGAGGGAACACATGGGAGGCGGAGGGGGGGGGCAGAGGGGGGTAGTACTCAAGCCAAGCAAAGGTCATGTGACCAAGCAAGGGGGCTGGCCACCTTGTTCCCTCCTCAAAGGCTGCCGCAGGGGACAGAGAGCCTCAAGTTGGCGCTGCAGCTGTTCTAAGCAATACCCGACTCTTCTCAATTTTTTGGCATAAAAGACACGCAAGAATAAGAAGCAAGCGTACCAGAAACAGAACCAAAAGCCCGCGCTCAAAAACAGAACTGGCCCCTAACATCCCAGACACCTGTTTCTAGGCAAACGGTACACTGCTCACTCCCTGCCCGGTGGTAAAACGGCAGCCCAGCTAGAACCACCAGGCTCAAAGCCAGGGCAAAGGGCACGGATGTGCTTTCTCTCTCTGCCCACCTCTCTTTCTCCTGTCTCCTTCCGGCTCTCTTCTGGAAGGGTAGAGCCCAGGAACATTCTAGATCGGGGCCGAGTCCGAGGCGTTGGTGACAGGACGGCTGTCACAGGCCCGAGGCCCAGCCACAGAGAGCTAGCAGAAGCCACGTAATTGCTTTCTCCCTTCCACTAATAAGCTTTCAGCAGGGGAAGAATTCAGCTTCCTGTAGTCAACAGACCCTTTTTTCCCTGCCTCTCCTCACTCCAAATAATCTAAAGTGACTGCAATTTCAGCCCTGCCTCTCCGGCATTCAGCTCCACCGGCTGGGGTCAGAAGGTGTCAAGTGAGGGCCCTGCCTCTTCTCTTCTCCTCTGCCTGCACGCCACCCATGCGTCTATGTCACTGAGGCAACCTTCCTCCCTGGCCCGGCCATTATGTGGGCAGCGCATGGGCTCTACACTCTAGGAGATGTCTCTCATGGCCCAGACAGCGCTGGAGGGAAATCTCTAGGCGGTAAACTAAGCAGCTGATTCGCAATGGCCCATCTCAGATATTGGTGGGTGACCTAGGCTGCTGGTTTTACAAAATGCACGGTAGTGAGATGGCCGTGTGTGTTCAAGTGGGTGGCTGCTCGTGGGGTTTTTGGTTTAGTTTTTTATGAAAATGGTTTCCACTCCTAAATTCTTTTGTGTGTCTGCTTTTGTGGGACGGGGTGGTGGTGTGCGTGTGCGTGCGTGTGTGCGTGCGTGCGTGCGTGCGTGTGTGTGTGTGTGTGTGTGTGTGTGTGTATGTGTGTGTGTGGAGACCAAAGCCACTGTCTGATATCTTCCTCAGTTGCTATTTTTCAAGACATAGTCTCTCCCTGAAGTCAGAGCTCACCCTCAGGCTAGACTGACTGGCTGGCTGGCTGTAGAGACCTTCCTGCCTCTGCCTCCCCAGCTCCAGGAACAGAGGTACGTGCCTCTCGGCGCCTTTCTTTAATACGGTTTTTTACGTGGGTGCTGGGGACCGGAGCTCGGGTTTCCATGGCGAGCACTTTACCCACGGAGCCACGCCCCAGCCCTCAGTCTCTAAATCCTTTTCTGAAGACCGTGTTAAGTACTCCTGTGGTCAGTCTTCCCACGCTGAGCTCCTTGTTGCATCAGCTGTGAGTGGGTGGATGACCGGGACAACTGCCCTGCTCATTCCTTGCCTCGTTTCCAAACACAACTTAAGCAGGGCTGCAGCGGCGCTTCCCCTCTGTGGCTTCACACAGAGAGATGGAAAGAGCGACAGAGGACAGAGGTGTGGGGAACCAAGATGGAGGCCACGGTGGACGCCTGCCCTGCGAATGCATGGCAAGAGGGCCATGTGCAGACACACAAGGCTTCCTCCGGGAGACACAGCACCAAGCGGGAGACACAGGCAGGGCCGCGGACCTCGGCGCCCTTCTCCTGGCCACTGTACCCAGGGTCTGTGCAGGCTGGAAAGGGGAGGGAAAAGAGGACCTGTATCTGTACCCACAAAAACACCTGCACCGCAGCCCAACATGTGCAAACTTGTGCTGCGCGCCCTCACTCCCGGCTGCAGGCGGGCCTGTGATGGGAATTTATTTCCCTCAATTACGAGCTCTTGTCTCCAGTCTCAGTTCATCAGCATGGTGCGGCCGGCCGAGTCAATGAAAGGCTCCACAATGAAGTCATCACATGCGCGGGGATGTCCGCTGGGCCGGCAGGGCTGCAGCCACACCCAGACAGGACAAGCCACGTAGGCGCTCCACCTTGCCCCACGCTGGTGACCCCACACACTCCCCCCCACACACACACACCCATCCATGGCGCCTTGCGCTCCTGGGGTCATTTTCTCTGACCTGATCACAAACGCCTTCACTGCAAAGTGAGAACACAGGCTGCTGGCCGAGTCGAGTGGGGGTGATCAGAATGACTGCGGATGTTCTCTGTTTTCACCGCGACCATGAGAACCAGTCCCACGCCCAGCAAGGCGACGTACGCTTTACTCAGTACCCGACCGTGGAAGTGACAGTAACACAGCACCCACTTGGCTCAAGTCACAGCATCAGCAGTCCCATTCCACGGATGAGGAAACTGAGGCTGAGAGAGGCTGAATGACTGACTGGTGGAGGGTCACAGGCTGGGGGCTGACAGGGCTGACGCCAGGGGACAAGTTTCTAGAGGTTATTTTTCCAGCCACCACTGTGAGCTTCCCAGGAGAGCTTTCCGCTGTCGTCTGCCCATTGGTCTGCCCGTTGGCTGTCCAGGGGCCTGAGGCACCTACCGTGTGTGGGCATGGAAACTCCAGCTGTGAACAGGACACGAGGCAGGGGCAGCTGCTGTGCAGGGGAGGTGGGGGAGAGTAAGGCCACTAAGAGAGGGGCGAGAAAAGACGAGGGACAGTGACAAAGCTGGGCGAGGGACAAAGGGAAGCCAGGGAGGCTGAGGGAGGGGGCCGGGTGAGTCCAGACCTGTGCGGCCATGGTGGGAGCCGGGGAGGCTGGCCTGTCATGCGGGAAGCACAGGGGTCCTGGAAGGGCTAGCCAGCTACAGGAGCGGGGACTGAAGACAAGGGTCACAGAGGTCCTGGAGGCCAACCCTGCAAGGTCTTGTTGGCCACCGCAGGGCTGGCACACACCAGGCACTTCTGAAGAGGCTGGCACAGCATGTCCTCCCACGGGCCCACACGACCTCGGACCTAGCTAGCACGGCATCTGGCCTTGGTTGTCGCCCTCTCCTGCCTGCACAGCAGAGGACTGTCCGTGGGGTGGGGATTGGGGGGGGGGGGGGTCGGGCGCGGCATTCTGCATGTGCATTCACAAGGTGGCCCTGAGAGGGAGTTCCCACAGAACGGCCACTGTAGGCCTACAAATGTGTGCGTGCGTGTGCGTGCGCGTGTGCGCGTGCGTGTGTGTGCACTGTGTGCGTGTGTGTGCACGTGTGTGTGTGTGTGCGCGCGTGCATTCGTGTGTGCGTGTGCACATGAGTGTGTGTGTGTGTGTGTGTGTGTGTGTGTGTGTGTGTGTGTGTGCGTGTGACAAAGCTGGCTCCGCGGTGAAGAACGGCACGGGGAGGGGTTCCACCACACACCCCTTGCCATGTGCCATGCCGCGGCGCTGGGACAGCAGCTTGACACCCCGTGAGCCGGAGGCGGTCACGGTGAACGCCAGGCTCCAACGCAAGCCACCAGAGCAGCCGGGAGGGAAACGCCAGGGGTGGAAGGCCTCGGGATGGCAGCAGGGGACGGTGATGGCACCAGTCAGCTCCGGTGACGGGTCCTTTTGTGTGTCCCTTCCCTAAAGCCACAGCGCCTGTGACGTAACGGGAGCCTCTACCAACTCTCTACACTCAGGGCACTCGGGGACATGCAACGCAAACTGGTGGCTGGGGGGGGGGGGGAGGGGAGGACGGACGGACAGACTGTATTTTCTCAGATCTGTGCTGGTGTGGCTATCTATACGTCTGCTCGGCTCACTGCACCGAGGAGGTGCCTCCCCTAGCGACCCACAATCCTCTCTGCGGCTGGCTCCACAGGCCTCCCTCTTCCATGCCTTAGGGCTGCGGCTGGCTAGCCATAGCCAGGCTTGGTAGAAGGAGAATGCACTCCGCCCTCACTATCCTCAAGCCGTGTGGGGCCCTCATCGGGGCCGGCCAGCTTACTGTTGCTCTAGCCAAGACGGGAGCTGAGGTGGATCCGGGCCAGGCTGGGGTTAGGGAGGTGAGAGGCAGGTAAGAGAGACCACCACCTTTCGGAGCCCTTTTTCCAGGTCTGTCAGGGCTGGAACGAGGGCAGGGAGACAGGGCCGCCAGCCAGGGCAGGAGAGGGAAGGCATGCCTCCGGGGCGGGGGGGTAAGAGATGGGGCAAAGGGGGAGCGGCCAGAGGGGGGGGCCTGGAGGAACAGGAAGCAAAATGGGGCCAAATCCATCCCAGCTTAAAAGAAGGGCTAATGTGGGTTTCCTCATTGAGCAAAAGCCAGAGGAGGAGGCTGGCCAAGGCCAGGCTCCACCCCCTCCATTTCATTTCATCCAAACTGTGTTTGGGGAAGGGGCCAGGACAATTATTGGAGCTCTAACTTGGCTGCTTCCTTTTACAGTACATTTCCCAGAATAAACTACCCCAAGACTTCATCCATCTCCAAAAAAGGCAACCGCTAAAAATCCTTCTGTCCGGGGCCCTTACACCACACGGGCACAGTCACCCTCCCCTTCTGGACTTTTGGGGCTGGGGAGCAGAGGAGGCCAAGGGGCCACTGCTTAGGTCTGGCTCTAATCGCTCTGGCCGATGCTCTGCGGTGGGGGGGGGCTGATCCCCACACTGAGCAGTTAGGAACTTCCCAAATCATTAACCTTTCTCGGAGTGCATTGTACAGGGAGGTGCCCCCTCCGCAGCCTATTCAGGAGCCCTATTGATCCACCGCACACTCGGTGCCTTCAAAGTTGTTTATGATCAATATGCAAATTGCTCATGGCATTGATCTAGTATTAATTTTCAATTAGGGAATCCACAAGGGGTCTCTGAGGGTCAATACCTAACAATGCACAGGAAGCTCCGCTGCAGAGAGCCGGGGCCTGATGCTGCTAAAAGCTTCCCTGAGCCACCTCCTCCTGGTGCCAGGCCCTCTGAGCTGTCACTGGTGCTTGGCTCCTTGGGTCCCCCTCCTAAGGCAGACCCCCTTCGCTCTGCAACCTCTCGGGCTGGATTCGTGGCTGCTGCCCTGGGCCGCCACCACCACCTCCGGCCAGTGCCAAAGGACCGCTTTCTAGCCTGCCAGGGCTCTGTCCTGACATCCGCCCTTCTGAGCTGATGCCCCCAGACATGCCTCCTCGGGTCCCCGGCTCCCCGTGCCACACCCTGCCCAGACCACTCTCTCCCCCGGCTCCCCAACCACACATACCTTCTTCCTCCCTCTCTCCCCTCTCCCTTGTTCCTGCTTAGTCACGGAACGTCACCTTGGCACGCTGCCACGGCTGGAGCTGGCGAGCTGCACAGTCCCCAGAAATCTCAGGCAGTCAGGCAGAGCCGCCAGGCTGCCAGGTTATGCTTGGCAGACACCCACCCCACTGATGTCATCTCAGAACACCAGGGGAAGGGAAAGGGGCCCCGGCTTCAAGTCCACTGCTTCTCCTTCCTTTCCTCCAGCAGAATTTTTTCTTCCTAATGAAACATGGGGGTTGGGGGAAGGTTAATTACTTCACCAACCTCGTTCATGGTTCCCAGAAGAGGCCATGGCCCACTCTCCGGGAGCACAGGGTAATGCCTGTGAGCTTCGGATTGGGGCGTCCCCAGGGAGAGCATGCCTAGCTGGGACCAGAGTGACCTGGGGACTCGGCCATTCTATTCCACCCCTAACAGCCCCTTAGAGACCCTTGTGGGAAGGCTGTTCAGCCGAAGGGCTGGAAGAAAAACTCAGAACCAGTCCCCTCCACAGGTGTGGGCTCTGCTGCACACAGTGTTGGGGCTCAGCAAGCTGCCAGAGTCACCTCTGCAGGGGACTGGACTACCATGCCTACTCTCTCCATCTGGAACGCTCTCCAGAGGGCCACCACCTCTTCCATGGAGCTTCCTGAACACCCAAACCTTGCCACACGGGTAGTCATCTGCCCACTGTCTGTGATGCCACTCATTGGGCTAATCTGTGTGAGTTAGCTGGCCGGGCTAATTGGTTTATGGATAACATTAATTACCATGTTGCTCATTAATGGATGAAATCTTTATTGGTGCCATTGATCAGCAGACTTGTTTAGCTGGCCTCCTAACCAATGGCGGATGTAACAAGCTCTATTATTGGCATATCAATTAATGCAATCAATTCCTGGCCAGCGGCTGCCATTCGGTTTCCTACTTGTCCAGGGATAGGAGACAGAACCATGTCTGGCATGCCTATACTTGAGGTCCCCAGCTGTCTACCGAAGCCCCGGCTGGTCTGGTCTGGGCACTATTCAGGGCTCACCTAACAACAACAAAGTTTTTTACCCCCTGCACTTGCATTTGAAACCCATCTTCCTACATTCTAGGGATGACAGAAGTATTTTGTCCTGTCAGGAGACATAAGCCAGAAGGAGGTGTGGAGAGACTGCTATAGCGAACGGAAGGACTAGGAAAGTAGGGTGTGTCTAGATAAGGGACCAGCAGAAGGGTCTGATCCCTAGGCTGGAACCTGGCAACCATAGGGCCAGCATGAAAGCACCAAGTCCCGGGCCCCTCGAGGGTTCTGTCCTAGGGTGCTGGCCTCTTCAAGCCTGTCATACCTGCTGTCCACATCCACTCATCTCCAGAGACAACAGGCCTGGATGAAAAAATTAGCACCTACATCTTACAACCTGAGCTCTGGTATAGAAAAGGACTTACCACATTAGGAGCAGCCACTACCCATGGGCGGCACGTGACCAGTAAATCCACGTGCATAAACAGAGCGCTGCTGTTTCAAAATACACACAATAAATCAGTTCAACCACACCTGTGTTACTGCAGCCGCCGTGAGAGGTGTGCTGCGGGTGGCGGTGTGCGTGAAGGGGCACCGTTGTAGAAAAGGACTGGGGAGCTGCAGACATGGGGTGTGCGGAGTCAGATCTGGACCCCATTTACTTCCAGTAACTATGAATGCCAGGGAGTTACCATGACAACAGAGGGGTTGCTTTAAGAGAAAACGTGGAGACGGCCTAGCTCTCAAGACATGGTCTTCAAAGAACTAACTGGAGTTCACCCCCAAAACAAGCACTTGAAATATTATCCCAGGCCTGTTTCTAAAATGTTTAAACGTGTTTTTAGAAAAAACAATTAAATTAGAAAAGGAAGAAATGACTGCCCCACTCCACGGTGCTAACGCTATCTGGAAACTCTGCAAACATGAGCGGAGGAAGAGTTTGTACAAGCGACAAAAGCCAGCGACAAGAAGATGTCACGGAGGAAGAGAGCAGCCTCTTCCTGGGCAGTGACAAAACACAGGAACTCACTGAGGCTATGGTGAGGGACATCATTTTTAGCATTTGAAAGCATAGCTCGGGACTTTTTGGATAAACACTGGAAATGTTTCCTTTCGTTTATAAATAGAAAGTGACTTTTCCCCCCAAGTGGAACATCAGCACTTCCAGAGGAGAGTCCAGTCCTGAGCCCAGGCGATGCCCCAGCAGGTGTCAACCTCCCAGATACCAGATACCTGAAAGAAGCAAGCAAGAGACCTCATGGGGAGGCAAAGGCCATGAAGAGACTCTCTACACAAGAGAAGGCTGCATTCCACACAGAGGTCACCTGCTGGGGATGACTGGGAGCCACCCAGACAGGGGCCCTTCATCAGCTACTTGACACTATGGTCTTTTTCCCAGGAAAAGCAGGCATGGGCCCTTCCTATGGCAAAAATCCCAATGTTCTTCAAAGAGTAAACCGTGTCTGAACTGCTCTCAGGAGCCCCAAAATACTATGAGTTCCACGTGTTTTATTCTGACTTAATCTTAAACGCTGAAATAATAAGGCACATGCGAATGTGTCCAGCTTTGATCTGATGGTGGTCATTTAAATAACCGTATGGCCAAGGTCACAACTTTTGTTAGGAACTCTGCTTAAAACACTCATACTTTGGCCTAATTGAAATTTCACTGGAGATTGCGAATCAGGTTACTTCAAACCACTACTACTTGGAAGTACTTCTGTGTGAATGGGATTTATATAATAACAGACTGGAAACACCAATGCGGAAGTAAACCAGCAGTGTTATCGCTACAATTTAACTCCTTCTGTAACTCTTCGTTTAGATCACGGTGAGCTGCCTCTACTTTGTTCTCATTTTCTGACATGATGAGTACATGTGACAAATATGAACTTCTACAGTTACAGAGATTTTTAACAACACTGTTTACATACTGGCTTGCAATTAGATTTTTATTTTCCTTAATCAAAAAGTAGTATATGCACATGGGTGTTTTGACTGAATGTATGTATGTCTGTGAACCACGTATACATGTGTGGTGTCTGCAGAGGTCAAAAGAAGGAATTGGATACCGTGGACCTGGAGTTTAAAGATGGTTGCAAGCTTCTATATGGGTGATAGGAATCGAACCCAGGTCCTCTGCAAGAGTAGCAAGTCACATCTTAGTCACATCTCCAACTCCGATTTTTGTTTTTAAACAGCTCTACTATGGAGCTCCGCATGAAGAATGCTTTCTGCTCTTCCAGTTCCCAGCCCCCACACTGAGCACCTCACAACTGCCTGTAACTCCAGCTCCAACAGGCCTGATGCCCTCTTCCGGGCTCTGCCCGCTCTTGCACTCATGTGGCATGCACATAAATAAACACCAACACATCACATAAAAATGGAAATAAGAACTCTAAATTACAACAGTTTATAAACCACCATACCATCTGGTGTACAGACCAGGCTGGCAGTCTGGAGCATACTCTCTGGAAGGCCTCCAGAAGAAGCATGCATGACATGTAAAGTTTCTACCATGAATTCAGAATCCTCCCAGATTCAATGGGATAGTTTTTAATTTTTGTTATATTTTAAAAAATGAATGAATGAAAACCTAGCCACTAGGGTAAAAGTTAACAATTGAACTGTCCTTTATACCTGCCGGGAGAGGGAAAAATCAGTTTTTCTCCAATGGAGTGACACTGGATGTATCAATCGCTCCAGGGCAGGCCTCATGTTCAGGAGTAGCTGACCAACTTAAAATGGACTCCACAGTTTTGTTGTTGTTGTTGTTGTTTTAAAGTGTGCTTTTATTTGGTTATTGTTTGGTAGTTCTTTTCACCCTCTGCCTCGGGAGGTGTTGTTTTATTTTGTTTTCATGGCTTCGGGGTTTTTGATTTGTTTTGTTTTTGAAAAAGAACTTCAAGTTGGGTGGGTAGGTGGGGGAGATGAACTGGAAGGACTTGGGGGAGGGGAAGGATATGGCCAAAATATACTTAAAATTTTAAATTGTTTTAAATAATAAAAATATACTTAAAAAGAAAAGCTAATTTAAAAAGAAATAAAATAAAATTCTCCCAGAGACCATTACAGAAATCCACAACTTGCGGGCTGGAGAGATGGCTCAGCAGGTAAAGGCACTTGTTGTTCTTGCAGAGGACCTGGGTTCCATTCTCGGCACCCACCAGATCACAAACCATCCCTAACTCCAGTTCTGGGGGATCTGACATCCTCTTCTGACCTGTGCAGACACCAGGCTTGCAGATACGTGCGTGCAGGCAAACTACTCACACATAAAATAAAGTAATCCTAAAACAGCAAGTATATGTGGGGTGTGTGTGTGTGTGTGTGTGTGTGTGTGTGTGTGTGTGGAGGGACCCACAATTGGTCAAAATGCTGACTGTGAGGGTGTACAACCTCAAGCGACACACTTACAACCCTTACACCCACGGCTTAGGGAACATCGAGGAAGAGGAGGCAGGAAGAGGATCCAGAAGAGCAGAATATCTGCTGCTAGAGAATGTCGCCTGGAACAAGGACGCTGCACCCAGGAGATTTCAATAATATCCTTGTCCGAACGAGACATGCAGGGTGACAACCCCAGCTGACATCACAACATGGATGAGGACAATCTTCCCACCCTTGAATGAAGAGCTACAGGCCAATTCAGCAGCTGCTGAGAGAGGGGGAATCACTCTTCTCCAGTGAGGTTAACCAATCCCAGTGGTCAACCTTAAACACATATACATCCACACAACAGTAGATGGATTCATCAAGTTGTGTTTGTGTATATGTATGCATGTGTATATGTGTATGTATATATAAACAGAACAATAAATAAGATGTCACGACTTTGAGAGGGAGCTGGGGCAGGACGGGAGGAGTTAAAAGGGGTAAAAATGATGTAAATACAGTACTCATGTATGACATTCTCAAAATGAATTTAAATTAAAATATTAACAACAGCCCTCCTAGCTCTAAGCCAACCAAACACTCTTAAATGCACTTAACTGGCTATGGCTCCCACATGGAGCAGGCAAAAAAAAAATGTGATACGGCTGCACAGTGGTAAGGGGTGATGGTTGCCTTCAAAGTACTGTTAGGTGCTGTGTATTGTGTTGTAATTGAGACTGGGGAGACAGAATGATCTCTATGTGGCTTCCTCTGGAGGCAAAATGAAATCCCTTCTATGGGGAATGCTCAGAGTACCTGCTTTCCTGGCTGTGGTAATCTAACCAGAAAGTTTTCGTGGTGATTTCTCAAAGAATATCTAAGAAAACAAAACAAGAACTGTTGGTCTGCCCGTCGTCGGTTCATTCACTAATCATAGTTGGATGTGTCTTGGCTCATGCCTACTAGATTCAGGCTCTTGTGGATCTAACTGGGCAAGAATAATAGACTGGCATCCTCATGGAACCTACCCTCCAGTAGATCCTCTGTGGGTGACATCACATGGCCGTGTGAAATCCAACCACTCTGCCAGGAGGTGTGTGGACAAGGAAAAAACAAACCATGTTTTCCATGGATCTCAGCTCACCACTGGCCTGGGGCTGCTGCACTGGGGCTCCAAGTTAGCTCCATTCAACACTATCAGTCAACGGGAGAAATCATTCAAGAATCAGGATCTGCCTACTCTAAAAGGCCACTTCATTCCTGAGACCGGTCCATGCTTTCTTCCATCCACACCTGGGTGGTTTTGTATCAAGGCTCTTCCATACCAAACACAATAATAAATCAAATCTTATCAGAATTGAGCCATAAATCTGTGAAGACTCCAATAATTTCCAGCTGAGGGAATAACACCACAAAAGTACTTTTTAAACTAATTACTCAGATTCCGAAGTGCTGCCCTAATGAGCCGCCTTTCTGCCCAGAACTTACTAAGAAGGAAAACTACCTTCTGGTGCAGTAATTACTGCGTTTCCCCTTCAAACTTCTAACTGGAGATCGATGCTGCATTTTAAGACCCATTGATTTACAATTAGCCTGGCTTTCCTGCTAAAGTGTTTTTTAAGCAGAGTTTACTTTTATTTTATTTTGAAATCTCAGAGATCTGGTTCTCGGATTTTTTACAACCTCATGAGAGGGAACTGAAAATCTTCAAGAGGAAGAAGATCCACATCTGTAGAGAGTGGGTGAGGGAGGAATGCAAATCACTCTGGAAGATGCGGAGAGGGGGAGAGGAAAATGGGCTGGTCTGGAGGAAAACTTCAGAGGCCCAAAACGAAACAAAAAACTCATGCCAGAAGGCAGGGAGTAGAATCCAAGGGAAGAGGAAGAAGTCAGGGATGTGGACAGAGCTGGGTACCCGGGCTTCAGGAGGCTTAGCTGCTGTGCCAGCCTGCCTAGCTAAAGCCGCTTTTCTCCGCTTCTGCCGTTTCTTAGCATCCTTGGGTGGAGGGAGGGGGGAAACACAAAGAAATAAAGAAAAAGCTTTGTGTATCTTTGCAAAACAAAGCACTAGTTAAAAATAGTGTGTGCAGCAGGGACAGTGTGCTAACATGAGGGGCCTGGCAGCTCCTGCATTTGCACAATCTGTCCCACGAGGAGAGCAGAAGCAAGTGAAGCAATTAAGAATTTCATGCTGATTGCTCCAAGCATGTTTTTCTACGCCATAAAGATAATAGCATAAAGGATACGGCCTTGCTGCGTCTCCCTCCTCTGTTTGACAACTTCTGCCTTCTGTCTTTGGGATTCGGTCTTGGCTGCCATGTCTGAGGACTCAAGATGTTCGCTAGCTGGACTGGCACCACCTGATGGAAACGATCACTTCCATACCCAAAGAGGCGGCAGCTTTTGCGCCCCAGGCTCACCCTGCCTCTGACTGATAACAAACCCTGAAGAGGAGGCTGCCGTCAAGCTGTCATCGCCTACAGAAAGGAGGAAGGCTTGAGACCTTCGGAGATGGCTTGGAGGCCGGCGCACCCAACCAGGACCTCTATGGGTCGGTCCATGTGCCGTTCCCACTCTGAACTCTCCCTGCAGCCGGTTCCCCAGAGGGACTCGCAAAAGAGGGCCTCGGAGTGATCAGGGCAGAGAATAAAATAAAAGGAGGTGAGGGATATAAACTATTAACTTTTGCCTTTTTTAAAAAAGTATTTTATAGCTAGATTGTATAGGCCAATCTCAAAGACTAATACGAAAAAAAAAAAGTGCAATTAAATCCTTGAAAAACTGACAGATCAGCAAAACAAAACCACCCGGAGGAGAACCCGATTGAGCCTCATTAAGAAAGAGTTCAGCCTGTTTTTAAAACCCTTTCTTACCACTTAGCTGGGTACCTCCCAGCAGTGAGATCTCCCAATGCGGCTGGCATAATTAGTGTCAGAATGGAAAGAAAAAAAAATCAGCCTAGGAAATAGAAATTAAAACACAAATTTAGGAGGGAGGGGAAGTTCAAATGGAAAAACCATTTCCAAATTCAAGCAACAAATACCCACCGGTCTCTGCGAGGGCAACGGGGAGACGCCAAAATTCTCTCCGGTCTGCCCAGATAAATGGGTTCCAATTATACAGAGAAAGGGCTGGGCCACAGGGAGAGATTTATGCTGCAATTCTCCATCTTCAACCTCTCCCCTTCCCCCAAAATATATTCTGTGCTGTGGTCAGCGCCACTCCAGGAGGCTGGGTTAATGGCAGATGGATGGCAAAATGCACCAACCTCAGCATCAATTATAACCATCACATCTGACAATGGAGAAAATGAGATCGGGTGACAGATTTCCACACCTTCAGCCATCAGGATCCCCCAACACTGGAGTGCATGCATGCGTGCGAAATGGTGTGTGTGCGTGAGAGCTCCAGTAAACGCATTACATGTGCGGCCGCTGGCCTGTAATAAGGAGGCATGGAGCTGAGATCCATTAGAGACGAGCAAGCAGGCCACTGAGGAAGAAATACTCTGGAGATGGGGAAGACGGCAGGGAGATGAAGCCATTTTATTAAATCAGGCAAATTCTAATTTATTCTGCAGAGAGAGGGGAGAGAAAATGGATTCGTTCTTGGTCTATCCTCTGAGCTGGCTCTTATCACCCCAGCGGAGGGAGGAGGGAACAACGGGTTCCAGGGCTCGCCTGGAAACCAAGGGAAGGTTTCCCTTGGAAAAAGAGATCGTTAAAATCTATTTCAGTTCTTGCAAGAGGAATATGGAAACTAGTGCTCAAGCCAGAGAAATTGGTGGTGGTGGTGGTGGAGGTGGTGGTGGTGGTGGTGGTGGTGGAGGTGGAGGTGGTGGTGGTAGTGGTGGTGGTGGTGGTGGTAGTGGTGGTGGGTGTGTTAGGGGGGATCCGTAGCTTTCTGATTACTCTGGCAAGTGAAGAAAGGGCTTGGAAATTTTGTTCACTGCGAGAGGAAGCCAGGAGGGCAACCCCAGCCCAGATAACGCTGACCCTGAACTAGAGAAATGATGGACATCTCCCCAGTGGTCAGAAGGCCGCTTGCTATCTTCCCCACAGTAGGAACCTAACTGTTCATTTGTTGTTGCTGAGGCAGTCTTATGTAGCCCAGGCTAGCCTAGAACCCAGTATATAGATGAGGCTACATATGGATTCTCCTGTGTCCACCTCTCAGCCGTTGGGATTACAGGTGTGTGCCACTCTGTGTGGCTTAAAACATTGCTTTTTCATGTTCAAAGTGGAAAAACCAAAAAAAGGAGGGGAAAGCCCAAGGGAAGAGAAATGTGCATCAGAACTCTAAGCACAGAGGTTGCCCGTCATTAACAAAAGGCGCTGTGTTTAGACCGCAATTAGGAAACCAAGGTTTTAATTAAACAATTGCATAAAGTTACTTTGGCTCCCTGTCTGGGCCAGCACTTCACCAGCATAAGAGCGCTAGCAAAGAAACGGATGACACAGGGCGTGTGGGTAACTCACATCAGATACTGTGCACGTCTGTGGTGCCTCTGTGGCGTCCCTGAACAAAAGAGCAAGCTGGTAAGCCCGGCGCAGTACCTGTACTGCAGCCAGGCCGGAAGAAAGCAGCAGCACTGTGCTACTCACAGCTGAACAGGAGAGATTATCCGAAGGGTCCTGCAAAACACAGGAGACTTTGGGGAGGGGTGGGGGGGTGGCAGTGGTCAGCATCTCCCAGGTAACCAAGTAA
The DNA here is from genome assembly GCF_004664715.2 of Peromyscus leucopus. Taxonomy (NCBI): domain Eukaryota; kingdom Metazoa; phylum Chordata; class Mammalia; order Rodentia; family Cricetidae; genus Peromyscus; species Peromyscus leucopus. The sequence continues at coordinate 110,763,642 of NC_051067.1, read as the reverse complement.
AGTACTACATCTCCATTAACACCCAGGCCACAGGCAGCTAGCTTATACCGGGGCATCTCTTAATGAGGAGGGACTCACAGAGCGTACATCCCTACAGATTTCTAAATCACCTGCAGGGATGGGGTAGGGTGGGGTAGGGGTGGAGCAAGCCCTACTTGGAATGGGGGCTGCCCGGGTATCAGGGAGGAACTCAGGTTCATATTCCTAGGAAGACCTAAATATCTATGCTTTGGCTCTGCTGTGGCTCCTTCCATGAGCATGCACAATGCTCAAGGAGCTGGGAGCCATGCGTGATTGGTGCCTGCTCTGGCCACACAGCAGGGACAGGGAGGTGGTTACTCTCTGCGGGGCTGTACTAAATGAACAGCCGGGGCCATCTTCATCCCCTGTTACGTACACTTTGCTGGGTGAGTGAGGCTTGGCTCGCAGAAACAGTCAGGCAGACTGACTAGCTTTCATTCCTTACCGCCTATCAAAAATAATCCAGTCACCTGTTTTTCCCACTGGGCCTGCCAGAAGGGAGAACTCCACACTGACACCTGCAGGCGAAGATGCAGACTGCGCCTCCTTAGACGCTGATGGTACTCCTCTGAACCCAGACTCCCCAGCCTGTCCAATGCGGAAGGGGGAAGATGGCCCGCCAATACTGACTAAACGACCTTATACGCATGTCCAGCACCGGGCTATCTTCTCAGGCATTTCTGGCAAAGCCACAGAAAGAACGCCTTAAATACTGCTCATTAGCTGCCAAGATGCTCTGACCCCATCTGAAACACAAGGCTATTTAGGCCTTTACATTTCAAGCCTTTACAGACCACCAACCCCATTTTGACTTTTTGACAACAGGAAATTCCTCAAGTTACCTGGATAACAGGATTTAAAAAAAAAGAAGAAGAAAGAAAGAAAGGAAGGGAGGAAGGGGAGGAGAGAGGGAAGGAAGGGGGAGGGGGAGGGAGGGAGGGAAGGAGGAGGCGGGGAACAGTAAAACAAACTTCTCTGGAAGTTACCAAAAGTAGAGGTAAATTCTGCCCCCGGACCCCTAGGCTACCACCTGCTTCCAGCTTTGCAATGTGAAGATTGCCCTGCACGTGGCACTGCTAATTCTGTCAGGGCTGGAAAGCAGAGTGGCCGGCCACTTGGAAATGCTCCTAAAGGGTTCACAAGACCTGATCCTGTGAACAGCCACCCAGAGCCCAGGAACACTGCACCTCCATCTGAGAGGCAGGCAGGCAGCCAATCAGCACTCATCTCGGCATGGGGAGGACAGCCAGAGTTCTTCTCTGGGGTGTGGTGCCCAAGAAGGGTGTGTGTGGGGGTGTGTGGGGGTGTGTGGGGAGCACTTCACTGGGTGCTCCCCATCCCTAAACGTTCTACGGCGCTTCCGGTCAACACCTTTCACCAGGCTCGGCGGACATGGAAGAAATTATTTTAGATCAAGTCCAGAACCCAAATTCAAATCAACGAGGCTGACTTTATGACTTATTTATTCTCTCTTCCTTCACGGACAGAAGGTTAATATAAGAGCAACTCCTTGGCAAACCTTTCCGGGTAGCTGAAGCGACACTGATGTGAATCAATGCTCCCTTTGTGAACACATTACTTGGCAGAAACTGGCTCTCTGAAACCCCCTTCGACACAGCCAGCAAAACAAAAAGAAGGGGGAAGAGTCCTTCAAACAAAGGGATGGGGTGAAAAGAGAGAGAGTCGACTGCACTTTATTCTTTTTCATAGAGGCAAATGGATCTGGGGCTTTTATACATTAATCAATCAATATCACTGACTGTACATCAGCAGGGTAGCCAAGTTATGAATGACCTTTCTGGCGAAGAGGACACTTTTAATGCTCATAAGACTGCTCATAGCTTAGCAACTTCCCGAATTTGTGCCTGCATGATTACCCCTTGGAGGCGAGCAGCCGTTAGCAATGTACTAAATATGGCAAGGTTAGTCGTGTCCAATTCGCGCAGAGGGGAGGAGAGACTTGGACCTGGCCACCCAGTTGACGCATGAGTTGCTGCAACCTGGGTGACTCGGAGAGACCACGCCTGGCCTCCCTCTGGAAAGAAGAGCCTGCCAGGCCTCCTGGGCAGTTGCAGGCCAATCTAAACAGGGCGGCTGTAGGTGGCTGGGCTGGAAAGCTATGTCCCGCTCACCTCCCATCAGCTCCTGAGCCCTCCGTGCGAGTGGACAGCTGCAGTGGCCACGGTGGCCATTCCCAGGCCTCTCCCTAGGTCCTAGGTCACCTCCCAGAGCTCTCCCCATGCTCCCTGGGTTCCTCCCAAAAGGGAGCTTAACTTTCACCTTTCTGAGCTGTCTTCTCTTCCTTGCAGGAACCACAGAAGGGCATATCTAGGGAGATGACTCTACCTTGCTTACACTCTTCAGAAATACCAACCTGGACAACACAACTTGGGCCAATTCTCTTTCTTTTCCCCGTACTAACTCAGCCATTCTGTTCATGCCCAGAAGGCAGAAAAGCTCCCTAGATTCCACTCTCAGTGGGTGGAAATGGGGCAAGGGGCGGTCCGTGGTTTGGATTTCTATGACAACCATTACGGTCTCAGGGAGGCCACATGGGACAGGACAAAACCCCAGCCACTCCCCATCTCCACCTCCACTTTCTTCTCCGGGCGTCTAGCTCCTTAACTGTGGCAACAATGTCTGCAAAAGCCTGGTGGCCTACTGACAAGGCCCCGGATTTTCCTGTCACCCAGAGTGAGAAACAAAAACTCGGGAGAATTTTAAATACTGCTTTAACTTCCTACAATTCACCACAGAGGAAGCCACAGGGAATGGGGTGCTAGCCTCCACCAAATACAGGGAACATTCAGAGTAAGAATGTCTGAGATCACTCCTCGGGCTACACTGTCCCAGGCAGGTGGGAGAGGAACAGGACACAGTTTAGAGGAGATGGAACTGTTTGCCCAGCTATTTCTAGGTCTAGATATAAGGAGAGTGAGGGATGCTCGTCATTCCTCACACGACTGCTAAGAACACTGCAGAACGTTCCCCGACAACAGTTCTTTGCTTTCTTTCCCAGCCTGGTCTTCCCATCCGGTGTCCCATGCTTAAGTGATACCGATCTTGTCAATCATTGTTTTAATGCAGTCAGAGTCCCAGCCAGAATCTATTTTGAACTGAAGGGCCAGGGTCCACACTAGCTGCTCGCCCTGGGATGGTGTCACACACTCCTTCCTGGTCTGTCACATGCTGACCTGAACATCTTTCTTCTCCCTGGACAGGTGGCAATCTGCAGACTTAGTAAGTGGGCCTATTCTCCCCATACCTGCTCATCTTTTATTATTTAAAAAAATGACAACTTCTTCTGCCTCCTTAACAACATTGTGTGTGTGTGTGTGTGTGTGTGTGTGTGTGTGTGTGTGTGTGTGTGTGTGTGTGTGTGTGTTCTGAAACAGTCTTGGTGTGTCACCCAGACTCGAACTTGTGGCGATCCTGCCTCAGGCCTCCAGGTCACAAACCTTTGGGTCACCTTTGCAGCTGTGTTACACTGTGAGACCCCTCCACTGAGTGTGGCCACTCAGAGCAGGCTTGAGCTTAACTCAGTCTTCCTTTCTGGACCTCTCAAACATCTGGTAGCTTCCTTGACATCTCTCAAAAGTTCACTCCCACCTAAGAACTACAAACTAAATTGGTCAGGGGCAGCGGGGAACACAATGTTGTCCTTGTAGCCTCTGGGGTTCTCTCAGGTTACAAACACCACAGGCTAACCACCCTTGCACACTACTCTCTCTAGCTAGCCAACAGCCACCGGTTAACACGTTCCTTTTTCCTTATACTTGTCCTCTTCAGATGAGTTGCCAATCCACCACCCAGCTGGCAGACTCCCGGGTCCTCTACACTGTGCACGTCCACGCTCTAACCTGAAAGGCTCGGGACCCGCTACCTTTCCTCACAGAGACAGGGATGTCTTGATGGACACTGTCACACAGCATCATTCCCCGCTCTCCCTTCCCGTTCTGTGTGTTCTTGGGTGTGCGTGTGGGGGAGGAGGTGCGAGTGTGGAGGTCAGAAGACAGCCGTGACCACCAGTCCTTCCTTTCTGCCTTCTCACTGTTCATCACTGCACACAGCAGGCTCCCGAGGTCTCTCCAGTCTCCACCTCTCGCCTTCCCGCAGAAGCACTGGGGTTGCAGGGACTTACTCCCATCAGACTTTATCTCGGACCGGAGACCCGAACTCAGGTCCTTGCGCTTCGCTTGCACAAGTACTTTGCCCACTGAGCCGTCCGCCCCAGCCCTCTCTGTGTGTCTCTAAAGCTCTGTATAAAGGACGAGGTTAGCAAAGATGAAGGAATATCCATTTGTCCCTCTGAGCATTTGGTGTAACTCACACTAGTCACAATGGAAAAGTACCTAAGCCCAGGCAGAAGCAGAGCTGAGCACAAACTCAGGCAGCAGCCCACCCCTAGCCCTACAGGTCCAGACATCCGGAGAAGCCCTACAGTGGAGCTGGGTAGCCCCCAGAAATTATAAAGAGGGGAGCCAAACACGATGGCACCTGCCTGCAATCCCAGCACAAAGGAGACAGAGGTAAGAGGACCAGGGGACTCAGTAACTCAAGGGAAGTTTCAGCTGCAGACCAAGTTCAAGGCCAGCCTGGTTAACACGGTACTCTGCGTCGAGGAAACAGACTTCTCCAGAAAGAATGGTGCTCACATCCGCATTACAGTTTACCAAGTCAGCCAGTCCTCCCCACCTTGGTAACTCCAGCCTCCCGGGACCATCTTAACAGCCATAAGAAAGGCCCAGATGCTTCCCCCAGAAGCCAGAGACGACAAGGAGAAAATTGGGAAAACTTCAAGACTCACCAGGATGCATGAGTTGCAAGTAAGCGCAAGAGAAAAATCCACAGAGCTTTAAGGCTCCCCACAAGAAAAGCGTAGGCCCTCTTTCCTGCCGGATGCTCTGTGTCTTCTGTCCCCTACGGCCGTGAGCTCTAAGAGGACAAGAGCTGGGTACAAGACAAGGGACGGTGACCTCAAGGCAAGCCGGACCAGGCCAGGCCACTTCGGAACCCCTCCGGGGTCTCCCACAGCATTCACACCCCAAACTCAGGACACGGTTCTGAAGGCAGAAACCATGGTGCTACCTGCTACACCCTCCCAGGCACATGCCGTGTGCACAGCCCATCCTTCCGCCCTAGGGCTTCGGCACCAGCTGGAAGCTCAGCCTGCCGTGTTCCTGTCCTCCTTCACATGGCCAAATCAGGTCTAAATGTCACCACCTTAGAGGCAAAGGAAACAATTAACATGCACCTGCACCCAGGGTAACCAATGGGCAACAGGATGCTTGAGAGGAGCGGCCAGCTACTAAGTGAAGAACAACAGAATTTGAACATTGCCCAGTGACCAAGTCCAAATGAAACGGGAGGCACGGGCAATGGTCGCCGACGGCCTTGAACATCAGGAAGGTGGCTGCACGTCCCAAGGATGGCACGGGTGCAGCAGCCTTGGAGGAAACGTCCAATTGGCCGTGGCTTAGGTCAAGTCAAGACCTCATCATCAGGTCACAGGACGTACAGGGGACAGAGCAATGTGTTGGACAACACCCCCAAGATGGCTCTCATGAAACTGCAAGGACTTCTCAAAGAGGAGATCCAGCTTCTTAAGAGAAACTTCGGGGGGTGGGAGGTGAGAAGGGGAGCCGACAGATAAAGAGGGTTTAGAGACATATTAGTTAATGAGGACATGAAGCCTACACTTGTATTTGGATTTATTATTCCGTGTATGTTTGGGTGTGAGTGGGGATACTCTCCTCCTACCCACTTTGTCTGAGACAGGGTCTCCTGCGGTTCCCGCTGCCTATGTCAGGCTAGCTGGCCCATGTCCACCCTCCACCTCACCATGGGAACACTGGCTTACAAACGCATGCCACCGCATCTGGCTTTACGTGGGTTCTGGGGGTTCAAACTCGGATCTTCATGTTCACACAGCAAGCACTCTACCCACTGAGCTAGTTTCCCAGCTCTGCACCTGGATTTAAACAAAGCAGCTCTTAGGGTTGTGGGGGGGGGGGAGTCCATGTATGAAGGAATTTATTTCATGAATTCTCTCATCTTACTACTTCTAACAGTTTGATAATGATATTGTAGTCATGTTAAAAACATACACCAACTGAAAAACTTATAAAATAAAGTGAGCTTTCAAAATCACTGAACGGGGGGAATGTGTGGGACACACGGCTGAAACGCAACTGGCCACGAGCTGGTATCTGCCGAGGAGGGAGGAGAGAGCGTTCATGAGGCCTGTTGTATGACCTGTGGTGGTGGTGGTGGTGGTGGTGGTGGTGGTGTCTGGCTGCTTTCAGACAGAGCCTCACTACGTAGGCCCAGGCTGGCTGACCTCAAATTCAGTCTCTCGTCTCTGCCCGCTGAACGCTGGAGTCCAAGTGTGCATGCACTACCACACCCGGCTGCCATATCGTGCTTTCTACTTACGCGTGTCCTTGGCATTTTCTAACGTACGAAGCCTTTGGACAGAAACCAAAGATACGTCGTCCTGCCTTGAGCACTGCTAGTAACAGGCAACTAAGGCAGCCGCTAGGCAACCTGTCTTATGCGTAATTAATGTCAGCTCTTGGCCTACCACATTTTTTTCTTTTTGTCATTCCATTTTAATTCTTTGCCTCACAGTTCTACTTTTCTTTTTGTTTTTTTACCCACAAGCTTTTCTGGAAGGAAAACCTCAGTGAGAGATGGGGCCAGGCCACCCACATTTGCCACCATGGCCCCGGGCTCTGATGCTGCCCGGCACCTGAGGAAGCCTCCTGAAAGACACACTAGAAAACAGATAGGTACATGTACAAACAAGACCACATCAATCATTTCACAGCGGCCTGAAGCGCTGCCCTGGCTTGCATTTGCATGCTGTTCTGAGGGATTGCTCATCCCACATCTTAGGGGGATGTAAGGACTCCTCCGCGGCCACTAGCTGGGTGCAGGCGCTGTATCCTAACAAGAGATCATCACATATCAGAAGATACACAAAGGTGAACTGGAGAGGTGGCCCTGGCTGTCAAGCCTGATGACCTGAGATCGATCCCCAGGGCCCGCGTGGTAGAGACGAGAGCTAACTTCCTCTGACCCTCACTTGTACACTGTGGTGTGTCCCTCAACACCCGCCCACACCACATTAAGTAAATACTTAAAAGAAATTAAGACACAGGTAAAGCTTGGGACCTTTTCTAGAAATTTCTGAGTGAAGCTTAGAAGCAGCCTACCACAGGCAGCCCATGTTCCTTGGTCCTCACTCTGTTCATGGCTGCCAAGTATCACTCAGTCACATGGGTGATACCAGAGCCAACAACTCAGTCCACCAGCCATCAAATCTGACCCAAGAATAAAAGCCACACGGGCACGGTGATAGATGATGGTAATCATAGTATTTAGGAGGCTGAGGCAGGAGGATTGAAGAGTTCAATGCTAGCTTACGTTAACTAGAAAGACTCTCTCTCTCAAAAATTAAAAAGATGATTAAAAAGATAAAACTCATCCATCATCCACATGACAGACTGTCTGGAAACAACCAGATGTTACAGGTTTGAAGATGGGGCCTAAGGCAGTGCAGTAGAATGGTGTGTAATTTGCAAGTCCTGAGATTGCCAACTGGGAGATGACAGGCACTCCCAGAATCCTGCAGTGTGCAGAGAGACGGGCTGGCACACTTCTCATCATGGAACCTGGGCAGATACTAGGCAATGTGAGCATGCGTCATCCGTGAGGTCCTGCCTGTGTGTGTGTTTCTGGGGATTGAACCCAGCACATCACACATGCTGGACAGGCTCTCCATCACTGGATTCTCTAGCCCTTTTGAGAGACTCTTTAAAAGTGGCTTCAGCATTCGGACCCGCTCTTCCGACGCTCAGGCTAGAGAACCAGGTGGAACCGCTTTAAGGGATTGTTTTAAATAGAAGATGACACATTCACCTAAGAACATGACAGAAAACATTCACATTCATGAACTTGTGACTTAAGGAATTCTACCAGCAAGTATCTACGGGTGACTGCCATGTGCCCAGGCAGAGCTGGAATCACCCTGCTGGGAACCAGGTAAACCACAGAGAAAGGAGGTCAATGGGAGGTTCTCAGAGCTGAGACGGCTGAGTTCTCATCACAGTTACCAGGTCCTGTGGACTGGATGTGAAATGTCCCTGAAGATCTAGGTGTGGGAACCTGGTCCCTCGGCAGTGCTCAGTGGTCTGAGGACCAAGAGGAGTCTAAGTTCAACAAGGGACCGACCCACTGATAAATTCATAGCTGAATGGGCTATGGGGAGGCAGGGCCTGGCTGGAGTGATTCAAGCACATGCTTGTGAGGGTGTTCGCCCGTCCATGTGCGCGTGTGCTCTCTCCCTCCTCTACTTCCCACTTCCGGCGACCGCTAACCGTTCATTCCTGCCGCCATTATTCCTCCCCCGGGCTATGGACCCCACCATATTCTGCTTCACCTCATGCCCAAAGCTGAACGAGTCAGCCAGCTGTGACATAAAACCTCCAAAACCATGAGCCAAATAACCTCTTCATCTTAGAAACTCCAGGGTATCCTGCCGTGGTGACAAGCAGCTAACCTGTGCCATCTTCAGTACAGACAAGCCCGGCTACCCCCCATTTGGCTGCGAGTGCTGCTTGCCAGGCATTCTCTTGTGCTAGGCTACTCTGGGCACATGGACTGAGCACTCTCAGTCAGCATTAGGGCTCCACTTGCTCACAAGGGAGCCTCCAGGAAGAAACGCCTCAGAACTGCGCAGAGTGCCAATCCAATGGCAGGAGTCAAGCGATGGAGCAGGTACAGGAAAGAAGAAGAGAAAAAACCCTGCTTCTGAGATTAAGAGGGCCGCTTTCCCCCCAGTTGGTGCCCAAGGAGGCAGGTGACAGTGGGGGGTGTACAGAGAACCTTCCAATCCGTAACAGACCAGGACTAACATCCCAGTTCCGCTGACCAAGCCTCTTACCTGCTTGCCCTCTCTAGGGCTATGTACCCTGTGGGCCCAAGGGTATGGTTAAGCCACTCAGGTGTCTCTGACACATGGAATCTGGAAGAAGGCTTCGCTTGTATTCACAGACAGAGAAACCGCCTGGCTGGGGGATCTGAGGCTGAAGAGCAGAAAGCTAACTCAACATGGACATCAAGTACCAGAGCAGGGGGAGAAGGGGGGCGGGGAGGGAGGGGGGGGGGAGAGGAGGGAGAGGGAGGGAGGGAGACGGGGGGGGAGAGGAGGGAAAGGGGGGAGGGAGGGGGGGGGGAAGAGAGAGGGAGGGAGGGAGGGAGGGAGGGAGGGAGACGGGGGGGGAGAGGAGAGAGGAGGGAAAAGGGAGGAGGGAGGGAGGGAGGGAGGAAGGAAGGATAGATCACTGCAGAGGGATAAAGTGAGAACCCACCAGGCTCTGTCCTAATAAATGATCCAGAAGGAAAAGTCAGAGTGAGTGACTTTCCTCCTCCCTGACAGACAAAGATGGAGAGCGGGGACAGGAATTATGGGGTCAGAAAGAACACACCACGGGTCCATGCTAAGTGTGTGTAGCTCTTCAGTGTAAACTCATCTACCTGTCACAGGAGCATTAACGAAGCAGACCTCAAAAAGTACACATGGGCCCACTTTCATGGGTGAAATAACTGAGGCTTTGGAAGTGAGCAAATGGGAGCATGAAAAGGGGCAGGTGGGATTTGTGTGTGTGTGTGTGTGTGTGTGTGTGTGTGTGTGTGTGTGTGTGTGCACTGTTCTGAGGTAAGGGGTCATCTCTTTCATCAGATTAGCTGAAAGGCTCAAGAAACCTCAGGTTATGTCACGAGACTGAGGCCGCCGGGCTCGGAGAGGCACGAATCACAGCCCTTGTGTGACTTCACGGCTGGGTCTGATCTAAAGGCCCACAGTGTTCGGCTTGACAGAGAGGTAAAGGCCCACAAAAGGGTTGCCTCAGAGATGAGGAGATGGGATAAACATGAGATGGGTGCCAGGTCATAGAAAATGTCAGAGTGCACTCACGGGGCCCTTTCAAAGCAGTCTCCTGTCTTTGAACACAGTCGATGCACAGCAGGTGAACCGCCCCCGCCATTCCAGGTCTCTCATGCACACAGGCATAAACTCAGTCCGCAGCTCCAGCTACACCCCAAGTCACAAAATGACTGGCCAACTGCAGGATAAATAAGAACTCAATGTCCACAGTATTCCAAAAAGGGGGGAAGTTCTAGAAAGTATGAATAGTTCATTCTTCGGGGGGGGGGTCATTCTTATGGTCAATCCCTCCCCAGTACATAAATAACAATTTTGGATGTAAAATAGTAAGTGTGCACTACATTCTTATCTTGGATTGTTGACTGCTACTACAGCAAGTCAGACCTCATGGGCTGAGCAAAACTGACCAGGACACCTCGGCTTCAAGTCTCACTAGCGGAGCGAGCCTGAGACTGTGGCTGGAATCCTTAGCCTCAGGCCCCAGCGCATCCCAACCTTGCCAACCATGAGCCGCCCGTCCAGACGGGCTCAGCTTTGATTCTGCTCCACAAAGGGCTGATCATGGCAGCGCATCATAGCACAGGATTACTGTGAGCAGGTCTACAAATTTTAGAAGAACTAGCACTTTTCAATCAAGGCAGCGAATAGAACGGCACCACAGAGCGAAGAGAAGGTGGGAGCCCTCAGCACGAGCCAGTGGCGGCAGGCGAGAACTCAATGGGTTCTCTTCTCTCCAGAGGATGGAAAGACAGACGCAGACACTTCAGGAGAAGAAACACACCCTCAAAGGGCGCTATGAGTGACACCGTAATCCACGGAGCTGGTGCCCTTTGGAGACAACCAGAAGCTTAACTTTTCTTCCATTCCTGTTGGCCATGCTTTAAACAAGGAATGCACGACTACTTTGTTTGGATCGCCTGTGTTTGCTCACTTCTTGTCAAATCTCAGAGTGGAGTCCAGTCTTAACATAAACAAAAGAAAGCCTGGGGGGGGGGGGGCGGGGCGCGACACACGACATCAAGCCCTTTCTGAAGGTGATGGCCTCAGATCATACACTTGCTATACTATGACAAACCTGTTTAGTTGGTTTGTTTGGCTAATCATCACTGATCGGTGAAAAGGGCTACTTGTGAAGGGAAAAAAAAAAAAAACACGCCATGAGCAATGGAGAGCCACACTGCATGTGGGGGATGGGGCATGCTCAGAGCCCACACCAAGATGGAGGCCCCAGGAGCCGGGGTTCCGGCTGAGGAACTGCTGGGTGGCAGAGCATGCGCTCCCTGTCCCGCAGAGGGTTACACTTTTAGGGATGAACAGTAAGCAGATATTAAATAATCAGCCAAACAAGGCTGTCAACCCCTTTCGGAATCAGATAAACAAACAGTACATAATTATAATCACGCATGCGACGCTGCGCTGCAGATGAAGTGCTATCTTCATTTAGAAAAGTGGGGAATGTGGGAGGTGAGGGTGGGCTCAGTAACATCCTTCTTCCCCCCCCCCGCCGTACCATACCATACCCTGTCTGTTCTGCCCCCACTTTCCACAGCAGCACCCCCCTAAGCCCCAGAGCCCGGCCCCTCACAGCCATCCTCTTCGGCTGTCCCCAGTGCTTCCCCGAGAACCTGCCCAGACACCACTGAGTCCATTCCGTGACTCCAAATGCTCCTTCTTGGTCAGCACAGACAAGCTTTACTTCCAACCCCCCCCATCTTCTGTTGGGGGGCCAGCAGCAGCCCCCTAAAGGGCAGATCATGAGATTTTGCTGTGACTATCATATAACTCCTGACTCCCTCAAAAGATGAACCCAAGGTCTCTTTCTCAAAGAGAATGTGGTCCTTTATGGGTGTCCGGTGGCATTTCTGTCTCCTCCATCTGCCCACCCATGGAGCACGGGCAGATTTTAGAATCCACTCCACTGAACCCTTTGGGACTCCGTTCCTACACAACAGTGAGCGTCCCCTGGCATAGACCATGTTGCCTTGCCTTCACCCCTGGCTCCTCTACCTGGACCACTTACTTCACCAGGCTCGGGGCAGCAGACCACTGGTCATGTAAGGAGTTGGGGACACTGCCCTGTTGATAGCAGCCTGAGAAGCCACCTCCAGAGAGCAAGCGGGAGCCACTTGACAGGAAAGAGAGGCGGCAATGACTGATCCAGGAGGAAAGAACAATAAACAAACAAAAACATGGGGAAAAAAAAAAAAAGAACAGACTATCAGAGCCATCCCAGGACAAAGCTCTGGCTCCCATCTGTTCATTAGAGAAAATGCTAAAACAGGACTCTGGCTTCATGGAGAAAATGGAGAATTCATTAAATTCATTGAAAAAGCCCCAGGAGATTGGGGGTGGGAGTAGGGGGCGCGGGACTAGAAATATTCAACAGCAAGCCTGGCTCCAGAACCCCACTTTCCTTCTATGTTCCTCAGCACAGCGGCCAACCTGTCCTGCTCCCCCTAGGGGCCAGCCCTGCACTCTGCAAGCATCCTGAAAGGCTTACTGAAAAGAGGGCACACTAATGACAACCAGTGTGCGTCATCTCCTTAAAGGAATCGGAGGTTAAATTTACCACAGTGTCAACATTCATATTCCTAAGATCCTGCTACTCAAATGTGAGGGGTGTGTGCATGTGCGTGTTGTAACACTCTCATGTGCATGTTTATGGAAACTAGCACTCACTGTTGAGTATCTTCTAGTGCATTCCACCTTACTTTTTTTTTTCCAGTTTTTATTTTTAATCAGATACTAGAGATACCAGATCCCCTGGACCTGGAATTGTGAGGCACCCAAGTAAGAGCTGGGAATCAAATGCAGGTCCTCTGGAGGAGTGATCCACACTATTAACTGCTGAGCCTTCTCTCCAGCCCAACTTAGCCTTAAAAATATTTTTTTTTTCAGTTTTGCTATTTATGTGTATGTGTCTGTGTGAGTGTGTGCCACATGTATTCAGGTGCCCGCAAAGGTCAGAAGAGGGTGTTAGATCCTCGGAGCTAGAGTTACAGGTGGTTGTAAGCTGACCAATGTGGATACTGGAAACTGAACTTGGGTCCTCTGGAAGAGCAGCCAGGTTCCCACTCACACCTCAAGACAGGGTTTCTCTCTACGTAGCTGGCTGTCTTGGAACTAGCGCTGTAGATCAGGCTGGTCTCGAACTCATAGAATGCTGGGACGAAAGGCATGGGCCACCATTACCACCATCACCACCACCACCACCACCACCACCACCACCACCACCACCACCACCATGGGCTGCAGCAACTGTTTTTAGCTGCTGAGCCAGCCCTTCACCTTTATTTTCCTTGTTGAGACAGGGTCTCTCGGTGACTGTAGAGCTTACTATCCCTGCTAGACTGGGTGACCAGTGCACTCACCTGACTGCTCCCTCAGTCCTGGAGGTAGAGACTCAGGCCACCAAACCCAGAGTGTATGTGGGTGCAGGGGGGACTTTTGTGCCAAGCACACTACTGTCTGAGTCATCTCCCCAATCTTCTTTCTTACCCTGTAATGGCTTCTCACCTGCACTATCAGTGACCCATGCCATTTTAGAACATTACACCTTTTCCTAGACTTCCAGGAAAAGCGTCAAGTGGGGCACCAGCTGAAGCGAACTTAGTGATCCTGCTTCATTCGTCAAGTATCTATCTATTTCCCTACCTTCTACTTTCTCCAAATAGTCCCGTTTTCAACCCCGGTTCCTTACTAAACAGTCTCAAAGTGTCTCTGAGCTAGGTCTCAGGAAAAGACAAGTAGGAGCATCAATGGAGTGTCCTAGAAGGAGCCAGGAAAGCCAAGTGACACAGGCTGAAGCTGTCAATAAGGACCCAAGTCAGTCCCCTGTGCCTCCTGATGGCACGGCCTGGGAAGACAGCTCCGTCACCGTTTCTAGAGCATCTACCCAAGTGCTCAGCCTGTTTCTAACCAGAAGGAAACTCAGACAAACACAAATGGGAAGGAGAGCATCCAAACAGCTGCCTGTATGCTTCAAATACGACGAGACCACACAGGATGGGGGAAAGGCTGAGGAGCCACTCCAGGCAATAGGCCTTAACAGAGCCATGATGGGTAGTTAGGACCTGTCTGTGGTCTGAGATCTGTCGATGCTCAGTTTTGTATCAGTGCTTTCTGAGCTGCATAGTTAGTCTCCAGTGGGATGAAACAACACTCTTGCTTTTAGGAAATATACGCTAGCTAGGTGCACCACGCCTAAAATTTCCTCTGAAATAGTTTGTACAAAATAAGGCATATGTCCGAGTGCACACACGCATGTATCTGTACACGCGAATATCCTTTATGTGTATGCAGGGCATTAGAGACTACACCAGGGAGGAAACGCAAGACCATGGAAGTGGGACAAGGCTTCCATCTGTGGGACCTCCATGAGAGTTCTGTACGCTGGCTGCATCATCACTATTCTGTAAGGGAAATTCTATCAATGTTACCATTATTCAAAGAAGTCACGAATGGAAAACAAGACTCCTGGCATCTCTAGATCAATTATAGATTTGTTTCTAGTTGTAAGAATCTGCATTATACGCAATACACATTTTAGGCCTCATACAAATTTCATCACTGTTGTTCCCACGTTACTAATGAAAACGGAGCTCTAGTCAGCACCTGTAGCGCCCGCCAGAGCAGCCCAGAAACCCGAACTTGCTAGCTACAGCTCAGTCCTCCTTTCAGCCAGGATTTACACACGTGAAAAATTCCTCCTGGGCTCTGAATGTGTTCAGTAGATAAAGGGAAAGAGAGAGTTTTAAAAACTTATTTTGAATAAATTCATGGTATCGGTACTAGCAGTCTCTTTCAAATGATAAAAGGGGAAATGGAAGGAACTTGGTTCAAAGGATCAGAAAAAAAAAAAAAGAGGGGACAATTTGGGGTCTTTGTCTAAGACCCTTTCTTTAGCTAAACTGCCCTGCTCACAGGCATCTGACCAAGCTCCCAGGGTCTCACACCACCACAGGTCTCCTTTGACCTGACTCTACTCATCAATTCCGACACAGCCTCACCTTCTCCTTGGAGATTTCCTCATTGCCCAAACCAAAACTTCTTCCCATCCGTGAAGGACATGGAGAAGCACCGTCCTGTTCCACACGTGTGTACCTGTGGCGTCCCCAGCACACGGTCTGCATTTGTACGACTGCTCTCTTCAGTGGGAATCCATGTACATTAACTCATTTCATCTTATTAGTGTGATGGGATTTGTTCTTGATGAATCCGCAGCTCTCTATCTACTCACCGCCATTCCATTATCGCTACATGTTTATGGATTTTCCCCTTTATTACTCATTTTATTTTTTCCATCAAGTATATTTCATATATGAGGTAGTAATTACCAGATTCTCCACTTCTTACACTTCAAAGTTTGCCTTTTTTTTTTTTCCTGATCATAAAATGAGTAAGTGCCTATTGTTGAATGATCTTGAAAATGTGTGTCGGCGGTGGGGGTTGTTGAAGGAAATGAAATCCAACCACAATCAGTTGTAATACTGCAGTATATTTATATACATTTTGAAGGAAATGAAGATAATTACATATGGTTCCATGTCTTCCTCTGTCTATGGAGCTGTCTTCCATATCCTTAAATAGTCATCCACAACACTACTTCTAATGGCTACCTAGATTTCCCATCACATAATCAGAACACAGTTTACTTAATCCTCTCCTTATCATCCAAAAGATGCATGGCTGAGACTCTAATTGCCTCCCTAATAACTGCTGTTTGCCATCTGAACACTCGCCTTAATCAGGGTGCACTTCCTGCAGTTAAGAACTGTATCTAGATGGACAGTCCAGTGATCGTCAGATCAAGTTTCAGCCAATAAGATAAAAGGGGAGAGAGGGCAGGGCTCTGGTAGTGTTTGAAGAGGCAGGCTCTGGTGGAGCCTAGTGGTCCTCTCCTCCTCCTCCTCCTTTCCTGAAGCTCAGTGGAACAGTGATCTTGAGATTGTGGCGGCAGCGGGGGCGGCGGGAACAGGCTGGGTAGGAAGGGCTCCATGAAAAGGCTGACAGAAACCCAGTGCCTGGGGCTCAATGGAGCCTGCCCTTCCATGTCTGACTGCCTCCCAAAGCTGCCTGAGGAGAAATTAAGCTCCTACTTTACACAAACCACTCAGGGTGTCTCTGTAGTCCTCGGCTAAACTCTGGAAACAGCACAAATGCAGGCCCTGCTCACACTGCACCGTTTCGAAACTGAGGCACCAAGACCTCAAGCTACAGCCCAGAATTCCTACAGATATTCAGTCTAATTCTGCAGAGCAGAAGTCCTGAATAGGAGAGCTGTAAGGGCCTCTCTTCTTCAGTGAGGCTCCCATCGAGAATCCCACAGAGAACGAGCTGGGCCCGTTTGTTTATTTTTGGTGTTCTTCCAACTCCAGGGCAAAGAAAACTGTCCATGGCTGGCCACTGAACTGGCCCAGTTCAGTTTCATAAACGCCCATGCTGGTGGGGCTGCTGGGCTCACTCACATCCCTCAGAGCCCAGCCAGCCAGGTGCAGCCAGGCTGACTAGGAGCAGCCTGGAGGCTCCAGTCCCTTTCTTAGCAGGGAAAACTGATTTAGTTTGGAGCCCTGCAAGGGGGCACTACTAGATTCAATGCTAGCAGCACGGCCCGAATGCCCAGGGGGTCCTCGGGCCCCACGAGAACCTTGACAAAGTATATGATGTCCACATGGCCTGCCAGGATCCAGGCTACTCGTTCTCACAGATACTAGGTGAAAGCCTCGATGTGGCTTTCAAGACTTGAATGGGGAGCTGCCATGAGAAAAGCTGCTTCCCTTCTGATGAGTAGGCTGGCTGCCTGCAACATACAAAGTGTTACGTGGTCCTGATGCAGACACGGATGAACTGGCTACACTGCCAGCTCAGGTCAGTCGGAACCAGGTGACAGTGTGTCAATCCACTGCTTACAATGTTATCGAATATGCCAAGTTTCCTGAAGTGGCAAGGACAGAATGTTCAAGACAGTTCTATTGTTCTCAGGTGAGGAAACACCCTGTGTGTATGGGGGGGAGGGGGTCCCCACAGCCATGGTACAGAAGGGACACTATTTAGAACCAGTGCAGCCAGTTCATCTGCATTTACCATTGCTGACAGTTGAATTAACTTTGAAAACCAGCTTTCTTTTGTTTTTCCTGCTGCACGGGAAAACAAGCCAGTTTCTCTATCTGAAGACTCTCTTTGTCCCAGCTCTGCTGTCTAAAGCCTGTCCTCAAAGGATCGGGGTTTAAATATTTTACCGGAACAACAGAGGCGGGAGAAGCCGGTGGGAGAAGATTTCCTTGCTCTTGGTAAATTTCAGCTTCTTCAGCAACAAGTGTTTTGAGGGGCTGGGCTGGCTTAAAAAATCAAGATACAAAGAGCCAACACCTGCAGTTTCTTGCTTCCAGTTATCAGAAGTTATGGTCCTCCCAGGCCCACTGCCCGGAAGGAGACTGGATACCTGAAGAGACGCAGGACAGAAGCTGAGGCAGTCACGGCCTGCCCTGCTCGGCCTACCATCTCCAGCCACGAAGCTATTTCCTCTCCTCAGGGCGCCACCCAAAGGAGTTTTTTATTAGCCAAATACTTGGGGGTTTCTGTATATTTATATTACCTCCTTTTGTTCTACCAGGGCATGTTGGGGGAGGGGAAGAAGTTATGATGAACTTTAATAAAAACAAAATTAAAATGATTAAACCTTTCATATCCTTTAGAGATAATCTCTCTTCTGCTAGCTGGTCAAACCTCAGCTTGCTGCTGTTTTTCCAATTCTTTTCCCCTCCCCCTAAAGAAACAAACAGAAAAGGCTGCCTGGGGCTAGATTTTTGAAATAAATTAAATTTGTCCTCACACACGGCAGACAGGTGTGGTTGAAGCATTCTTTCCAGATACCCAGGATGGATGCCAGCATCCATCTCTCCCAGGGTCCTCTCAAAAAATCTTAAAGAAGTGACTAGAAGACATAGATTCATCCCCTCAAGAAAACCCAAAATTCCAGACCCCCAAACCCCCAGCCTACATTCTTAAGGAAGAGGCCAGAGAAAGCAGCAGACTATGGCACAAACTTCCCTGGTCTTATGTGTTCTGAGGAAGGCTTCAGATCCGCCTGGGGTGTGGGCACATGGCCACCAGGAATGACATGGTGCAGAATAAGATCAGTTCTGCCTGCTGCGGGCGGGCTTGGCATGGAAGTCAGGGGTGGTTATATCGGGCGTCCAGATGTGATAATGACCTCTGGTGACCCAGCCCTGGGGACGCTAAAAGGGCAAAGCACTAGGGCATCTTTAGGGTTGTGTTATCAGTGAGACGAACTCATGCCCTAGAAACACAGAAAGCTTCAGATTTCCCCCAAGACGTTCTGTATGACATGGTTGGCCATCAGAGGGCAGCTGGCAGAGGAGTTCTCAGCATATGGTAGCCAAATGTTGTCCTGATTGTCAGGACCTGTGTTTGCACAGTGGCAGAAGACTCATCTTCAAGGCCACAGACGGAAGTTCTCCCCCTGCTTCATGCTTAGGCAGTGGGGGAATCCAGTAAGGATTTTGTCTGCATGCATGCCTGTGTGTTGATGGGGGGCCCTGGACTGAAACAGAGTCCCACAGAGCTGTTCTGATCTCTGATGGACATGTGTGTGGGCTCCTTGCTGTTCAGAGTTGTCGTGAGTCCCCCTCCCCTTGTAGCTGCCCCATTCTCCAGGGTCCAGGAGATAAGGCACTTGGTGGCATCTAGGGAAGCTCCTTTTCCTGGAGGACTTTGGGGCAGGAGGGGGAAGGAGGGACGGGACTCACACCCAAACTGTCTCAGACATACGGGCCATATTTCCACTCTGGTAATTGCTTGGCTTTCTGAGGAGTTCACATCTTGACGGGAGCAAATCCAGTCAACCTGTCCTCACTCCCATGCCTGGCCCGGGACCGGCGCTCAGCCACATTCCCTGGTTTACTCTCTCCGTTCCAGGCTCTGCCTGCTTTCATGTCCCTCCAGCCAACCTTGCCTGTGTTTACTGAGCCCCAGGAAGCACCCCCCACCCCCTTCCATGCAGCCCCACGGTCACCTCCCAGCAGAGGCCCTTCCTGGGCCCTTATCTAAGCTCCCCAGTCTCCATCCCACTGGTCACCTAACAGGGCATATTTGTTCAGGTTTCCTTCTTTCCCGACGAGGAAGACCCACGCTGGTTTCTGCTTCCAAAGCAGTGTGTTCGTCTAGAAGACAGTGCCCGCGTTTGCGGGACAAAGGAGCTTGACCTCTGAGCCCGGGCCACGTCTTCCCCCACCACTGGTTTTTATGAGAGGAGTAAGAAAATGTAGAGATTACCCCTGCCTCAGCTTCACAGAGGAGCAGGACGGAACAGTGATGAGCGGGGAAAGAGATGCCAGGCAGTCAAACACCGTGAGGACGGAGGAGCTAGCTCTGGCTTGCTACAGTAGGGGGACAATCGTCTGCAACAATCTGTGATGTATTTCAAAATAAACAGAAGAGTTTAAAAGTTCTCAAGACAGAGAAAAGATTCATGTGTGGAGTATACAGGAACGCTTAAAGCTCACATCCCATTCTTACATGCTGCATACAGGGATCAGGTTATCATGCCATGCTCCATAAATGTGTACAATCACACCTCAATAAAAATACTATATTCTCTTTCCCCTCTGTGTTTCTTTTCTTCTTCTTCTTACATCTCCTTCTTGTATCTAATTTATGCTTTTCATCTGATTCTCTAACTCTTTGGCTCCTCTCTGGCCTCCTAGGATGCGCCCTCTCTTTTAAAAAAATCTCCTCAGATTTTAATTTTCTTCCTTCTGGAGTACCTGACACCATACGGTAAAATCCAGAGAAATGGCTTTCTGGGCGAAGGCACCTGCTGCTGCCCAGCCCAACGACCTGAATTTGATCCCTAAAGCCTACACGATGGAAAGAGAAAAGCAACTCTCACAAGCTGTCCTCTGCTCTCCACACACCACTGGTCAGTCAGTCAATAATCTATTTATTTAATATTAAAAACAAACAGGAAAACTTATATCTCTGGGCACTTGCAGCCACTGAAATCCTTTGGATGGAAGCCCAGCCTGTTTATGACGTAGACTTCCATGCCATTGACAGGTACAGAATGTGGCAAGGTAAAGAGGACTGGGGGAGACACTGACCATAACTGAAGCAAGAAAACCAGGACTGCCAAACTCTCGCATGAATCCAGGGTGGGCTGTTCGGCCTTCCAACGCACGCATGGGCAGCAAAGAGTTGACACAGTTACTGCCAGTTCCACAAGCTCTGGAGCCTCCAGGACTGGTGGAGAGCCCTCGCAAGTGCCCAATGCACTGATGCTAAAACTCATCTCACAGGGACCAGAATACTCCCAGGGGGGCTGGCTGTCCCCTGGGGGAACCAGGAAAGGACAAAAAGCTTGAGAGGGCACCATCGAGACAGGTGGAGATTCATGGTGAGGCAGACTCAGAGAACTGGGACCTGCCCTGTTGCTTAGAGCTTTCAGTTTGGTTCCATCCCCTCCGAGGAAGTCTCTCTGCTGCTCTGATGCCAGGGCCCATATGAAGGGCAGTGTGCCAAGACTGGAAAGCTGGGATGCCAGGGCCCATATAGAGGATGGCGTGCCAACGCTGGAAAGCGGGGATGCCAGGGCCCATATAGAGGATGGTGTGCCAACACTGGAAAGCTGGGGTGCCAGGGCCCATATTAAGGGCAGTGTGCCGACACTGGAAAGCTGGGATGCCAGGGCCCATATAGAGGATGGTGTGCCAACTGGAAAGCGGGGATGCCAGGGCCCACATAGAGGATGGTGTGCCAACACTGGAAAGCTGGGATGCCAGGGCCCATATAGAGGATGGTGTGCCAACTGGAAAACGGGGATGCCAGGGCCCATATAGAGGATGGCGTGCCAACACTGGAAAGCTGGGGTGCCAGGGCCCATATTAAGGGCAGTGTGCTGACACTGGAAAGCTGGGCAAGGGCTGGCAGGGCCCCCAGCGCTGTGGGAGGCCCTGCCTTGGCTCCTGCAGCCACCTTTGCACTTGGCTCTGTTGACAAAAGCACGAGAAAGTGGCGGCAGACACCCGAGGCCCACGTGCAGACTGAACTGTGTTCTTCCCACAGGCCTAAGCTCGAGTCCTAACCACGAGCGCCTCAAAACCTGCCTTTAGTAGAGAAGCAGTCTTCCCATAAGTGAAGGAGCTAATGAAGGTCTTCAGGATGGGCCCTAATCTGATCTGTCTGATTTCCTTATGACGAGCATCAGAGGGCCGGAGAGATGGCTCAGAGGTGAAGAGCGTGCAATGCTCTTACAGAGGACCTGAGTTCAGTTCCCATCACCCACACAGGCAGCACACAACCACTCATCTCTAGTTCCAGGGGATGTGGTGTCCTTTTCAGGTGTCTATAGGCAGCAGGCATGCATGTAGTATACATACACACATGCAGGCACTCACACATAGACATAAAATAAAAACACATAAGCCTTACCAAAAAAAAAAAAAAAAGAGGGAACAGACTCTTATACACATGAGAAATGCCCACAGGAGAGAGAGAGGAAAAAAAAAGGCAGGGGGGAATAAGATAAGAGAGTACAAGAGATGACTGCTACCATGCGCAAGCTAAGGAAACGACCCTGGGAGGGACCAAACTGTAGGACAATTTTGGATAAAATTTGGGAGTACAACATCAGACGAGCCTGTTCTGAGAAAACTGCATGCTGTCCAGTCTTTAATATTCTAATTAGAACTGAGGTCAAGAGTCTTTTTTTAAAAAAGCAATAAATAGATCCTTTTATTAGAATATACACAAAAGGTCTCAAGATAGCCATGAGATATAAAACTATAAAAAGCCCTCAAACATCCCTTCTAAAAAAACGTATCCTTACAGAGTCCTTTCAAAATCCCTCAAAACTGCTAATGGGAAAAGATGTAAAGGGGGGTGGGGGGAACCAAAATTAAATATCTTTCCAGACATGTAGCCCGACCATTCTGAGAAGGAAACAGAGAGTTGAAAAGGTGAGAAAGACAGAATTCATTCAGCCTGGTGGGCAGCAGGCAGCCAGTGGCCACCATCTACACAAGACATAAGCCAAACGAAATTACGGAGAATGCAACCCCCACGTCAGCTGGCTCTGCTAGAACCCTGAGAACAACAAGGAAGCCAGTGCTACCCAGCACAGCATTCCAGACTCTTCTAAGTCTGTGCTGAAACAGCAGTGAGCCACATAGCACTGTGAAATTCTGGCAACTCGGATACTGAGAAAGATAAATTTAAATCCTGCTATTCACAATTGAGTGCCACTCAAGGATTCCAGGAGGCTCTCTTGTGGTTCTCCAGGGAGCTGGGATACCAGCAGCCGGGGAAGTAGAGGCAGTGCTTACGCTGATTTCAAGGCCACAAACTTTTCCAATGCCCATCTAAGTGTGACAGGGGGAAAAAAGATCATTTGGACTCTAATTCTTATAATTGGGTCAGTTTGAAGGGGTTCCTTTACATCTGCACATGGAGGAAAAGCCTTTGAGCTATTTCTGTGAGCAGAGACCTGTGCTCTATTTCTCCACTGGCCCCCTACCAAGGCTGGGAACAAGTTTCATATGGGATGTAAGTAGCCCCAGAAATGGACGCTCTGGACCTCTCCAAAGATGCCGGCACAAATTTTTATTTCTCTTAAAAAATACACTGGAGTGACAGAAGTGTTAACTGCAGAGGCTGGAATGGGGGGTCAGTAGAGGAGGAACCTGAACAAGTGCTCCGGCAGCTTAGGAAGGCCATGGCTTCCCATGGCAGGTGCCAACGTCATTCGGTCCCTCCCTTCCATTGAAATCCAAGGACAGGACCCCCAACTCTCAACCTAGTAAAAATACTTCTCCATGTTCACTTCATGGACAAGTTCCAAATTTTCAACAGCCCTTTTCCAAAGCCCTGAGAGATATCTCAAGATAAAGTTTCAGGAAACGAAAGCTTAGTCCGAAACAACATCCTACGGTCCTGTTGGGGGTGCCTGGGTCTGAGCTCTGATCACTCACCTCGGACCTCAGAATGTGTGGGTACTTAAACAACAGTCTTCAATGTTCACTCTTCAACACCAACACACAGCCCATCAAGCCCCACCGGACTTTAGTAACCACCCCGAGGTAGTTAATTCCCCAACGTCTTCTCTTCTCTTCCTGACATCACTTGGTATCAACATTCTAATAGAGAAAAGCCACCGTGCTGTGCCTCTCAGAGTGGGTCCACTGGTGGCCACAAGGACACACAGGAGTATATATAGCCTTCAAGAGGATGCCATGCAAGGTATGACAGAGACCCAGCCAAGGACAGGCTAAGCTGTAATCCAGTGTGAAATGATGAACCAACACAAAAGCCCAATAAACCCATGAAAGAGGAAGTAAGGGGTGAATGTATTACAGAGTAAGAAAGGATGAATGGGTGAGAACTTTTGCAACCAAGACTAGTGAAGCCAAGACAAGTTCTGCAGAGGGAGGGGCCTGGTGCAGGAGCACAGGTTACATGAGGCAGGAAGCTGCGGACCCCGGACTGAGCACCCAGGTGACCTTCCTGGTGATGCCACCCACTCTCCAGAGGGACCCTTCCAGGCCAGGAATATATGACAGCACCAAGTCAGCCTTCTGCCCATGTCCACCTTCCAACAGATCGGGTTATTAGCATATTTTGCAGAGAGCCAGCAGAAAAGTTTAATTGCCCCTAATTACCTAGTTCAAGAAGGTTCCTGGATAATGGCTCTCGGAGTTCTGGCCTGGTACTGACGTAATTTCCCTGACTCCAGCTTCATTATATCACCAACTTACAGACAAGAGCCTCTCCAAGGTGCCTTTCCACCAGACACTGACACCCAGGGCCACCACTACACAAGGCTCTCGGGGCAAGAGTCATAGCTTCCGTTTTCACAGAGCTGGGGTGTGCATGTGTGTGCACTGTGCCTGCATATGTGGGGGGGGGGGGGTTGGCGATGGTGGGGGTTGGGGACTCCAGCATACACTCAGAGGAAGGACTGACACAAGGAATATGTAATCAGAAGCCGTCACAATTACAAATGTAAATGAGCAGGCAATTGGCACTGACCTTTGTAGATTGTTAGAGGACTAATTAAGGCAAATCAAGAACTCTGTTCCAACAGAAAAACAAGGCCACATACACCCTGAGAACTCCTCTTGGCTTCAAAAGGTGGGTGCAGAATACATCAGCGTCAGAGGGGGACCAAAGCATGAACGCTTTGTACCCACAACAGAAAACTATCTCCGTGAACAAAAGCCAGAGGACATTTACTTCTCGCCAGGCTGTGAAGCCATTTGGCTGAGAACCTCAATGGCCATCCCCAGTTTGAGCGCCTGCCACGGGCTCGATGCGGATTGACGCCACGGAAACGGATCCCTCCCAGGAAACTGTCAGTGACACCAAGGAATAAACCAGTGAGCTGTATTTGATTCTGTCAACCCGGGTCTGCACGGCAATCTCTGTTTCGGTGGTCGCACAGGGCCACCTGTCCCTCCGCAACGCGTCTTTCTAAATCACGCCCCAAATTTACAATCTCTGTCCAGAAATCGCACTTCAAACAGAAGAGGTCCCGTTGGTGCCGTTCCTCCAGACACTCAGACCCGCAGCCACCCCATCCGTTTGCCCCGTTTCACATGACATCTTGCTGTAGGCCTGCTTCGGCCCTTGGCTTTCCCCAGCCCTGCCAACAGAGACCCAGGAAGAAGGGAAAGAGAAAGTGGAGGATTTACAAAAAACGGAGCCTCAGATACGAAGAACAGGCTGCGACATATTTTAGTGCTGTGAGAAAAAGTATACTGGAATTGCATATAATTTAGCTATTTTTGCAAAAGCAAAAAGATGCACTTCATGTTTAGAGGACGGCCTCCCGCCGATTTTGAAAACAGAGCCAAATGAGAATGCCGGATGCACTGTCTTGTTCTCGGAAACCACGAGAGTCCCAGCACACTCACTGGGGCTTGGCTAGAAGACAAGAGTCATTAAGAAGCCAATGAGAGCTTCAGTGAAGACCGTCACCCAGAACACCCCATCACCTGGCAGGCTGCATTCACCTCCCTGACCCCAGGAAGTCACTACCCTGAAAGACTTCAGCTGTGGCCCCCGGCCAACTCAACAAAAAGTACGTAAGTCACCCTTCGATAGAGAACAAGCTGATTAAATTCTAAGTGCAGAAAGCTTGGAGATCTCTGTCTATATCAAAGAAAAAGTAGCTGAGGCAGGAGTGAGAAGTGAGAAGCGAGGAAGAGGAGGGGGAAAGAAAGAAAAGCCAACAGCAGAAACACAAAGGCCTCTTCTATTCTCAGAGGTTAGGTCACTGATAAAATAAAGTTAACCGCAGCTTTACCCAGGAGCCAGAGATGTCTTTTTAACAAGCAAAGCAGGGGCTGAATCTTTCAAATGACACACCTACACGAGCTTTCCGATCTTTCTAGAGCTTTTGGTCCACCAAGGCAAAAGCAGATAGTTGATGCCAGCCACTGCGAAAGCTCACGGTAACAGCTCTCTGCTCCTGCCTGCAGACAGGAGGGGAGTCCAAAGACCAAAGCCCAGCCAAGTCAAGAGACCGACCACTTGCTTGGTCTTTGAGAAAAAAAAAAAAAAAAAAAAAACACTCAAACTGATAACTGCTACTCCAGGTAGAAATTAAAAACGGAAACTTCTAAGGGAATGGGACATGGCCGCAGTTACTGGGCTGCAGTGCTGGAGATCAAATTCGGGACTTGGTGCATATAACACACAGCAGTGAGTTACATCCCCACACGCATGCATGGGCCAGCTCGTGAGCGAGGGGGGGTCGGGGGAGGAAGTATTCATTTTGGAGTGAGGTTAGAAAGAATAATATAGCACAGGACTTGGAGCCAGGTGTGATACACACCTGTAATCCCAGAACTCAGAAGAAAATGAGAGGAAGATCAGGTGCTCAAGACCAGCTTTGGCAACCTAGCAAGGCTGAGGAGGCCAGCCTGGGTATCCTAGCCTCTGTCTCAAACAAACACAGTTTTGTCATGCGTGATGGTGCAATGCCTGTAATTCCAGTACTCAAGAGGCAGGGGCAGCAAGACTGCTGTAAGTTCAAGGCCAGCTTTGTCTACATACTCTGAATTCTAGGCTAGACAGGGTTTCGTAGGAAGAGACTGTCTCAGAAAATAAAACTGGCTAAAAAGCCTCACAGGACTGGGCCTGCCTGTTGACCTAAGGCTAAGGCACCAAAGAGAAGCAGAACCTCCTGAGACGCAATGGCAGGACCAGCATGATTTAACTCTTGCTCTGAGACCTCTTATGGGCTATGCAGCCATCAATCAAGTGTCAATCTCAACTATTACCAGAAAGTTCTAAAGGATGAAGAAAAATCTTCGTACTTTCCTGCACGTCTACTCCTTTCTTGAACCAACAGCTTCTGACCAGCAGACAGGTGAGCTACAATGAAGACTTGGGGGACGTCTCATCTCTGGGGAGGGAGACGTCATGGTTCATTCCAGCAGCCCTTGTTAGCCAGGGAGACTCCTGACCACTGTAGAAGGAACCTGGGACGAGAGCATGAGGGCCTGATGACGGGCATGCAGCTCTGTGGGACATGGACCACAGGAGAGAAGAAAGGAGCAAGAACAGCGGGGTTGAACCGGATCACGGGATGCCGGCATCACAACCTCCAGGCAGCTGGACCAACTAATGACCGCCTGGCTTTCGGTTGGCAGCAGGCCGGGGCCTGAGAGGGGCTCACAGGCGTCCACAGGCTTCGTGTGGCATGTGAGGGACACTTCTTGCTGGAGGGTCACGTCCTGATCTTTCTCTTAATGAGGACAGGACGGGGAGTGCCGACAAAGTCTGTGTTTACAAATTTTTGAAGCTGACAACCCTAAATATCTCAGTTCCATCGGCCCCCGAATGTCCCTTTCCTTGAAGACATTCTTTCAAGTTTTTAAGAGCGAATCCCTGGGGGAGAGGGAGGCTATGTCTCAAGATGTGTTCTCCTTACAGGGGTTTCTAAAACAGAGCCGTGGTCCTGTTAATGTCAGGGTGTTACCTAATAATCTGCCCCCTGTCGTCAGCGGAGGGTGAACTTCGCTGGAGCATGTGTGTGGGAGGAGGCGGAGTGCGGAGGGAGACGCTGGAGCGGCAACGTGACCGGAGGCCAAAGACGATACCAAAGGATTTTGAAATTCGGAAAGCAAGTCTGTCGCCCTGACTCAGGCTGCTCGTAGACTTGGGGCGGGGGTGCTCACACACGATCAAAGAGAGGACGTGCGGACGGCAGCATGTAAGGAAGCCGTTCCAGAGTGGACGCAGGGAGTGGAGTAGGGCGTCAGAGAGCAGGGGACCGCCTGGGCCATCCCACAGGCCTGGGCAAGATGGCAGCCGGCTGCTATGCAGTCTGGGGCGCCTCGCTAAGCCAAAGGGAACCTTCTGAGAGGAAAGGAAGAACGAAAGAGTCGAAGAGATCGAAACAGAGATGGGTGCAATGAAGGAAATCCTCTGAAATGACTGCACAGCGCAATCCTGGGGAGAGGGAGGGACAGAGGAGGACCACACAGCCAGGGGACACAGTGACCTCAGGCCTTCAGGGCAAGTGAGGGCCCACAAGCGTCCATTCTCCCTGTCACTCCTCAGAGTACACACTCTGCGGTCAGACGTGATCAGCCAGAGAGCAGCTACCTGGAGATAGACACACGGGGAGAGACAGTCCGTCCCGGGCCTACAAGGGACAGGCGTTGTCCTGGCCCCTGCTTATAGAGCACATCCCTGAACGGCCCATCATCGGAGGAGACGCTTTTCATAGAGACAGGAAACCCCGACTATCCCAGCGGGAGAAAAATGCCTCCATCGAGGTCTGGGAGCGTGTCCCGTCACTCGGGAGCGGCAGTTTTGTTTTGAAAGAGAAGGCAGCCAAGGAGCCACAGGATGATCCTGACGGAGCTGGCGAGCCTGGAGCTTTGGGGGAGCTTAGTGGGACGCCTCTAAGAGGAAATGAAGCTGGAGAAAACTGAGCACGGAGTACTTGGAGATTAGGAAATGTCTGCTCTGGCAGTGTTAGGTGAGCCATGAATTAATCATGAGTACCTAGAAAAGCAGGGAAAACAAAAAGTTGTACAAGAAGGTAAATGAAATTATAAAACTCTACAAGGCTCAGCGGTGATTAATATTTATAGAGTTATAATAATGAAAATACTGAATATTAATATCACCCCCAATTATTATTTCATCCTAATAGAAGTGAGGGAGGAGGGGAGGGGTCCAGAGGGGAACGAGCGCACAGTGGGAGGAGGGGCTGCAGGAGCTGGGTGAGGGGTGGCACCCGTTGGTGCATGTGCACACAAGGTGTCAGTACACCCCGGTGGCCGTGTGAGGATACACGGGGGAGGGTGGAGTGCACCGTGTATCTGTGGTGTGTTGGGAGGGGGTGTGTATGGGGAGAGTCTCTTGAGTGTTCCCGGGGCACGTGCATGGGGATATTGTGTGAAGACGGCGTGTGCGCTATGGCTGTGTCTGAGTGCATGGGTTGTGTTGACTGTCGGTAGCATGGGTGTGAGTGCGTACGGGGCAAAGGGGGTCCAGTGTTTACCTCTGGGGGCTCACGGGTGCCTGTCTGCGGGAGGTCTGGGCAAGCTTGTGTGTGGATGCAGGTGCGAGCGGGCAGGGGTGGGGCCGGGGTTACGGGCCCCACTGGGGCGTCTTGCAGCTCAGAACACCAGGCAGTGTTGAAAATTCAGAATTCATCAAGAACGAGGAACAGCAGCATGCTGAGAAACAGAGATAAGTAAAAAAACGATCAACATCTAAAAGTTGAACCACTGTTCCAACCTGGAGGAGGGGATGGAGGAGGGTTGTGCCATTTTTTCCCTAAGGTTCATGTGATGTTTCACCTCTGAAAACTATTCAAATGCATGCTTGATGACTGGCTGAGAAGATGCTGCAGGAGATGAGGGATGAGCAACGGCCTGCGAGCTCACACGTGCTCACTTCATCAGGGAAAGCGGAAGACAGACAGACACACAGACAGACACACACACACACACACACACCAAAACATAAGTGAGTTCTGGGAAACGCTGTGTCCACCAGGCGGGACCAACGAGACATTAGGAAACTGCTGGAGTATGTGTGGCCACACCAGCAGGCTTTAGGGGCCAGGAGCTAAGTGAGGACCAGGGTCCAGCACCCACTGGCATCCTGAGGACCAAAGGACCAAGACCCACGGACACGCGCAGACAACTGTCAAGAGAAGCGTCCTCCTCCTCCTCTCTCCTAGAGACACAACCTGGAAGTCAAAGAATTGGGGCTTACGGGGAAGTGGGCACCACTTCAAACACCACAGAAATGAAGAGCACTGATGAGCAGGAAGACCCCGGAAGGCCCCGGGCTCCCCTCCTAGGCTGGCTCCGGAACAAGAGGGAACAGGTGCTAACATGTTCGGCACACACTAGAGAGAAGCTACAAAGATTTTTTTTTTTCTTTCGAAAACCATTAAGATTTCATTAGAGGGTAAGAATGGGGAAGGCTTTATTTAGCCGGCGTCTTTCTTTGCTTTCCAGACAGGGTCTCACTGTGTAGCCAAGGATGGCCTAGAACTTGTGAAGATGCTGCCTCAGCCTCCCAGGTGCCAGGATTACAAGCCTGTCCCACCAGGCCTGCCTTGCTTGACTGCTTGGAAACAAGGGACAATCTTGTACTTCCAAGTTAAGACACGGGACTGAAAGATCGGAAAAATATTTTTTAAAAAGGAGTTAGTTCTACCAAATGAGGTCCCGTTAGAAACGAGTGTTGGAAAGAGAGAGCGTGCACGGCTCTCCGCAGATGAGATGGCGGGAAAACAAGACACAGCAAATTGCACAGGACCACAGTCCACAAGGAGCAGGAAGCCCAGAGGCCTGGACCTGCAGGACCATGTGAGTCACTTTCAGATACAACCGGGTCCCGGAACGAACGGGTGCTCGCTTTACTGCTCTCTGAAGTCCACAAACTACTCCCACTGCTCGGCAGGGCACACAGGTAGCATTGACCAGGCCAGTGTGAAGCAGTAACGGAATCCAGAGTGCGGAGGGAACTCGGAGATTGGCGTGGAAGACTTGCCAAGGGCCTGCTTCTGGGCAAGATGTCTACGACTTCCCTGTGGCTGAACGCGTGCCTAAGGGAAGGTGGTCCTCCTTAAGAACAAGGCACCAACCCGTGCTCCTTCCATCCAGAACACAACAGGCAGCTGAGGCACCGGCAACGGACGCCAGGAGCAGCCACACTGATAAGCTAAGCCTGCCCTGGTCAGAAGCCTTCAGGGGGCTCCCGCCGAAGCCCGCCGAAGCCCGCCGAAGCCCGCCAGGGCCTCCCCGGTACATGACAGGTCTCACCTGGGTCAGTGGAGGGGCACCTGCGGATGGTGAAGATCTGGCCCAGGTCTTCATCCTCCTCCGGAAGGCCCTTCTGCAGCCGCTGCAGCTTGCGAAGGCTCTCGCTGCGCTGGTGCTTCATGGAGCGCACGTGCTGGATGAGGTTGAGCTTGGCCTTGGTGGAGTAGTTGCACAGGACGCAGTGGTAATAGCAGCTCTCTCCCTCCACGCTGCTCTCATGCTGCTGCAGGTGCTGCGGGGACAGAGGAGAGAAACACTGCCTTGGTCAGGCACTCAGGGCACACCGGGGCACGGGCCACTCCCACACTGCCTTGGCCGCAGCGAGAGGTGTGTCAACGGGGGAACGGGGTGGGACACGACGGCTGTTGATAAGGCTCCTTATATTGGGGTATTTTCATTTTCCCCCCATGTCCTCCCCTCTGGAAGCTCTTCAAGGGCTAAATAACATGCTGATATATATACACACACATACACACACACCTGTCTCCCCCACATGGACCCTCCCGGGTCGTTTCCCACGAGGCCTGTTAATAGTGTTCATTAACAGGGCTTTCTCAGCACCACACAATTACAAAAAGTTCACCCTTTCACATTCCAGCGTGTACGGCTTTATTTCGAGCAGAGGTGGGCCAACTGTGGCCCGAGACCAAATCTGACCCGCTGTCTGTTTTCATCAATAAAGTTTTATTAGTGCACAGCTAGGCCCACTGACGGACTACCATCTATAGACCTTTTTGAAGCATCAGAGTTGAACAACAGCGACACTGATGAATGACCTGCAAAGACTAAAATATTATGATCTGGACCTTTACAGACAAGCCTTCCCCCCCCCCTCCACCCCTGCTTTAGTGACAGCATATGGTCAATCTGCCCGCAAAGTAACTCCACATCAGACACACAGAAAGAAAGCACATGTCTGGACATTTCCATAATAAAAATGCTCGTGTTTTCTGTATTTAAAATGACAGAGCTCAGTTGGTAGATGCCTGCCTAGCATGTATGAAACTGTGAGTTCAGGGATTAAGAGTGCACCGCTGTAATCCCAGCACTCAGGAGATACGGGTAGGAGGGTCAGAAGTTCAAGGTCAACCTTGGCTACATAGTGAGTTCGGGGTAAAAGTTGGCTACATAAGACTATCTGAAAAAAAAAAAAAAAAAACAACTTTTTCTTTTCTTTTTTTTTTTTTTTTTTTTTTTTTTGGTTTTCCGAGACAGGGTTTCTCTGCATAGCTTTGCGCCTTTCCTGGGACTCACTAGGTAGCCCAGGCTGGCCTCGAACTCACAGAGATCCGCCTGCCTCTGCCTCCCGAGTGCTGGGATTAAAGGCGTGCGCCACCACCGCCCAGCAACTTATTTTTAATTAAAATTAGTCTAGCTTGGCATGGTGGTGCATACCTAAAATCCTAGCACCTGGTGGTTGAGAAACAGGAAGATGAGAAGTTCAAGTCCAAGGCCTCGTCTAAACAGTAAGCTCATGCCTCAAAACTGAAACAAAGCCAGAAGCGCAGTACTGCAAGGTCATCTAGTTAGTCACTGGTCGGCGTCACTGGTCCCAATCATGTTTTCTGTTTTGTTTGGCAGACACAACATCGATCCCAGAGCATGGATGCCCAAGAGCCAACAGGAAGTAGAACATGGGGAGCTTAAAGCGTGGGCACAAGAGGAGCAGGTGTCACAGAAACGGTCCACAGAGCGAGACCTAAAGGTCATCCAAGAGCCAAATTCACCATGTTCCCGGACCTCTTGTGAGGACAGGAAGGACCCTGGGTGGCTAGTAACAGGGAACTGATTTGCTCCTGGTGTAGAAAAGACATCTCTTATAGTCCAAGGGACTATTCTGACAGGAAGGGGGAGTTTCCCTCTTCAGTGTACACGAAGCAGGGCAAACAGTCCCAAAGGCTCAGGTGGCTGACCCAAGAAACTCAGCTACAGGCAGAGAGACCGAGAGCTGGAGCCCATCTTGGCCCCTCTACACCGTATAGCTAGCTAGCGTCACTGAGAAGGAAGAAGTACAGAGAGGTAAAAGCCTCACGCACTGCTGTGATTGGTGGACCTTCCTCTTGCCCTCCTTCCCACTGTCAATTCTGGGCACCAGAGCCTGGCGGAAAGAGCTTGACGGAGCATACAGCAAACACCTTGGGACGGCTTGGTGACAAAGGTCTCCCTCCTGACCCCAGGAGGCCTGTGCAATGTCCATGCCTCAATGGTGGCTTCTGATCCTGTGGGGATGGGGAGGGATACTTTCCTGCCCAGCTACTACAGCAAGGCACAGCGGAGCCAGAGCACTCAGAACACCGAGTACTTCCTGAGATGGACAATAACAGAGTGGCCCTCCAGGCGCACCCTATCTGATGACACCGTCCTGACGCTCACGCTCACGTGCTCACACACTCACATCTTCTGTCCACCAAGAGGATGAGGAAAAGCCAAAACGTTTGCACATAATCAGATGGAGAAATAAAAAGTATACCAACGAGGCACTACGGCAAATTCACCAGAGAGGCTGGTGGCCCTCCGTCACGAGGGCCAACGGAGGCTTTGCCAAGAACCTGTGCCAACCTGCAGGTGCCAATGCAGAGGGCGTCACAGGCACCAGGTTGAGAACAGGTCCACCGTCTGAACCCCATCGCATTCTCAGAAAATGGGAAATTCAACTCTATCAAGTGCTGCACTTGGAACACAATGAAGCCCCAGCAAGGAACAGCTGCCCTGGAGCCACTCCACGGCCAGGAGCCAGGAGAACCTGCAGGAGCTCCATGGGAAATGCAGAAGGACGGACAACTGACAAGAAAAACCTTCTGGAGACAAACCGTGTGCGGGTTTTCTTCCCATTCCACGTCTCTCCTCCCAGACAGGACTCTGCAGAAGGCTAAAAGGGGACACAACAAGACAGTGTTCTGTGGAGCCCACACCCTAAGGAGGAGGAGGGTCTGGAGGGGTCATTCTCCCAGCTTCTTCTCTGGGCCTTGCAAAAGCTAAATCTCCCAGCGGGATCTTCCTGGGAGTGAGGGTGTGGCCTGAGAGCAGGGAACAGAGAAACTGCTAGCCTGGGTCACAGAGACTAACAAAACAACACATGTTAAAGAGTCCATTAAAACTGAGCGACTAAAAGCCAAGAGAAAACAGCCAGGGTCCAGCGTGTCCTGTTTCATCAAGAGAGATCTTGCTGGCATCACCAACTAGCAAGATTCACATCAGCCTCAACTCCTAAACCGGCACAGCTTCCCCACGGGAGAGGACATCCTTGAAGCAATGCGCTGAGTTTGAAGCATAGCACCTTAACAGAGAGGTGAGGGTGCCACTCCAGATGGCTGGCCCTTCTAGTCTCTGAGCCAGAGAGAAGGAGAAGACCTAAAAAGAGTTGGACAGGAACTGAGATGTCAGACTCTCTTTTGTCCTCAAATCCAGGGGGGCTCTTGGATGGTCAGGCCCATAAATCCTGAATTGAGATAAACATCATACTGGAAGTTCTTGCTTTTTTTTAAAAAAAAAAAAAAAAAAAACGGGGTGTGTGAAAGAATATATTTTCAAAACCCGTTCTGCTCACAAGAGCACCTTGGTGAGTTGCAACCCGCAGAACGGCCACCAATTCTTTTGTCTGTCATTGCAGAACTATTCTGGAAAGGAAATGGCCACCCATCACAAATCACGGAGGAAAGAATAAAAGGAAACAAGGAGACCCGAGCCATAGTCCCCCTACTAATAATAGTACTGCACGCTCACACGGGCGGGCGTGCGTGCGTGCGTGCGTGCGTGCGTGCGTGCGTGCGCTCCCCCACGCCTCCAAACTTCCACACGTCCACTTTTCCATTTACAACCTGGGGTTTCTGGCGCTTACCTGCATATAACAAACCCTGTCCTTATCCTTTGTTATTTCTTGTTTTGTCCAACCTGAAGTCACCAAGGACCCAAGGCCTGCAGCAGACTCCTGATTTCTGCCTGAGCCCTGTACACCATCCAGTAGTTCCCCAGCCACGAGTGTGTCCACCCCTTGGCCCGGCTGTCCAGATTCTGTCTTCCTCAGAGGGGGCACTGCCACTCACCAGAGTACCACCCTGGGAACCTGCCTCACGCGAGGCAGCTGGAGCGGGTGGAGACAGAAGAGGACTCCATGGGGCAAGTCAGGCCGCCAAGGACATGCCTTCCCAGCAGAAGAGCAGAGATGTTTTCATTTGGAGAAGGAGGGAGAATAATTTGTTCCTGACCCAGCTAATTAGAATACCCTCAATTGGGATCACAATGTATTTAATTAAATTCACTGTAATATATGAAGAATCCACCAAGGCACAAATCCCCACTGGTACACTCAATAACAGAGCTACCTCCTTTCAGACTGACTTCTTGCTCTCCTCACCAGGCAGGAAATTTTCCTCCCACGCAAATCCTGAATTCCCCGATGGACGGTCTGTCTCTATCATGGAGTTCTCCCACTGGGGAAGAGGGACCCGAGTTTTGTTTTATGTCTCTCCTTTTCCCGCTCTGTGTTCACCACTCCTCCTTACCCTTCTTTGCCGGGTCACAAGCATGGTTTGAACAAAACAAAGCAACAGCTTCAGCTATGGTGAGTGTGTGGTGCACGATCCCCTGGGGCTCACAGAACCAACCGTGGCTGTGGAGCCCGGTTGTTGGGATTTGTTTGGGTTTGAGTACACGGATCTACAACATGTGAGACTACACACACACAGAAACACGCTGCCCAAATGCCAGGGCCTTAACAACCGAGAACTCAGGCGACGAAAGCAAATGATGCAGAGGATATGCCAGGGGACAGGGGACAGAATCTCTTCAGTTCCAGTGTCACTGTATGACACTGCCACCCAGACTCTGAAATCCCGATGCCTCTTAGCACATTCCAGAAAAACAGCACAGACAGCCAGGGACTACTAAGGAAGGGTGACCAACAAGAAAAGAAAAAATAGTAACAATAATAATAATTTTAAAAAGATCACCCAGCTAAATGGCAAACAGTACAAACCAGGTCCATCCAAACTTTCTGGGCCCAGTCAGCCTCTCTCTGCAGCCTTAAATGCAAAGGCTTTCCTTGACTGTCCTCCAAGTCTGTTTGTTAGAAAGTTGTCTACAGGAGCTGGGGGGGGGGGGGCTCAGCAGGAAAATACTTTCCTAACATGAGACCAAACCCCTGTCCTATCCCCAGCATTGCAAATGAATGAGCAAGTGAACGGGTGAATGGTAAACGGCATGAATGAATGGGTGAATGGGTGGGTGGACGGATGGATGCTAAATTGCATGAATGAGTGGGTACATCGGTAGGTGGACAGATGGATGCTAAACTGCATGAATGAATGGGTGAATGGGTGGGTGGACGGATGGATGCTAAACTGCAAGAATAAATAGGTGAATGGGTGGGTGGATGGATGGATGCTAAACTGCAAGAATGAATAGGTGGGTGGACGGATGGATGCTAAACTGCATGAATGAAAGGGTGAATGGGTGAGTGGGAGGATGGATGGTAAACTGCATGAATGAATGGTGCAAAAGATTGGCTTAGATGCACCACAAAGGCAGAGTGGCTTACAGCAAAAGACTCTTGTAGGAGGGAAGCAAGTACCCAGCTCAACTCGCACTTATAAGCAGAAAGGGTCTACCTCTATCCCTGATGTCTCTAAATGACCACCGTGCAGCAATGGACAACCAGGTGCCCATCACACTGAGCCACTGGGAATGGGAGTAGTATGTGCCAGGTAGCTGGCCCCCTGTGCTGAACATCAAGGGGGTGGCTCCCTCACTGGTCAGAGTGGCGTTCATGTGTCTCCACCTGGTAATGATTCCTGGCTCTCTGTGCTCTAAAATGCTCATCCTAGCTGTGTGGAACACTCCTTACTTGGGACACCTGAGGTCCCATACCTGTCTCCATGACTTCCCTTTCTGACGTAGGTCAAGGAGGAGAGCCCTCCCGACAGTGAGATGCCTTTGAGAATGAGCCTGGCGAGGAATGTGAGTACGAAGCTCAGGTTAGCATCTTAAAGAGGAAGGGAGAACTGGCGATGAGGCCGCGCTGCTGTGGGAGTCTATCCATTAATATGTTGTGCGAGTTCACCCCGGCCAAATATGGAAAGCCAAAGAGGGCTCGTTAGGAAATAATTCATCATGGGGGAAAAAATGTGCTCCTGTTACTTCTTTCCCAGGAAAACTAACCAACTTCTGTCAGAGAACATTGATTTCTATAAATCTGGAGAGGCCCCGGCTACCACCTCCTCCTCAGCAAAAGGAAACTTCTAACATCTGGTTCTTCATGCATGGGATGTGAAATATTGATCGGGTTTGGTCACGGCTGCCCCTTTAAAGTAAAAATGGGCAGAACACATTTACACATACACACACACACACACACACACACGATTTACAACAGACAGATCCTCGGGGAATAGCACCTGTTATTATCAACACACCCACACATACCCTCTCGCCACACTTCAGAATACATGCCATGTAACTGTTTTGAGAGTAAGAAAAAAAATGGCAAAGCTGATGGGGGAGACAGCTTCTAGGCATCCATCCCAGGGAACCAACTAAGTAGGCCAGGGAACACCTCACACCTCTTACTCAGTGAAGAACAAACCCCCCGGTGGGACATCCTGGCAGGCCCCAGTCAGCTGCTGGGTCCTGAAGAGGGCTCCCCAACTGGAGGAGAGGGCTCTGCTAGAACAGCCCCCTGGAATGACACACCAGGGGCGTCAGCTTCTTGGGGGCCGGGGTACAGTTATAAAATCTCACCTGCAAATCAGATGCTGGAGGAGCCCAAGTTAGCTTGCAAATTCCCTAACATTGAAAGAGGAGGTGAAGATGGGGACACTGGTATCCTGTGAGGTAAGGCTCAGAGCATCTGACTCCTGACCTGGAAGGGATCCAGCACTGAGAGAGATCACATGACCACCCCCCGGGTCAGCAGGCACAGGGCTAGAACCTGGGACAGGATTCCAAGCGCCTGCTGCGGGCTACTTGGCTTGATCTGAAAGACCTTTCTACCAGAGGCTCCCAAAGCCCAGGCATTCACCTTGAGCGCCTATAAAAAGAATCCTTTCAGAGGTAATGCATCCAGGGGCGAGGGCAGTTAATTTTTTTTAATCAGTGAGGTTGAGTTAGTTTAAGACTGAATGTCACATTTTCGGCATCATACGCGAAAGAAAGGTCAACCTAAATATATACATATTTTCTGTTTAATCTTGGCTTTTCATCCCCTAGTGCCGTCGTCCTTGGCACAGGCTAATTTAGCCCTATTTCACTGTAGGGGCCCCGCAGACAACGTAAGGTATGATTTATAAGGAGGGGGGGAAAGGAGGTAAAAACGGTCCCTAGATCAATGGCTTGGGTGGCTCTGGCCTATTTTCTGGTTTCTAGGCCAGGCTCCTCACGGCCCAGAACGAGCCACCAGAGTAGAGTGCTTCCTCTCTGCCTCCGAACTCCGGGGTCTGGGCTGAGGTTCCTGACTCCTTCTCCTACACGAACACTACTTGGTTCCTAAATCTCAGTATTAGCAACCTTGTGCCAGACACCAAAGCCTAGGAGAAAAATAACTCCCGAAATCTGAAACTCTCTGTAGGTTGTCGGCCTGTGCTTAGAATCTTTCTGGGGGGAAAAAGAAAAAGAAAAAAGAGTACAAATATGGACGCTTGGGGAATGTTGGTACCCTAGCATAAAGTCATTGCATCTTTCCCTGTGAGGAAAATTCTGACCATCCTTCAGAAAATGCCAATGGTCCCAGACCCTGGAACTCAAAACCCTCACCAGGACCGCATTCTGGTAACTGCGGCCTTCTCAGCTTACTGAGATAGACACCTGCCTTGGTATTACTCTCCAGCCATTACACATATAATTTGTCACACAAAAATAAAGAATTGTGATACTGTTCCGCTCCTCGTCAATCTACTGTCAAGAAAGCTGGCCCAGGATGCACCATAGCTGACCACCCATCTAGCAGGAGACCCTCACTGTGAGTCTGCCGGCTACCCTAAAGGTCAAGTCACACATACTACCAGGCCTCCATTTCCTCAGGAACCGAACCTCCTTATCCCATGCCTGGGAGGACTCAATAGTGTGTTGTACATAAAATGTTTATCAACTATAACTGATACATAGTTAGTTTTCATAATAATTAAGGCTACTATCACTTGCGATAATTTTTAAAATTAGTTAATCTTTGGGATTAAGAATGGAAACATGCCTATTTAACACCTCCCTCAGTACAACCAACTCCCACACCTTCCCAGATCCTAAAGGGGTAGCCAAGAGTCAACAGTAAAGAAATTGTAATAAACAGAATTTATGCTGGGAGAATCCTGAACATGAAAAGATCCCACGTTTACTGGAAGTGATTGACCCAGACCCCCTGCTGCTAGTGTATGAAGCCCATGCCCTTGCCACAAAACAATGTTCACCCATCCTTTTGTCCACTGGGATGCTGATATAATGAAAGCTCAAGAGCCATGTTCTTAATCAAGTCTGTCAACACCCCCGGTAAGGACAGGGAGAAAGTGACTCAGGTAACGTGGCTGGGAGGCACTTCCCTCCTCCCCAAGTATACTCTGAGAAGTTTGCTTATTTGTATCTCCAACTCCACGAAAATCCCCAAGGCAGAGGGCAGTGAGGGGGTGGGGTGGTCCAAACAGATATTATCATTTCATCTGTAAAAAACGGAGATACTCACACGTGCTGTGCCCTCCGCAGAGGCCATTTACCAAACCGTGTGAGAAACGGTAAGTGAACGTCCTTTGGAAAACACGAAGGACTGTCTAAACTCTTTGGCACTGCCATGATCATCCTACTGTGAGTCCAGATCCTGTCCCATCCCATCTGACAGGTGGGTGCCACACTGGTGTTCTACCTCAGTGGCTCTCCAACTTGGCCTCCACTGGGAGCCCTGGGGGGCAGATGCCACTGTTATACCTTGAATGACCAGGTTCCTTACAGGGACTTCTAATTCAGCAGGAATTTATAATCTTCCTGGGTGTGTGTATGTGTGTGTGTGGGGGGGGGGCTGCTGGTACTGGGGCTATGGCTTGAACAGCAATCACCAGAGAAAAGAGACCCAGGTTAGAAAACATGGAGATGCCCCACAGTGGGGAGGAAAACGTCCAAGGCTTCAAATCTCTGTACTTGCCATTTTCCTAGGGAGTATTTTGGACTCTCGCAAAGTACATGTGATAAATCACCCAAAACCTGCACACAAGACTCCTTAGTGAAAAAGTCACTGGGAAGCGGCTGCCCGCTCCTGGCCCACCTCGGATACTTCATAAAAGTCACAATTGGCTTTATTCATCTTCCTCTTGCCTTTCACACCTGTAGATCTACAATGTGCTGGGGCCATGGAAGGGAGGGTGACTGGGGAGGGCTGAGTGGAAGGGGCCGCCTTCTTCCCTGTCCACTCTGCATCCTGCTAGGTGCGCTTGCCCAGATGCTCTCTGGAACCGAGCCCACAGTAACTCTCAACCAAATAGGGGAAAAAAGGAAAACGGTCTGCAAGATTCCTCCCATGCTCTTGAACTACCTGGTTGCTGCTACTGAGAGCATGAATTTGGTACCCAAAACTCAGGGCCACTTCCCGAGCCTCCCAGGACTGGTACATGGGATACAGAAGTTCTATGGGGCTAACTTTTTCATGAGAGCTGTGTGATCTCTATCTATCTATCTATCTATCTATCTATCTATCTATCTATCTATCTATCTTCTCCCTTGAAAGGGAAAAATGGGAACAGGACAGAGAGAAACTGACTTAACAGATTTGGTAGGGATCCTCCTGTCCACTGTTTTGACAGCCCAACCTTTCTCCTCAAGGTCTACAGGTTTTACTGAAGGTCAAGGACTGCAGGTCTTACTGAAGGTCAAGGTCTACAGGTTTTGTAGAAGGGAAGAGGAAGGGGAACGAGAGAGCAACGAGGTAAAGAAAACTTGTTTGAAGGAAATAAATAGTCAAGTATCTGCCAGAAGACCAAGACATGGTCATCTGCAGGCTGGATGGCCAGGTGGCAAGGGGGACCGTTTCATGAACCATGACATGGCTGGTTTCTCTGCCCTGCTTTCAGCTCCCCACCCCCATAAATAACCCAGACAAACACCATGTACTCCGAGCCCCCCCCCTTAAGTCTCATTAAAAGCCGATATTGCTGGCCTCAAGATGGAGAGCTCAGCATGGATTTTACTGAACGTTAAATCAACCAGCGAGCGCAGCCAGCAAACTCTGTGGCACTTTAACTTTAAATAATGCAATAATTATTGAATTTCCTTTTTATAACTGAAGTGCTGGAATGTAAACAATGGGGCTGTAATTGCAGGAAGGGGGGATCAATAGAGGCAATCGTTTTCAGCCATGTTAATTGTAAATACAATTGCTCCAAGATGTCAGCCTTGTTCTTCTTGCTTCCAGAATCATCCTAACGGATGACAGAGTCCAACTTTCCCATTACAGCTGTTCGTTCCTTTAAGAGGTTCTCAATCAGGTCTGATCAATCTGTCAAGATAATGCATGGAGTAAGTAAGACTCTTCCAAACACAGGCTCCCAATCAATAGCCAGGACCAGCTTAATGAGGTGGGGCTAAGGCCCAGAGGGAGGTAACAGCCCCCAGCTTGTGCCTAGGTTGGCAGCCCAGCTTCCTAGCATGGTCCTGATAAACAGATCAGCCCTTAATGAGGACATTAGTTATGCATGCTTCAGCAAGCAGCAAGGCACCCGTCCCTTGGGACAGACGGACAGAAAGCAAAATAGATTAACAGAAAACAATATGGTGCCAAATTAGGTCTAACTGAAGACTTTTCCCTCCTTCTCCCGCTTCCCTTAATTGTCCAGCAGAGTGGAGGACATCGATTAATCACTCCACTGGGCATGGGCTCAAAGACGCGAGTATCTCCCGGGCTAGGGGAATCTCTGGGAATCTTCCCTCGACTGTGCTGTCCCTGAAGATTAGCACCCTCGCTTCCACAGCAGCATTTACAGGTCACAAGGGGCCTCTCGTGGAAAGATCTCAGCACCATCCAGTAGAAGCCCAAGGTAAGACTGACCCCTGAAGCCTGAGAGTCACACAGAGAACCACCTGCCACTCCCTGAGGCTGAGACTCAGCTTTGGTCTTCAGAATGGTTGTTCCTCGTGGACGAAGAGGCAAGAAGTTGGGAGAGGTGAAAACCACTGCTCAGAGATCAGCATCAAACAAAGTTTGGGGACACTGGAGGAGTCTGAATTCTCACAAAGGAGGGTAACTCAGGGTCTGGAGAGGCACCTGCCCTTCCTTTATTCCTGCTCCAGTCCTTGAGAAGGAGCCATTAAAGGAAGGTCCCACCAGGAACTCAGCAATTTCTTTGCCCAGGGATGCTTAGCTCACGACAGATGTTATCCAGGAGCATCCACGGACTGTCAGCATCAACTGCCAGCGTGGACTCCTAGGAAACCTTGGACTTGGAGATTCTTAGGTTCTGTCCAGTTCAACGGGAATTCTAAAGGTGGAACCTGGACACACGGGTCTCAGCAAGCCCTCCAGGTGACTCTTAGGCAAGTGTGTCTGTGACTATTGCCTTAAATGGTAGGTCAGGTAAGGCAGGCTTCCAATATAGAGGACCTTCGGTGTGTTTGTGTGGTGGCCAACAGATTCTCCATTAGAAACAGTTCAGTGACCAACATCTATCTGAAAGGGGATATGTGCATTGAGATTTGGCCCAGAGTAGAAACTATGTAGGCTAGCCCACGACCTAACTGCTACAGAATGCAAAATTGCTGGGAAAAATAAAACCAAAAGAATATGCGCTACCCTATAATAAAAGTTTCCACTTATTAAATGAAAATCACGAAACTGATCATACTACTGGACTCAAAATGTTAACGGGGTCATCTTCTGATTGAATAAAATATATGGGGTCTTTTGAAGGGAGCTTGGGGGCGGGGGAGTACACAGATGTAAAGAAAAGAAGTATTTCTCTGGAATGGCCGGACCTGCGCACTTTACAGAGGCCCAGTCTCCAGGCTCTCCTTTGGGACCTGCATTCTTCCAGAAGCAGCTTTTACATTCTACTTAAGACACTGGGCAACCAGTGCGGCCTGCTCTCCTGCCACCCCGAACAGCGTCTCTCGAGCTGGGCCAAGTCCTGTCTTCCTCTCCTCTTTCCACCACACAGTTCCAGATCCATGGCTGGTCCTTCAGCCCTGGTGACTGATGATCTGAATGAACGAGGAAAATCCCCCCCACACACACCAGACTCTTGGTCTCTGGCGGACTCATCAAGACCTATCTAATGGAGTCCAAAGCCACTTCCTTCATGTCAGATTTCGGCCCTCCACAGCACAGAAAGCAGTCCCCGCTGCACTGGCCAATCTGATCTTTCTGGTTTGGGTGCCTTTTCCTGGTTGGATGCCCTCCCAGGTACTCCCTTCACTTGATGAAATGCCACAGGAATCAAAAGGCAGGGCGACAACACAGTCTCGTGGCGGCCCTGTCCCATCACAGCTGGGCCATTTTTTGTCTCTTTCCCTCTGGTCCCACGGCCCTGTCAGTACCCACCACACACCCTCCTCCTTGGAGCCTCACTGCGCCCTCCTTCTCTACACCCTCCCTCCTGAGCTAGAATGCTGGGGAGTGAAGGAGCCTCACTGCGCCCTCCTTCTCTACACCCTCCTTCCCGAGCTAGAATGCTGGGGAGTGAAGAAAATAAACGCTTGCTGATATTGACGACTTGTTTGAATACTATTTTATGACAGGAGATAATGACTTGAAGCGGCTGTACTTGGTGACCCAAGTTTCTTAGTATGAGGATCACAAGACAGTGCCCCCCTCCTTTCCCTCCAAATAGACAGAATGTCCCAGCTAGAGGACATCTGAGTGGTCACAGATGTCCCATCCTTCCATTTCTTCCAGATATCCCTAGTTGTGTTCTTTGGATTGCCTTGTTTTCTGAGGCAGGGGCTGGTCACCATGCTCTACTGTTAACGGGGAAGTAGGGGCAAGACTCGGCTACACGGCATAGGGAGGAACACAGGAGACGGCAGGAGAGCGCGGCCTCCACAGATGCCTCTCGGGGAGCAACTCAGGCTGTGGGAGCCCTGGGCAGGTGTGGGCAGAGCCGACTGCACCTTTACAGGAAAAGGTGCTTCCTTTTCCTCCTCCCCGCACCCCCCGAGTCTCTCCAACTGCCCTGAAGAATGGCTGGATGGTTTGCCTTCCTCAATATCCAAATTCCAGGGCCTGTGAGGTCTGTTGGGGGGAGGGAATACTCCCCACAGGGGCTCAGAAGTCCCACACCGCTGTGTGTATATTTCCCACCTCAGCTCTATCCCGAGGCTTCTGCCTGGCTGGCCAGCCCAAACGGTCCCCTTTGGGGAGATGCCCACACAACTTGGACCTAAGCCCCTGACACAGGATTCTGCTCTCAGTGGAACGAGGCCAAAGACAGAGTTGCCAACAAAGCATGTTTAAAACTTATTTTTAATATATTTATTTATTTATTTTATGCGTATGTGAGTATATACCACATGTATGCCCATGGAGGCCGGAGGAGGGTATAGTGGAATTGGAGCTACGGGTGCCTGCCAGCCGCCTGACAGAGGTTCTGGGGACTGAACCCGCGTCCTCTGGAAGAGGAACGAGTGCTGCTGCTTCACCCCTCAGCCGTTTCTCCAGCCCTAGGAAACTCCTACACAGGAAGGCTTTGCAGCAACCCGTCCACCGCTAATCCAAACATCCTCTCCTCAGAGACATGCACTGGGTGTTCCAACTGGCCAAGAAACCAGGCTAGGCCAGGGAAAGGCCATGGGAACCTGCTGGGGCCGGGGCAGCGCGTGTATTCCCCTTTGGGCAGAGTCCACCAGCCCTGCTGAAATGTACCACGGGCAGTTTCCCTCGCTGAAGTGCAAACTGGCTGGAGGAAAACAGCAGTCAAGTGTGCGGAGGGGAAAAGGAAGACAGGGACCGAAGGGAGACAGACAGCTGAGCTCCTGGCAGCAGCAGAGCACCAGGGGGCTCCAGCACACCAGCCGCGGCAGACACCCCCACGGGAAAGGGACATGGGGACATTGGGACTCGAGCCTGGACCGTGCCGACTGCCAATCAAGAACTGCCACCTTTCCGAAAGCTCTCGGGCTAGTGGCATTTGAAAGGTGCCAAGGGCCTTCGCAGTTATGATAACGGAAGGCCAGGGGACCCAACACCCAGTCTCACTCGGCTTTGGGTCACCGTGATACTCTGTTTGTTTTGGGATAGGGTCTCACTCAGCATCCCAGGCTGGTCTCAGAATTCACAATAATCCTCTTGCCTCAGCCTCCCAAGTACTG
Source organism: Peromyscus leucopus (assembly GCF_004664715.2). Classification (NCBI taxonomy): domain Eukaryota; kingdom Metazoa; phylum Chordata; class Mammalia; order Rodentia; family Cricetidae; genus Peromyscus; species Peromyscus leucopus. Next base: position 110,719,089 of record NC_051067.1, on the reverse strand, counting down.
GTCACTGTGTTCTGTGACTGGTCATTCTTCCAGCTTTAACTCACTCACCCCTCTCTTGCCTCTCGACATTCCTGTTCCTATTTACCTCACACTTCTGACCTCTCGTGAAAACAAGTGATTTTCATTATTCTTTCTGTAGATGGTGTGCGCTGGCTTGTGCCATTACTCCTGTGCATTCAGCTACTTCCAGCACATCCTAACACTGCCTTCTATGCATCTCCTTTCTGTCTACAGAGAGGCCTTCCCTTCTGGAGTCTAAGTCTTGAAGGCTCCACCCACCGTTACTCATGGCCATTCAGGACCTTTGTGTCTGTAGGAAAGTCCCCGTGGAGACTGGAAGGCTTCTGAAGGCAGGAACCAGGCACCCTTCTACTCTGAACTGGACACGCAGAACCCAGATCGTCTAACAGTGAGAACAGGGGAGAGAAAACACGGGCCTCTGGCACCAAGTGCCATCTCCCCCTGGAAACAGAGGAAGAGCGGCACCCCCTACCAAGAGGCTGGAAGAAGTCAGCCTGTAGGTACTTATTAAGCGCTAAAGCAAACTGAAATCCGAGGTCAGGTGGTGATGACCGGTTTGAACAGGAACCTGGAGGCTCAGAAAGCCTACCCCACCATCTGACTTCACAGGGATCCTGAGCCTAGACGGCGATGAATTAATTACTTGATCACCCATTCACTTACCTTGATAATTCAATCATTGGGTTGCCAGGGAAGAACCTGTTAGGAGGACCAGCTTGCCTCTGGGTGTGAGTTCTGCAGGTGCCAGCTGCATTTCCCCAGCGCCAATGTGACTCATGAGATGACACAAATGGCCGATGGGCTTTGTTAGTAAGTGACCTTCAGTGAGTCACCCTTCCACCCATTTCAGCATCGACGCCGGATGGCAGTACTTAGACCCCACCTCACGGCATCATCACGATGATGGAGCTCGGCTAGTGATGGCCAGGGAACACTTTGTCTTCAGAGAGAGATAGATTACTTAACGTTTAGAATAATACCCACGGTTTCGGGTTGAGAAAGCACTCCGGGATTAGTGGAACCGAAGGCTGCACGGACCCACTAATGAGCAGAGTCCTCCTCACCGCAATGTTGAAAACCACTCAGTCTCTGGAATATAATGACTAGCAGTGCATCAGCATGGGGCCGAGGCAGGGTTAGTTACCATGAAACCAGGGTCACTGCATTCAACATCTAATAAGCAAATTCTCCAGATCACAGGAATAAGCCAGAGCCAGCCAAGCTGACAACAAATGCATTTTAAGGACGCCGTAAGTAGAGTAATGTCTAACTCCACAGTTTCCCCAGAATTCATTAAAACAAGCCTCTAAGCCAGTGGGTCCCGATCTTCCTAATGTTGCAACGCTTTAGTATAGTTCCCTGTGTTGTGGTGACTCCCCAACCCCAAAATTATTTTGTGGCTACTTCATAACTGTAATTTTGCTACTGTTATGAATCTAACGTAAGTATCTGATATCAGGATATCTGATGTGTGACCCCTGTGAAAGGGTCATTTGACCCCCTCCCCAGGGGTTGCAACCCACAGGTTGAGAGCCACTGCTCTAAGAAGACTCATTTTTATCTATCAGACCAGAGGTCAGATGACTTTGTAAATACCTGGAGGACAAACACCTTAAGGCTGAGGCTATTGCCCCTCTGTCACGGTCACCCAGTTCTGGCTCTGTAAAAAGCAGTGGTAGACTGTAAGGAGATAATGGAGGGTGGCTGTGTACCAATAAAACTTTATGTATAAAAGACAAGTGAGGCTGGAGAGATGGCTCAGTGGTTAAGAGCACTGACTGCTCTCCCAGAGGATCTGGGTTCAATTCCCAGCACCCACATGGCAGTTACAACTGTCTGTAACTCCTGTTCCAGGGGACTGGACACCCATGGCAAAACACCAATGCACATAAAATTAAAAAAAAAAAAAAAACGACTCTGAGATACCACCTTATACCTGTTAGAATGGCTACGATCAAAAACACCAATGACAACCAATGTTGGAGAGGATGTGGAGCAAAGGGAACACTCCTCCACTGTTGGTGGGAATGTAAACTTGTACAACCACTGTGGAAATCAGTATGGCGGTTTCTCAGAAAATTAGGAATCGAACTACCTCAAGACCCAGCCATCCCACTCTTGGGCATCTACCCAAGGAATGCTGATTTATACCATAAAGATACATGCTCAGCTATGTTCATAGCAGCACTATTTGTAATAGCCAGAACCTGGAAACAACCTAGATGCCCATCAACGGAAGAATGGATGTAAAAATTGTGGTACATATACACAATGGAGTACTACTCAGCAGAGAAAAACAATGAAAGCATGAAATTTGCTGGCAAATGGATGGAACTAGAAAAAAATCATCCTGAGTGAGGTAACCCAAACCCAGAAAGACAGTAATGGTATGTACTCACTCATTGGTGGATTCTAGATATAAAATAAAGAACAATCAGACCACAACCCATAGAACCATAGAGGCTATATATATAGCATGGAGGTCCCTAGGACGACTGTGGCATATAATAAATTTCAGTTTTACTCAATTATTGAAAAAAAATAGCCAAATGAATGGAAACACATGAACTATGAACCAAAGGCTGAGGGGCTCCCAGCTGGATCAGGCCCTCTGAATAGGTGAGACAGTTGATTGGCTTGATCAGTTTGGGAGGCATCCAGGCAGTGGGACCAAGTCCTGTGCTCATTGCATGAGTTGGCTGTCTGAAACCTGGAACTTATGCAGGGACACTTGGCTTAGTCTGGGAGGAAGGGACTGGACCTCCCTGGACTGAGTCTACCAAGATGATCACAGTCCTCGGGGGAGGACTTGTCCTGGAGGAGGTGGGAATGGAGGGTGGGTTGGGGGTAAGGGGAGGGCGTGGGAGGGGGAGAATAGGGGAACCCATGGCTGATATGTAGAACTGAATGATATTGTAAAATAAAAAATATATATCACAAAAAAAAAAAAAATTAAAAAGGCCGGCGGTGGTGGCGCACGCCTTTAGTCCCAGCACTCGGGAGGCAGAGGCAGGCGGATCTCTGTGAGTTCGAGGCCAGCCTGGGCTACCAAGTGAGCTCCAGGAAAGGCGCAAAGCTATACAGAGAAACCCTGTCTCAAAAAACCAAAAAAAAAAAAAAGACAAGTGACTAGCTGGCTTTCCCTCCTCTGTTGGCAATATATTGATCCTGATCTGAAACTGGAAGTTTTTACCCAGTCACATGAAAACCCACAAGCCTGGTCTCAAAGAAGATAGGATGCCCCCAATCCACATGCCCCTGTCTCTGTCTCTCTGTCTCTGTCTCTGTCTCTCTCTCTCACACGCACAGGCTTGAAAACTTTTTGTAAAAATAGGCTGTTTGAAACTGAAGATCAACACGTAGTCAAGGATCATTTAACTCTGAATGACAAAATGAATTCAGAATAATTAAACATCACCCCTTGTTTCTGATGTAAGAACTTCCATGTAACTATGCCCTGGGCCATGTGATCCTCAAGTTTTACATATCCTTCTATAATCAAGAGTCACTCCTGTGAAATGATGTGAAGACTGGACACTTACTCTAAGCTGGGCAACAGCTGAGAGCGGACTCCACATTTACCAAGCCTATAACCTAACAATGGTAAAATGTAAGCACCTCTGATGCTCTCCAGGAGCTGAGAGGGGCGCAGGTGGGAGGTCACACCTGAGTGACTACCATGCCTGTGTCTCTCTCTACACCCCATGCTTGTACCCCCTAAGCATCTACTGAAAGCAGAAGGCTGAGGGTCTTGAAAGCCAGGAATGAGTGGCCGGTCTCAAAGTCCCAACTTGGAAAAGTAATCGCACAAACATCTTAGTAACACCACCATCACACATGTCTCCAGCCCCATATGGATTTCAAAGGGTTTGTCCATTCCACACTGGGACTGATTCTTTGGGGACAGGGAGACTCCCGATGTCATTCAGTTCAACGGACAAGATCGAGTTAAAACAGTAAAGGCAACCTGGCAGCAGCCGCGAACTCTGGGGGTGTAAGTGGTGTGACTCTGTATGTGAAGGATTTTTAATTACTAGTGGATGCTTTCAAATCTGTCAGCCCCCTATGCAATCAGGATGCGCTTGCCTCAAAAAAAAGGACAGAAGAACAGAAAAGAGGGAGAGAAGGAAGGAACGAAGAGAAGGCGGCAGGAAGGCTCCACAGCCCCTGAGATCCACACTTGGGCAGGCGCTGGGCATCCCCTCCATTATCCATTTCAAACCCCTGTGGCCCTGTAGGCATTGAATATGTAGCCCCGCGCTGCGCCATATGTGAGGCTGATACACGGGGGCCATGGAACTCAACCCAAGGGTCTGGTTCTGGCTCAGTACCTGTCGCACGGCACTGTGTCACACTGGGAAGGATCCAGTACGAGATCACCATGAACATCACTATGTTTCTGCTTCACCTGCACACTGTCACACAGAAGGCTTGAAAAGCTAAGCCTCGCCAGGCTCTCGTGGCAAGGGAGTTACCGGCAAATGTGGCTTCCTAGGGGAAGCCAACTTAATTCTGCCTCAAGAGTTAATATTTGTTAATTGGTAGAAAAATGGTAAAATTAATGAGGACATTAACATAGCTATTTAAAAATAGCTTCATGTTTCCCCCATTGTACCACATGGAACTATCAGGAAGTAATTGAGGGAAAAGGGCACTGTCAATTCTCAATTATCTGCATGAATGAAGTGCTCAGTGACACGGATAATCCAAGTCATTTACATTTGGATTTAGAAAGTAACATCTTTTTCCTTCGGAAAACTTACCTTCCTAATTACAGCCCTTTGGATACCATGTTGCAATCAGTTTACCCTCTCCATCTGAGGAGAAAGTCCCCGGAGAAGGTAGGCAAACTGCCTTAGACCCAACACAGATGAGCCCAAGCAGATAAGGGACCCACTAGCCTCGGCGGCCAATAGAGTCACCGTCTAGCCACGTGTGACTATTTAAACTTCCAGAATGTTGAATACCGCTTAAACGTTTCGATCCCTAGTCATGGTGGTCATGTGTCACGTGCTCAACAGCCACAAGTGGTTAGGGGCTACCCTACTGGATGCTGCAGGCTACCTTACTGGATGCTGCAGGCTACCCTACTGGATGCTGCAGGCTACCTTACTGGATGCTGTGGGCTACCCTACTGGATGCTGCAGGCTACCCTACTGGATGCTGCAGGCTACCTTACTGGATGCTGTGGGCTACCCTACTGGATGCTGCAGGCTACCCTACTGGATGCTGCAGGCTACCTTACTGGATGCTGTGGGCTACCCTGCTGGATGCTGCAGGCTACCCTACTGGATGCTGCAGGCTACCTTACTGGATGCTGTGGGCTACCCTACTGGATGCTGCAGGCTACCCTACTGGATGCTGTGGACTACCCTGCTGGATGCTGCGGGCTACCCTACTGGATGCTGTGGGCTACCCTACTGGATGCTGTGGGCTACCCTACTGTATGCTATGGGCTACCCTACTGGATGCTGCAGGCTACCTTACTGGATGCTGTGGGCTACCCTACTGGATGCTGTGGGCTACCTTACTGGATGCTGTGGGCTACCTTACTGGATGCTGTGGGCTACCTTACTGGATGCTGCAGGCTACCCTACTGGATGCTGCGGGCTACCATATTGGACGGAGCGGGCTTCCACGGCTACAGAAGTTCCAGAAAGCAGCATTCGGGTCTACATCAACAATCATCTCCAGTTACCTGGACTGAGCTGAAAGCCGAGGGGGAGGGGGCGCAGAGCCGGAGACGCCGCGGCACCACTCCGACAGACACAAAAGGGAATTGTGACACTGGACGTTCTCAGCTAGTTTAATTTCAAGCCTGGTAATGGAGGCGCTGTCTAGGGAATAACACGAAAAATAAGCATTGCACTCTGAGTGAAATGGGCTTTTTAATTAACAAAGCAGAAAATGAGTGGGAAAGGGCGAGGCAGCAAAGCCCGACTTCGAGCCAACGTTCGCCCCCGGTGCCAGCCCCTCGTGTGGCCGCAGTGCCTTGGACACCGGCTGCCGGACAGCCGAGGGGCGCTCTCCACCCTGCCAAAGCCTCACTCCGGAAGCTGCCCGCTCAGGTGCCACTGGGAGCAGTGTCAGGGCCCAGTGTCCTTAACATCCTCATTAATTATCTTGAAAGGAGAGGGTTAGTAAACAGCAAGTTAATTAAATTCTCAGATGATGCTAATTTGGGAGGCTTTCAAAAGACTGGCAAGGGCAGAGGCAATATAAAAGGGACCTGGATGGGTTAGGAATATGAGTGGAAAATAAAATTAAGCACAGCTAAACAAATGCTACTTTAAAGACGTCTTCTGGAAGAGCCAAGCGGGTCTTAAAAGGACACTTTGGCAGAGGTCGGGGTGGGAGTCCGGGGCGGCACTACCACTGAAACTTCTAAGGCGTGCAATCAGAAGGGGAGTAAAGGGGCTTTGGAAAACGTTTAACAAAAATGTTTGCGTGCCTGCCTTTGGAAGGAAGTCCGGGAGGGCCAGCGACATCTAACAGCCCACTGTCCCCGGGAGGTAGCCATGGTGGCAACCACTTTTAGCTCCTGCTTTAAACCCAGTAAGCATTTCTAGACCCAGCATGTACCGTGGGGTTCCGTTTCTTTGATTTTAACTTTTCAGTTTGTTATCAGTTTATATTTACAAATGAGTCACAGGATAGTTCCAGGTTCCCATATGCCCGTCACACAGCTTCCTCTAGTGGCGACACCACCCATCTGAACACCCAGGCCATTCTGTCAGGGAGAGGGAGACTGGTACCTGATGCCACTGCACCTCAGACTGCTCAGTGTCTCTACTCACACCTGCCGTCTGGGATCCAAATCAGGACTCCACATGGCACTGGGCTGTCTGTGGCAGTTCCTCTGTGTGGCCCTGAATTCCATGGCCTGGATCTGAAGAGTGTTGGTCAGGAACTAAGGGGCATGCAAGGGGCTTATTTCTTATTCCCCCATGACAATGACATTATAGATCATTGGACAGATTATCACTGAAGGCATGCGCCCTGCCCATGGCCTCTCGACTGCTTAGTTTTCAGAGTCAACTTGCTGGGTTAAGAACACACCGAAAAAGCTAATAAAGCACACATCTTCATGTGTTTCTGAAGGCAATTAGATCCTGAGGGCTCTGACTTCACCGGTGGATTCAGTCTCTGACAGAGTTATGATATGACGGCACTTCCAGGAAGTGGTGATGTGTAGGAAAACTGGGGCTTCTGCAGAAAGCAGCTTACTGGGGGCATGTCATCCGCACTATATCTCACTCTGGATTCTTTCCTGTCTCACTCTTTTCTCCGCTTCCTCTCTCCCGGGAAGACGCTCTGTAATTCATCTCTCAATTCGTTTCTGCCACGCATTGGCCACCGGGACGAGGAAAGTGGCCAATTCAACATCCCATCATGAGGAAGATGTCAAGACGACCTTATCACCTGGTTGAGAGGACATCAGCCCAGGTTCTCAAGACACTGGCAAGCTACTCTTCTGAAGGTCTTGTCCATACTTTTCATTAGGAAACGAACCACTAAGTTCTTCCCAGGCTTCGGGGGGGTGTGGGGTGTGTGTGTGTGAGGAATCCATCTTGATGTTATTATAGTAAACAAAAAATATCTTGTGACAGAGGTCAGCTTCTCTTGCACGAACATATCTCCCGGGAAAGTCCACCTGAAAAGCCAGAGTTTGCTGTCTCTGTTAGGAGTACTTGGGTTGTCAAGTTCTCACACCAGCAAGGGTCCTGTGAGCACACGAACAGTGCACCCATTGGGTCCTTACAGCAGCCCGATGACCGTGATGTTCCATCACTGGGATGACGCACCCCGGACTACAGGTGGGAAGACGTGGCAGGAAGGTGTGAGGCATGTGTTCACGGCAGCACTGCTATGAAGGGACAGAGGCTTGTTCGCAGGTCTTCTTGCACTACTGCAGTGGTTCTCAGCCTTCCTAATGCGGCGACCCTTGAACACAGTGCCTCCTGCTGCGCTGACCCCCCCAACCACACAATCATTTTTGTTGCTACCATAATTTTGCTACTGTTATGAATCATAATTATCTGATATGCAGGATAGCTGACATGTGACCCCTGTGAAAGGGTCATTTTCCCCCAAGGAGGTCCTGACCTACAGGTTGAGAAACACTGCCCTAGAGACGACATTTGCTGTCTCAAGAGTAGCCTGTTAATCCTGCACCTCCATATACAACTCCAAAACTCCAAGGACACTCAGACCTGTAATACCAGCACTCTGGAGGCTAAGGCAGGAGAATTTCAAGTCTAAGGCTATGCTGGGCTGTACAAGTGACCTCCAGTCCAGCCTGGGCTCCAAAGTGATGCCCTGCCTCAAAACAAAACAAAACACCAAAAAACAAACAAACAAACAAACAAAAAGAGCTCAAGGTCATCAAAATGGAGCACCATGTGGCCAAGTGTCAATACGGAAAGGATAAGGATGATGGTTCACAAAACAAAGAGACGCTGGTGGGTGTCAACAGAGGGCAGCCCTCTTGGAGCTTCCCAGAGCTGGGCCAAAGAACTTTCCAGTCACGGGGGTGAGAGATTCTCAAAGGCCACAGACCACAGTGCTCCCTGCTATCGTCCCAGTCTGTGCATCACAGGGACAAACCTCACCACCAATCCTATTGACGTCTACCAGTCTGAGGAGTCGAGGGAGCAGTCACAGAATAATGCACACAGGTCTGCAAAAGCAACCAGGAGCCAGCAGAAGGATAAAACCTGGCCATGACGACCCTGAGATCTGTAACCTCAAACACTGAGATGCTGGCGTGTTCAATTTCAACCGTTCAGTGTTTGGTCATTCTAAAAGAAACAGAAAATAAAATACTTCTAGAAAACAAAAGAGCAAACAGATGTTCGGGTGAGAAGTGCCATGGTCTTCTACATGACACTCAGTCCCAGTACTGACCCTCCCCACCACTCTTTGCCATGGAGAAGAGGTGAGAGAGAGCACTTGCACAGAACCAAATCACCTGCATTCTCCTAACACCCTGTTGGCACTGGACCCCTGCAGACGACTCTCTTGTAAACACACAGTACCACCGAACACAAGAAATGGTGGTGGATCTTGGCCGTCAACACAGTAAGTGTAACCATCACAAACCAGCAACCGCAGGATTCCACCCAAAACTATCCAATAAGCTAGATAATAAAAACAGGGAAACTGCCTCTCGAGACAGAACCTCAGATGGAGTTTTAAAGAGCACACGGGCTGTGCATCCCGGATCCAATGTACTCTAAAATCCAAAGCATTTTGAACATCGACATAACAGCACAACTTGAAAACTCCACGTTTGGACCTCACATGACGGATCACAGTCACTATACTGCTGCACTAAAAATACCATATGAAGTTACCAAGATATGTGTGAAGCAAATCAATTTCATGCTTGGACTTGGATCCCATCACAAGATATTTCAGTATGTATACACAAACATGCTGAGAAAAATTCCAAAACTGCCAACATGTCTGGGTCCCAAGCATTTTGGATACAGGATACTTCTCCACGCATCCATTTTCTAAGCTGTGGAGGAGGGTTACAATGGCGGTGAGCTTGGAGTGCGTTTCATGTGCCAAACACAGTTCTAACGACTCAGTGCCCTGGAGTGTCAGCAACCACCAAGGTGTTTCCCCGGCCAGCAGTTTCAATGTTTTACCTGATCCTGAGCAAGAAAAGCAGCATTGAAAAGAAGCACGGTTTCTGAGTTTTCAAGGTCACTGGAACCTGTACATTGTGACCTGGACTACGAAGCACAAATCCAGTCACCAGGCAGGTGTTGGCAAGCTCTTGGAAAAGGTAGCCAGGAATGATGAGCAGGAAACCTGCGTTCACTGGGCGCAGAGCGGGGCCAGCTACCTTTATCTCCCCTCTTTCTACCCAAATGCGGTGACATCTGTGATTACCACGACTCGGCTAAAAGATCAAGGGACTATTAAACCTGAATGGCATTTGCTTTTGTCTCTCAGGATGTCCTTGTGAGCAATCTGGCAACAGGAGGGGCTGATTAGGGTGTCTGTCCGAAGGCATCTCTGTATTTAGGAATGCTGGCCCAAAGCATGCTGCTCACCAATCAGAGTCAACCTGCAGGGAACCGCTGCCGTAAAATACAGCTGTCTAATTAGACCTCCCTTGTCCGACATCGCTAATAGATTTGAACAGACACAGAAGGTGTTGCCCATTAACTCAACAGTCCATAAAAGTCACAGGTGATAAATAATAAAAAAATAAACAGGTGATAAGGAAAAGGGGGTGTTTTGTTTGTTTGGTTTGGGTTGGGTTTTTAAGACAGGGTCTTACTCTAGATTCCAGATTGGCCTAGAACTCACTGTACACAGTGGGTTGATCTCAGGCTGGCCCCAGATTTGCAGCAAGACTCCTGACTCAGTCTCCCAAGTTCCAAGATTACGGGAGTAACCAGCATGCCCTACCTAAAAAAAAACCACTGTTAACTGATGACTGAGGTGAATTGTTAGACTTTGCTACCAGCCAGTGGCAAACTAAAGTAATCCAGAGGGCTGTGTTCAGGCCCAAGTCAAGGCCAATCAATGAAGCAAGAGCGAGTCTAGGAAGAGGCTTAAGTAAAAATCTACTGTGCAATATGTCAGCGCAGCTGGGCACCATGGGACGGGCAGGGAGACTGTTTGGTACAAGAGGTCGAAGTTGATAACTAAACATAAAAAACAGAGAGAGATCACTGCCTCACAGCACAAGGGACCACAAACTCCAGATGGGTTCAAGTGTGGAGGCACAGAACCAGGAAGAGCACGAACAGGAACTATTCGACACGTGACCTTGGCATGGGCGAGGCATTCCCACATTTCACCAAGGGGAAGAAAAGAAAAAAAAGCAAAGATGTCACCATGTAATAATGGGAGATGTGCGAGTCTCAAAAGGTATAGTTTTCAGTAGGAGACCATGATGAACCGGGGCCTAAAACACAGAGGGAGTCCTTCCAATCAGTCAGTCCTCCTCAGCCAGAGCGAGTCCTCCTCTTTGGTGTCTTTGTTAAAGTTTCCTACAATAGTAAAAAGTTGCAAACCGCCTGAATGTCAAATGAAGGGGCGGCTAAATAAACCACAGAACCTTCCTATAGTGAGTGGCACAGCCCACAGCTACTGAAAGTCCTGCTGTGGGGCCAGCAACAGAGCTCGGTGGGAAGAGGGACTTGTCAAGACTAAGGACCCGAGTTCAATCCCCAGGACCCACAGTATGGAGGGAAAGCTGACTCTTGCATTTAGTTCTCTGACCTCCACACACACATGCACACACTAATAAACAGATATAATGAATCAAAAGATAATAGTACTGGAGAAAGGTGTTTACTGGCATCAAAACAAGGTTACACACCAGGCATGGTGGCACATACTTGTAACCCCAAGTGCCGGAAGCAGGAGGACCAGTAGTCTGAGGCCAGTCTGGGATACATGAGAACCTGTGTCCACCTGTCCCTCTCCACTAAGAAAAGATCATACATTGTAAAACTTTATAAATGCTAGTTACAAATTATATGCAGAATCATTTTAATTCTACAAAATAACCCTATGATATCATATCTGTACAGGAAAGGCTAAATTTGCATGTACCAACCCATTTTAAATTAAAATCACCTCTGGGTGATGAGGTTAGGAAGGGCTTTCTTTTTGTGTGTTCTCTGCACTTCAGAACTTTTAAATGAAGCATTTTTAAACCAGACATAAATAAAAATCTGAATGCATGTGTACGTATATGAAGCTGTTAAGTTTGTTGCATTTCTGTTATAAAATTGGGGGGTGGGGCAGAGAACCCACTGAAACAATGTAATCAACAGGACAAAGGAAAACAAGGAATTCCCTCCTTGGGTCTCAGAGAACCCACTGAAACAATGTAATCAACAGGACAAAGGAAAACAAGGAATTCCCTCCTTGGGTCTCGATCATTTCAAGGAGCTGGGAGTTCCATAGGAACTAAGGGTTTGTACACAGTTGCTTGATGAAGGGATGGAAAGGTGATGATGTAGGTGTCCATATTAAGGGGATTAATCCCCGGAGGCTTCATCAAGAAGGCTGTGTCTCATGAGGAGCACCATCATTCATGACATGGGATGAGGATACAGATCCTGACAGATGTAGGACAAGGAAAGGAAGCCGAATGAACAAGACACACCCAAGGACACGGATAAACGACAAAAAGCAGGGGCAGTGACCTTCATCATTATGGCATGTTCAGACTGCAGTGCACTGTGGCTGTTAAAATCATGCCAGAGAAAAATATTGAATGACGATTAAAAAAAAAATCACTCATTAAGAAGTTGTTGTTTTTTTAAGACACTGACAAAACACACCCAGTATTAGTCTATAAAATAATCATACAGCAAGAAAGATTTTGCTTGTGGAAGAGGAACAAGACAGAGCTGTGTCTCCCCATGGTGGTAGTGAGGACAATAGAGGCAAGGCTTTACCATTCAAAGTGCCCTGGAGTCAACTGTGCTCAGAAGTGGGACCGCACACAGGAACCTGAGGGCCGCTGCTTAGGAATATTTCAGGGGCTATTCCTTCATGGGGCTCAGTATTTCCTAAATGACCTTCAAGGGATAGACATTGGGAAAGACTATTAAAAACATGTTCTCTCTCCCCAACCCATGTGCACAGTAGCCTCTCAGATGAGAACTACAATCTACCCTTTAAAATTGTCCCCCCAGTTGATTCTGACACTCTAAATAATCTATGTGCTTTTCTGAAAAACATGTGTGTGTGTGTGTGTGTGTGTGTGTGTGTGTCTGTGTGTCTGTGTAGGTCAGAGGACACACCTGGTATCATTCTTTGAAACACCACCAACCTCCTTTGAGACACAGTCTCTCACTGGCCTAGGGAATCACCAATGAGGCCAGACGGCCTACCAGTGAGTGTGAGGGGACCCCCCCCCCCCGTCTCTGTCTCTCCCTGCTGAGATTACAAGCATGCACTACCACAACCAGCATTTGTATGTGAGTTCTCAGGATTTGAACTCAGGTCCTCATGCTTAGAAGGCAAACACTTGACCCACTGAGCCACCTCCCCAGCGCCTGCTTGTTACTCCTTAAAGGCAAATTAAAAGAAATGAAAAAAATAAAAACCACCACCAAATTCCATACCACTAAGATGAACAGTTCCTACCAATGTCTGTCTTGGTACGTCCAATGTATAATACGCCACAGTTTTACATAAACGCAATAATCAAGACAGGTGCTATTTCTCTACTACACAGGGAGGGGCTGTCTTTCTAAGAAATACATATGCATCATTACTTTCCAGTTGCCAAGTGAGCTATGGCAAGGGCATGCTGTACTGTTCTAACCAGTCCAACCCAACAGTTTGCTAACTTGAAAAAAAACAACTACTGAGTACCTGAAATAAACAATGTTGTAACAACACCTACAGGTATAAACGTCCAGAAGCTGCAGGACCTCGGCAGACAGGACGCCCACTGCACTGTACATTCTGACAGACATACACAGAAAAAAAATTAAATAATCCCCACGGCTGGCCACCAATAGGGCTCAGGAGCCCCTAGAACCCTTTCTGATTAAGAGTATAATCAACTTGAAATAAACACTGAAGGGGAAGGCTGCGTGAGCGACTAAGGGACTTCCCTGGGTAGAAGATGACCGGGGTGGGGACAGTGGGGTAGGAACAGTGAAGCCAATCAATCACCTGCCCCACCCCCGGGCCAGAGGTGGGCATCCTCCAAGAACATACAGGCATTTTTGCCTCCTGATACAAGGTCTACTTCTAACCAACAGCCCCCCTCCTCCCCCATCCTCCTGCTCCACCTGCAGTATTTGAAGGAGCTGAAGGTAGTGGAGCAACATCAGCAACGCGGCTTCCGGAAACCGCAGCTTCCGGGAAGGCGGGCATACTGTGCACGGGATGTAAGGCGGCCATGACTACCTCCTTCCCAGATCCCCGGGTCAAAAAAAAAAAAAAAATTTCCCCACTTCCTTCAGTGGATATAGAGGATTGCTCAGAACCGGGGAGGACAGGAAGCTACAGGAAGAGGTGCTGTGGAGAACCCAGAGGGGCAGAGAACCTACAGGGGATCTGGTCTGTTCAAAGTGTGGTCTGAGCAGGGTGATGGCGCAAACTTTAGGGAATGTCATTTTCATGTGGATTCCAGGCCATCCTCAATCCCGTCTAAGGGAATCTCAATACTAACAGGAGAGACATGGAGAGACAGCTACCAGACAGGGCTGCTGAACGTGTAGAAAGGAGTCCTGGGGTCTGGAAAGAAGGAACTCTGACAGAGAGCAAAGGGGTTGTTAGCACATGTGGCCAGCTCTCAGCAGGATACATGCTGGCTCAGGCTCTGAGATGCTGGCTGGGGCCTTGTCCTGAGCAAGGAGGAGACGGGCCTCTGCTGGTTTCTTAGCAACCATGGCAGGCGGCAAGCAGTATCCCAGGCAGGGCTGTCCAGGGAAAAATTAAAATGGCCACACGCACAGATGCAGAAGGAAAGCAGGCCCGCCTCCCAGCTGGGCATGGCGGGAGGCATGCAGGGGCCCCTGCCAGCTGGTCCCTAAACCAAGCTCCACTGCAAAGTACCCAGGATGGGGACAGCTATGGAGGTGGCCTCCTTGTACTGAAGCATCAGGACACAGCCACACAGATCACATCTCAGGGCCAGAAGTGCACCCCCAACTGTCTTCCTGAAGGCACTGGCCACACACAGGGACACCCAAGCACTGCGTCTGGACTGCTCTGTGAACCCAATCTCTCCTCCCTAAAGTAACTTCTCCTAGCCCATTCTTGCTTGGCACTGCCCTTCATAAGTGCCTGATCATCCCCTGTCACCCATGGGGACTGCAAGGCCCACCTGCCCACACAAGTGATATTCCTCTGGCCGTGGTCCCTTGGGCCTTCTCTACCAGCCTAAGCCCATCTTACCCTGTCCCGCCTGCTTTGCCAGTAAGTACCAGGTAGGAGGCGTGGCAAAGGGCACCAGCACCCAGAGCAAAGGGCTGCCATCCGAGATGGCCTCAAAGGCACAGGAGGAGATGTCTGCCCACCACATTGAACACAGAGACGAGGTAACACGAGATATGCCTGCATATGGCCACACACGTCCCCCAACCCTGTGGAATGCACTATGCGACTCTAAGCACTCTCTAGAACCTGGGGTCTCTGGTTTGGTTTGGTCTGAATGCAACTGCCGTGGTCAGGTATCACCAGGTGTGCAGCTCTGTTTCCAGTGCATCCTAAACATCAGGAGAGCCGGTCCTGGGAAGGCAAGCAGCTCTGCTCTGCAGAGGATAGGACGATCCGTGGGTGAGGAGGTGGGGCTGGCTGGCGCCTGTCAGAGCTGGGGACAGAAACAGGAGGCCCTCCACCCGTGCCTTGCTTCCCTGCTCTGTCCACACTAAGCTCAGGGATAAACCATCAATACATAGTAAAGCTGCAACAGGCCGACAAGATGGCTCCTCGGAAAGACACTTGCTGCCAAGTCTCAAGGCTTGAGTTTGAGTCCCAGGACCCACATGGTAGAAGGACAGAACCAACTTCGGAGACCCCTGAAAGCTGTCCTCTGACTTCTCCTATAGGCCAAGGCACGTGTATGTAGACAGACAGAAAGACAGACACAAGCGGCGCGCGCGCGCGCGCGCGCACACACACACACACACACACACACCACCACCACCAACAACAACAACCTAAGTGTAGTAATTTTAAAGCTGTTATAAGGACTAATAAAATTAGTATATAAGGCATATAAAAAAACCTAACAATTACAAGTACATTTACATACATGTGTATACTTGTATCTATACATATGCTACATACATGCATAACCTGTCTCCCAGGTTATCTATAATAAGGAGAGAAGAAACAAGTATAAATACCATCTACTCTTGATGCTTTCAAAATGCCTCACTTTCTGAAACCAAAATGGTATCCTAGTGTCCCAGCTTCCATGGCCCTGACTTTTTTCCTCCCTAGACTGCCTCTGCCCAATGCACACAACATACAGGAAGCACACACCCAAGGATGAAGACTCTTTGCAGATCTCTGCCATGACCTCATCAATCTCAAGTCTCTCTCCTTGGTAGTAGATGAAGTGGGAGCTAATGAAAAAGCTAAGGAAATCAGTACCACTAAGGAAACGCCAATACTCATTCGCCATCAACATCAGCAGTGGACCGTTTTCATCCTGCTTTGAATTGCTTCGTCCTGGCACTTACACCATGTGGCTCCCGGGCAGGACCACATCTCCGTCTCTACATTCCATACAATGCCTGGCTAGCAATGCTATTACTCATTAAGTGTCAAAATAGTAATTATCACAGATGGTGAATGCGCAAGCGGGTTAGTGGCTGGCTGGACTGGACTAGCCCACACTTGCCTGGGGCACAGAAGTTTAAACAGGCAGAAAGCTACACAACACACTCTTCTTGCTTCCTACTTACTTATTTATTCGTTATTCGTCAGGGAGAGGCACCCGTTTGCTGCTTTAGAGCTGGGTTAATGGGCTTGGGCTAACCCTTTGAAGCCACACAAAACAATGCCTTTTAGAGTTTCGAACTCATGTTGGAGTGAGCTGAGATTTGACTGTGCCAACCCCATGCTCTCCCTCAGCTAGGCATCTCTGGGGTGCTTTAATAGCTTCCTAGAAAGACTTCAAGAAAACAGCCCTTACTTTCCTGCAAGAGACAGACAGCATAACACAAGGAAGAGGAAACCACATCAGAGCCAATGGGTCTCCAGCCACGGCTGGAGCTGTTTCGACTCTACTTCTAACTCTAAGTTTTTAACCTACGTCATCTCAAGCCAGCCAGCCAGCCAGCAGCAAGGGAGTCACTTGGGTTTTAAGGCGGCCCTCGATGTCACCAGGCAGAACACGGGTTGGGTGGGACCGTGCCAGCTGGTGGACCACAGCTACCCTGGTAGGTGTTAAATACAACGCAAGCCTTAAAAAGCCAACAGGCTGTCGAATGCCAAGCCCGCACTATTAATTTGCATATGACATTAATTTTGTTGTCACTATGTTAATGTGTGATTAATTCTGTCATGGGTTAGAGCAAGGAGAATTAGTTAATTGTCAGGGCCCCCCCTGCCCCCAACTAACTCTCTGGCACACACCCCCACCTCCCTCTAACTTGCTCCTCCTCTTTCTCCCTTATTAAACAACATGCTGAGTTTTCTTCCTTAGGGCATTTGTTTCCTTTGGGATTTCAATCCCATCTCATCCTACCTGTCCTAGCAATGCGTTTTTAATCCTGAGAAGTGAGAATGACCACCTCTGGGCCTTACCCAGGTGCCCCCTCTGATGACCCTGAACTCTATCCAGGCGGTCACAGGGGTAACTGGGAAGGTCTCACAATGGGGACACACGGGTCTCATTCATCTCCACAGCCAGTTGCCAGTGTCCATCCGTGACACCGGTCTACACTGTCCAATCTGTGCTTTGTGGGCTACGCAAATGACACATGGGACTAGACCAGCTGGAGTGGGGAGCTAACACAAAGTCACTGCTGTATGACAGAAACAGACGATAGGCCTGCCCATCCTTCCTCGCTGCCCGGAGCCTGGCTAGGTTCCCTTTGAATACTACTCTTCGCCCACGTCAGTACACCTTGATGTTCAGCTGGGCTGCAGCTGAGGCAAGGGCCATGTCGTCATCACTGTTGCCTTCTTCCTCCTCCTTCTCCTCCTCTTCCTCCCCCCCCCCTTCATATTGACAATACAGTCTCACTGAGTTCAGAGTGGACTCAAACTCACTATATAGTGAAGGATGACCTAGACTGCCTGATTTCACCACCCTGAGGCTACAATTACCGGTACATGCCACCACACCTGGCTGATGTGGTGCTGCTGATCCGTTACGTCCAGATTTCCCCTGCCAACGAGCCGAGCACCTAGCTAGCCAACTCTACTTGAAACAGATACAGAGATGGGAAAGGAATATCAAAGGCCCCTCCATCTATGAAAGGCAGAGAAATGATAGCGCTCCCAGGGGCCAGAAAAACTCAAGAGGTCCGGGGTCATCCAGGTCAAACTCAACACCTCCCAAATGAAGCAGCAAAGCCAAGTACATCTGCTGTCTAGTCAGGAAAAGCTCACTCCTTGGGGATGGCAAGATGGCTCAGCAGTTAAAAGCACTTACCGTTCTTCCAGAGGACCTGAGTTCGGTTCCCAGCACCCACATCAGGAGGCTCACACTGCCTCTAACTCCAGCACCAAGGCATCCATCGCCCTCTTCTGACCTCCTTGGGTGTTGGTTCTCTCACCCCGCACACATATTGGTTTTAATGAGGAAGGAGTGGCCCCAGTGATGACAGCCCCCAGCTTCACTAAGCTGCAGCTCACATATGTGGCTCCACTTAGCTCACTGCTGTGTCTGTTACCCAATTCCACTGAATTCTGAAGGGATCAGGCACAAGACATCAAGAGTGGGGTGTGGGGAGGTGGGGAGTGTGGGTGGGTGAAGGAACTCCCCTTCGTCATCCTCAAAATCCTCAGGATCATCTCTTGTACAAAGCTGTTAAACCAAGTGCCGTGCTCTGTTGACACCGCTCACCGACAGCCCAGGAGGGCAAGAATGGGGACTGGGCACAGTGGGCAGTGACTGGGTCGCCATCATTGGAAGACGTGAATAAAAGAACCACACTTGGCCTGCTGCCAGCAAGTTACACAACACATCTAGTTCCCCCCCCCTTATGGACAGTCTTGGGGCTCAAACCTAGAACCTCGCACATGTGAGACAACTGAGCCACACCCCAGCATAAATGTGTAAGTTTGCTTTGAAAAATTATGTGTGTGTGTGTTTGCCTGCATGTATGTATGTTCACCACATGCAGGCAGTACTGTCGGAGGCCAGAAGAGGGCACTGGAGCCCCTGGAACTGAAGCTACAGGTGGTTGTGAGCCGCCACATGGGTGCTGGGAACCAAGTCTGGGTTCTCTGCAAGAGCAGCCAGTGTTCTTAGCCACACAGCCATCACTCCAGTCCCAAGTGTGCCTTAACAGAAAGCCTTGCTTCAGGAATCCAAGTGTGTTTCCGAGCACTAACTCCTGCTCACTAGAGTGAAGAGAAAGCAGATAAATGAGACCTACTTTCAAGTTGCAAACAATACCTCATGATTTTTTTTTTTTTTGAGTCAGAGAGCCCTCTTATAGCTTAGATGCTACTGTTTGAATTTGTAAACGTATCTATCAACTATATTTTTTAATTAGCAAGGAATAATGTTCTTGTGAGCTATAATTATTCAAATCCTAATGTCTTGGTGTTTTATTTCAAATTATATCCTTACAGCTAAACTCTATGTAGATATTGGAGAGAGCCTGAATACAATTTCCCACGGCCATTCTCAGAAGGAATGTATGTGTTTCCCACGTACGTCTGTCTGCCTTACACTCACTACATCGCATCTTCCCCAAGTAATAAAAAAAGATAAATCATCGAAGAGACAAGAGAAAGAGACTCAGCAATTCTAATTTTCAAACCCTTTCTTGTATGAGAACTCTTTTAAAATAAGTAACAAGATAGAATTCACTGCAAAAACACTTCCCAGCCTCCTGTGGAAGTTCCCAGCCTCTTTCTCAGATGAATGGGAAATGTGTCACTGGAACCTGGGTCCCTGCTTCCTCTTCAGTGTCTGCATGGCTCTAACTGCTTTAATATGGGCATTATCCACACATGAAACTGGAATTACTCAACACGTGGGAAACAGGTCCTGACCACCCAGGGCCATTAAAGATCCCGTGACATTTTTGTAAATCAGCCAAATTCCATCCTAGACAGCAGGCTCAACAGTTGCCATGTTCCGACCAGGGAAGATTACATGTTCTCAGCCCTGCTGTGCAGAGAAGAGAAGAGACCGACCAGCTTCCCTACTTAGGGTACATTCTCGAGTCTGTCCCAGCCACTCTCATCTGGGCACAATCTATCAACCCTCAGCAGGTCTCAGTTTCCCCTTTTTGAACACTGACATCTATATAGAGAGGAGAGCCAAGACACCAGCTCTTCCGGGGCTCTAAGATGTAAAGGGAATCCTCAGCTAAGGGAGCCTGAGGCAGACAATAGGTAATTAGGACAGGGAGAGTCTGGCGCAGGGGCTTGCCAGCTGTTCTTACGAGAAAAACCACCACTCGAGTCTCTTCTAAGGGGCTGGGGAGGAGGTAAGGTACCTGCCACACCAGCAGGGGGACCCAAGTTAGGATCCCTAGCACCCCCACGTACAAAAGCCAGGCCCTGGAGCAAAAACTTGTAATGACAGTGCTGGGCAGGTGGGGGGAACAAGCAGCCCCTGGGGCTTGCTGGCTGCTGAATCGCTCCAGGCCAGCGAGAGACCCTGTCTCAAAATGCAAAGCAGAGTACAACTGAGGAAGACATGCAGTATCCAACCCTGCCCTTTACATGGGTGTGAGCATGCATGTGAGCGCGCCGCATACACACGCATTCATATACCCAGAAATACCCACCCCTACACACATTTATTCTCGTGATTTTTCCCATGGAATTTCACTTTAGAATCTGAACTTTTAACATCTCCAACTTCCTTCTCTCTCACACACATAAAGAGCCCTCCCCTCCCCCCCATGACCATCACTATGAATCATCTGTTGATAACAGGGCCTCACTCTGTAGTGCAGGCTGCCCTTGCCTTCACAGCAGTCCTCCTGTCTCGGCCTCCCAAGAACTCAGATTTCGGGTGTGAGGTGCCATGTCCCACCCCACATTTTTAACAGCTTACACCTTCCTTTTTTCCTCAACGTCTCCAGCTACACCTATCTGTAGCTGGAGAATCCTCCATCCACTCTCCGCTTGGTCAGCCAAGTTCTTTCCAGGAAAAGCTCTGCCCTGGGTGAGGTCCCCTTGGCCTGCTGGCTTACCCTGAAATCTAGAGTAAGCTGGTTCTTCTTCAGGCACAGAGAGACAGAGAAAGTAGCATCATGCTACAGAACACAGTTACACGGGAAATGTTCACTCATCCACACACCCAGTAAAAAATGCCCCCAAGGCAGTAGTAGCCTTCCCAGGGTCCCGGGAGGGACTGGGCGTTAGGGACTGGCAGTGGGGCTCCCGGCAGGTGCCCCCATGCACAGCCCAGCACCCCTCCAGAGCCTCCCTGGGTGCCTGAGAACAGCCTGCCATGCGAGGCACACTCCCAGCATTGTGCTCTCTCCAGCTCTCTCTTCCCCACCAAAAACCCCGAGGCCTCCGGAGTGTACACTAACCACAAGCCTTTGAGTGGCTCATGTATTTACAAACTGAGGCATGTCGAAATCAAAGGGGATACCACATGACATAATTCGCATTAAAATGTCAACAGGCTGACAATTTATAGAGTCGATCCACGGAAGGTGGGGAGGACTAAGACTTAGTAATTGTTTAATTCCTGCTGAAACCCACGGCTGCTGTGCCTTCGGGAAGCCAGGATGCACTGGGGGCCTCCAGCCTGTGCATCGCCCCTCGGGGCTGGCACCATGCCAAGACCAGGCAACAGGGTTAACCATTTAGGGGCTACACGCAGCAAGAGAAGAAAGGAAAAAAAACAAAACGGATGGAAGGAGCGGGCAGTACAAGAGCGTGTCCTTCCGTCACGTGGGTGCCAGTGAGACCGTGGCTGAGATGGGTCCCGGGGAGGGACAGCCCCCTCGTTGTCCCCCGGACCCCTTTAGCTTCCACGTTTTCAGAAGCTACAGATTTGAATGGCAGAAAAGACCAACTCAGTCTCGGGTTCCCGACTGCCCTGGGGAGCAGCCTGCTCACCCAGATCTGAGACAGGACCGCACTGCTTGCGCCTGGGTGGTGAAGGAGCGCCCCAAATGAGCAACAGGGTCGTGGCCCAAACCAGACACCTGCTCAGGTAAGGTTACCCCTCAGAGTCTACCCCCCGCCCCCCACCCCGCCCCCCACCCCCGCAGCAGGACTGCCTTCGCCCACCAACCAGAACGTATCAATTCTTACTGCCCCCCTGGACTGACGGAGGTGTGGGGGTTCTGCTTCTTTTGTTTTCTGAGACAGTCTAACTGCTATGTAACCTAAGCTGGCCTTGAACTAACTAACAATCCTCCTGCCTCCACCTCCTCCTCCTCCTCCTGAGTGCTAGGATTACAGGCATGCAGAACCATGCTGGCATCAGACTCTATTCCATACACAAAGTGGGATTCTTCTTGGACTCCTGAAACTGGTTTTGAGTTACTTCAAATGAACTGACCACTACACCTCAGGAGGTGTCCCTCAAGGAGTGTGGGGCTGGTAAAAGTCAAAGGATTTGAAATGACCTGGGGAGGGGCCGGGTAACTTCTCCTGATTGCACCCGAAAGCTCTAGTCTGGTTGTCTTTCACCGTCCCCAGAGAAAGCCTCGCCTAGAAAAACAAACAAAATGCCAAAGCAGATGATTCAGCAAAGCTCACACACAGTGATATTCACCTGCATCAGCCCTGACAAACTGTGTTTGGAAAAGGTGGCCTTGCTGTGGGACTTGTTCCCTGAGGATGCCCAGGGCCAAATGGGCTGCAACAGGGCCCTCGGCACAAGCTGTCTGTGTATAAACACTGGCACTTCATCCTCTCTTCTACCTCATTAACTGAAACACATTAAAACAAGCGTGCACTGGGAACAGAAAATGAGCCCGCTAAGCCAAGCTGATAGATTCCTCATCAGCTGTGGGAAATGAGACCGGGGCAGGGCTGCGGCAACTGTGCTCAAGGAGAACCAGGCTCCCAGCACCCCGGGAGGAAGGCGATCAAAAGGAGAGAGTCAGAGGAGGAAAGGGAGGCGTGAAGGCAGCAGGGAGGAAGGGGGGGGCCGTAAAAGAGAAGGGGAGGTGCGCTGGCTGGTTTCAGGTCAAGTTGACACAAGCTGGAGTCCCTTGGGAAGTCGGAACCTCAATTTAGAAAATGCCCCCACCAGACTGTCCTGGGGCAAGTCTGGAGGCATTTTCTTGACTGATGATTGACAGGAGAGGGCCCAGCTCACTGTGGACGGTGTCACTTTTAGGCAGGTGGCCCTGGGTGCTATAAGAAAGCAGGCTGAGCAAGCCAAGAAGAGACACCCAGTGAGCAGGAGCACTCCGCGGCCTTGGCATCAGCTCCTGCCTCCAGGTTCCTGTCCTCATTGCCCAGGATAATGGACTGTGCTATCGAAGTGTACGATAAAATAAACCCTTTCCTCGCCAAGTTGTTTCTGCTCATAGTGTTTAATGACAGCAATAAAAGCCAAACTATGGCAGACAGAAGGGGAAAGGGAAGGGGGTGAGGGAGGGTGGCAAGGAAGGAAGGAAGGAAAGGAGACAGGGGATGAGTAAAGGTGGGGGAGGAAAGAAAGAAGGGGACAGAGGGAGGGGAGGGAGGGAGAGAAGGGAGGAGGGGGAGGGAGGGAGGGAAGGAAGGAAAGAAGGAGGGGTATGGAGGAAAGGAGGGAGGGAAGGAAGGAAGGACAGAAGGGGAGGAAAGGAGGGAGAGAAGAAAAGGAGGGAGAGAAGGAAAGGAGGGAGGGAAGGAAGGAGGGAGGGAGGGGAGGAGGGAGGGAGGGAGGGAGGAGAGAGGTGGGAGAGGGAGGGAGGAAATAACATACCTCACACACTTAATAAGCAGACCTTCCCACTCATTTTATTTTTAATCTCCCCAAGAGAGAAGATTAGCTAGCAACCGATGAAAACACTACTGTGAGATTCTTCCCCATGGAAAACATTTTGTCAAACTATTCAAAAATGGAAGGAAAGAAGAAAAAACATAAAGAGGCTTATAAAAAAACATCAAAACCGAAGTTGAAAGAGGCTAGCAGCAGGCTGGGTGGGCTCCAATCTCCCGGGAGGGTTTGCTGTGTAGAGCAGCCTGAGGTCTAAAGCCCCAAGACCCAGCTCGGTGGGCAGAGCTCGGCTCTGGAGTGCCGGCCCAGCACACTCAAGGCCCTGGGGGCCCATCTCTAGACCCAAACAAGGAAGAGGAGGAAGGAAGGACGGACGGAGAGGGGACTCTGCTACCTCACTGGGCCACCACTGCAGACCAAAACCAGTGCTTCTTGCATTTAAGCTATTGCCCACAGTGGTAGCAGATGAGACGCGACACATTTAGGAAAACCAAATACTTACAAGACCTACTGGCAAGAAAACAAAACCAAGGCTTATGCATTTCCCAAACTAAGGAAGATTATCGTGGTACTAAGAATCAGTGACAGAGCTGTGACTGACATGTGGACAAGGAATGCAAAAGACTTGCACACAGTCCTTAAAAACATGTAAAACTGTGTAATAATTGAGCCAACCCCACATCCTGGACACTACAATACCCTATTTGGTAGATGATTACCACATGGGAAATGGGTGTTGCTATGCAAAAATTCCTTTTGCATTTCTTCATTTGCAACCCTAGTGAGTGGCTGTCTCTCATTTGCATTCTATTTTGTAGGTGTTTCCAACCCTGCAGACTTGGGCATGACACAGTTCTTGACGCCCATGTGAACCATCACAAAGACTTGCCTGGCTTGGCCTATCAGCTCCACTAAGAAGAGCTGCACAGTTTTTGTTTGGTTTTTAGGTGCACTTTCATGGCATCTGCCCACACTGCTCTAACTACTAGGCAGGCAAAGGGCTTGGTGAGACTTTCCTGCTGCGTGTACTGTGCACATGGCTGTGAATGTTAAAAGTCGTCGTTAAGTTAGCATTTTGGGAATCAAGAACGGAGGCTTCTCCTACCACTTATTGACTTAGATCTGTAACCAGAAACCCCAGGGCTAGCTATGTATTTCATTAGAGAAAGTGACAGGAAATCAGCCTTTCAAAGAGGCGGGGATAAAGGAGGAAGCATCCACAGCATCCACCATTCACAACTAGGATAGCCAAGGAGATTAACCTCCAATGTTCAAATGGGGACGAGGACGGATGCATCCTGTAAAAAAAAAAAGTTCCAGCTGAAAAAAACTTCTGGAATATAAAATTAATAGCTCACCAAAGGTTGCCATGGCAACAGTTTTGCATACTTGACTGCAGGTGCTGGTTGTAAGGAAGGGAGAGTCGGGACACAAATGTAAACATTAAAGGGAGACTCCTAAGGCAATGTGAAGTCAGCCATGTCAGAGACACTGTGGCTTTCGATGTAAATGAACTCACTTATGCAAGGCGGGGAAGGGCGGCTTTGAGGCGCCAGCCAACCCCGGGCTTGTGTCTGGGGGGCTGCTCCCACTCCAGGATGGTCTGTGGTATTTCCAAGGTTACAAGATGCACTCAGACGCAGATACAAAACATCAAAGGACAGCGGTGTCAGACATATTCCAGTTTAATTAGGGTTCAGTTCTCTTTTGGGTCCGTCTCTGCCCCCTACGTTACACGCGGCCCAGCTAGAGCTTTGGTCAAGTTGTGCTGTTGCTGTTTGCCTGCTTTGTCTTTTTTAAAGTACGCGTTAGCCCTCTGTCAAAACCGTAGCGAGTAAGAAGGAAAAGGAACGTGGGTTCTCCGAGAACGCATTCTATGCTCAACCTCGATGCCGAGCCTCCATCCTCACCTGCGGCCAGTTTTGATCACATAAGAGAAATACGGCTATATTGATGCTGGAGACTGTTTAAAATTAAATAAATAGACAGATGATAGACCAATAAATAGAGACAGACAGACAGACGGACAGACAGGGCGGTAGCACCTCAGGTCATGCAGGTCAGGATTATGAGACTGGCAATAAACGTGACCTCACCTCTCCCAAGTGAGGACGCAGCAGGCGCTCTGCAGAGAGAGGTTGGAGGGAACACTAGCCAGAGTGAAGCAGGCCCCGGACGGTTTCCAGGGTCCCTAAGCCCTTCACTGGGCCCCTGCTTTCTTAGAAGAGGCAGAGGTATCCACTTTTGGAAAACGTCAATAGACATAGACTTTTAGTGCTGGAAGGGTCCTCAGTGATGTGTCCAAGCCTCTCATTCTTCACACAGGGCCACCACAGACCAACCAAGGTCAAGGAACACACTCAGTCTCACTAAACACTAGTAATGGTGATATTTCTCTAAAACGAAATTTCTCTTCCTCTCCCTCACTCCCCACTTCACACACACACTCATGTGTGCGCTCTCGCGCTCTCTCTCTCTCTCTCTCTCTCTCTCTCTCTCTCTCTCTCTCTCTCACACACACACACACACACAAAAAAAAAAAAAAAAAAAAAAAAAAAAAAAAACCATTGGCGACTCTGTCCTCCAAGTCAACAGACAGTGTGTCAAGCTGAAAAGGCCAGCGAAAGCCGAATTATGAACTGTGAGTTGTCAGTGAGGCCCTCGCTGAAGACAGCACCTATACAACTCACTGAACACAGAGAAGGCAGCTGGCGCCTACTGCCTAGAGCCTTCACCCATGATTAGTGTTCACAGTACTAGAAGATTCTCTGCACGCTACCAAAGGAGAAGGGCAAAGACCTGCCACCTACAAACGCTTAGATCTACAGTGATAACCTACCTGGAAGATTTAGGGCCGCTCCATGACACTCAAGTCATCCTCAACACTGCTCAACTGGCTAAGAACCTAAGACTAGACAGCCCAGGGACCTAGGAGAAAACCAAATACTACTGTTCTGCTAAAGGAACAGAGCCATAAAGTAACTCCTGAGAACATTCTGTTATACTCAGATCAACGCCTTGCTCAGCCATCATCAGATCAGAGAGTCTTCCTCCCGCAGTAGTAGGGAGCCAACATAGAGACCCACAGCTGGACAACATGCGGAGAGTAAGAGGCCTGAGAACATTCAGCCCTAAATGGGAGGTCTCCATCAAATCCCTCCCATCAGGGCTCAGGGAACCCTGTGGAAGAGGAGGCAAAAAAATTCTAACAGCCAGAGAGGATGGAGGACACGAAGGAAACCAGGTCTTCTAAATACATCAGGACTGACAGACATATGAACTCACAGGAATTACAGCAGCATGCACAAGTCTAAGCCAGATGGGGTCCCAGCGCTGAGAGGAGCAGTGGACATAAGCCTCCACCCCTAACCCACGGGTATCTCCAGTGGATAACCACTTGCAAGCAAAAAGTTAGTTCTCGCCAACTGAATCTCACTGGGTATACAAACCACTCTCGAGGGCAGGCCCCACGCCCAGCAGTAGATGGCCATTATAAAATGAACTCAAAGGCATCTTTGGAGGTTCTGTGTCTTAGAAGGTTTGGTCGGGGCTTTTGTTAAATAACACAACAAACCCTTACAGATCCTTTGTGCATATATTATGGTTTTGAGTTTTGCGTTTTCCGGGACTCCTGTGTATATGAACACGCGTGCTTCTGCATCCACGTGTTTCTCATGCTTCCTCTCTGGCTCTTGTTCTTCTGTTCTTTTGTTTTATTTGGGTTTGTTTGCTTTTGATTTATCTTATTTTATTATTATCCCTTAGATGCCTGTTTGTTTCCTAAGGAGAGACAGAAAGAGTGTGAATTCAGATGGGAGGGGATCTGGGGAGGATCTTGGAGGAACTTGGAGGGAAAACTATAAATAGAATATAGTTTTTGAAAAAAAATATATTTTTTTCAATAAGAGAAAAAATAAGAAAATTTTAAAAATGTGAGGCACTTGAAATTTTTAATTTTATTTTATTAAAATTATTAAAATTAAAATTTTAAAACTGAACAAATAAAATGATTCAGTTATAGATCTGTACAGGACACTGGAAAAACTGAAGGCAGAAGATGGACTGTGAGGCTGGGGCAGCGGCTCAGTGAATGAGAACGCTCCCTAAACAAGCAAGAGGGCCTGAGTTCACACCCCAGCACCCACAAAAGCAGTGGGCGTGGCTTCACCCCAGCACTGGGGCTGGGGGGCAGAGACAGGAGGGTCCTAGGAGCTGGCTGGCCAGTCAGCTTAGCAGAGATGGTGAGCTTCAGGGTCAGTGAGAGACCCTGTCTCAGGCAATAAGACGGTAAATAATAGAGGAAGACACTTGCCATCCTTCTCTGGCTTCTGCATACACAATCACACAAGCATGTGCACCCACACACTCATGTACACAAGTCTGTCTCTCTCTCTCTCTCTCTCTCTCTCTCTCTCTCTCTCTCTCTCTCTCTCTCTCTCTCTCTCTCTCCACATTATTTTGTGCTACATATGGATTCCATTGTAGGCACTAAATGTATCATCTCATTCAGCTTGCTCAACCACCCTGTGGGGAAGGTAGTTCTATTAGTCCATTTCACAGAGAGGTAACACAGAGGAATTTACAGAGGTCCCAGATAGAGAATTTCTCCCTCTTGAAACTCTGAGAGCTACCTGGGTTTACTCCAAGGTCCTAGGGCAATCATGATGAAGCATTCCATACTGATCCCACCCCTCGCATGCCTAACACCTACTGAGCATCCTGTGAATGACCAAGAGACTCTAGTCAGTTATTCAGCAAGAAGGATCAAAACTTAGACCAAATTCTGTAGAAAGGATCAACAGGCCCATCGTTCCCATGTGAACAATACTGGACACAAAGGAGAATTCTGCGTTAGGAAGTGGCATCTGGTGAGCATCCAAATGCTCCCTGAGTAGCCGAGAACCTGCTAGCTTCCCACTGCTTCTCCCACAGTAGTCTGAGAGCCTCGGAAAGTGTCTGCCTCCAGGAAGACCAGGACCTTATTTGTAAGAACAGGCACAACTCATGTGAACTCTGTCTTCAGAGGCACAGCACGGTCCATGCTGTTCTGTCCATGCAATGGGCAGAGGGGAGGGCAGGGATGGAACACCTTGCATTACACACAAGTTTTCCATATGGTGGCATTTGAGGCAGGAAGAATACCTTGCTTTGGTATTTTCCTCCACCTTGCATCATAAAAACTTTCAATGGTAGAGACATGTTGAAAATAATCACAGGTTAGACCACTTCTATGTCCATTGCCCAGATGCTAAGATTAACACTCCACTGGGAATCTATTCATCTCTTTATCCCCTTGGGTATCAAATGTATGTCACTTACACTGCTGACACCTTCCAAGGTACCTCGTAGGCATCAGTACACTGTATGTCCTGTTGCAATACCTCACCATGGGTAGCACTGGCTAACTGGCTATATTTAACTATTTGTTGAGTTTGATAGATCACCTGAGCAGCCTTCCTTACTAGCAAAACACTAAAAAAAATAAAATAATAAAATAAAAATAAATAAATAAAACCACCTCAACTGCACAAACGTCTAACTCACAGTTAGTTTTCTTTCAAAAGCTCTAGAACCACTCATGAGGGGAAAACTTAGATACTCCAATCAGCTCATGAGATGGTCTCAGGTTCAGTACTCAGGAAGATGGCTGTCTCCGTCCCTGCCTACCTCACCTCCCTATGTGATTACCCCCTTCAAATCTTGCAGCAACTCCAGCTTTGCTGACCGTCTTTGATCTAACCAACTGGGAGTCTGTTTCCCCACAGACCCACAGAGCTCTTAGTGACTCATCAATCCCTCTTTGTGTTTTTCAAACTGGATCATGACCCATTAGGGCAATGGTTCTCAATTAGAGCCCATAGAAAATGAAACCAGAACCTCTGAGGGCTGGGGAGGACTGTGCAGGTCTGGACATTTTTGCAAAGCTCCCTGAATGAAAATAGCATCAGTGAGCCAGGAAATCAACTTGTAAAACACAAGAGAACAGACAGACTATATCCAACTCCGGCACACAAAGGATGAAAATATATACAATGCTTGTTTCAAACATATACACAAAATCTATTTGTTTAGGGATATCCTGAGTGACCAATGGAAAATGTACTTCTTTGGATAATAACAGCAACCATATTTCCAAGTCACTGCCCTGAAGAGGTTGGTACCTTTGTCTACTCAGGTAAGGGGCTCAGCTTTCTGGTGTGGTAGCATTCCTCTGTGAGCCCAGCACATGTGAGGCAGAGGCAGGAAGATCAGGAGTCAAGGCTGGCTTCGGTTATCCAGTGAGTCTAAGACTAGCCCTTGTCTCAGAGCACCAAAAAGAACCATGGCTGAATTCACAGCAGGAGGGGAAAAGAAGGCTGGAGCGTCTCAGCTACTAGAACGTGGTTCTCGGGGCAGGGATCCGATCTGGGCTAAGTAAGCACAGTTTAGACATGGACACTTGCCCAGGGAAGAGAAAGCATAGGGAAGAGACAACTCCAGAAAAACAAGAGAAAGAGGCTTTTCGGAGCTGGATGTAATCCTTAATTTTCTAGGTTTTTGTTTGTTTGGTTGGTTGGTTGCTTGGTTGTACAAGACAGAGTTCCTCTGTGTGGCTTTGAAGCTGTCCCAGAACTCACTCTGTAGACCAGGCTCGAACTCACAGAGATGCACTTGTCTCTGCCTCCCGAGTGCTGGGATTAAAGATATACACTACCATGCCCAGCTCTAGGTTTTAGATTCCATCTTTCACTATCAAATCTTCAGGTGATGCTTGTTCATAGTCTACCCCAAATCCACAAGATCTGGAAAGATGCAAAATAGGGTGAGGACAAAACAGATCCTGTTGTTAAGGAGAGACAGGCCATGGGGTGGGGGGTTGAGGGTGGGCTGTAGTATGGGCTAAAAATTTTTCCTAAGACAGTACTGAGGGGATAAGGGCAATTTTGAGAAAAGGAATCTGGGCTGGCAGGGTTTTAGGAGAGCCCATCTTGACAAATGGAAGAGGACTTTCCAAGCCTTTGGCACATGCTACAGAATCTTATGAGGGCTGTTACCTGGCAGTCAGGATGGGAATAAATCTCTGAGGAAAACCAGTGGTGAACCTGTGGCTAAGGATAACTCCGCTACACCTCAGTCCATGTGCCATGCCCACATCATTCCAGCATGCCGAATTACGAAGCCAAGTGCTTGGACGGGGCTGCTATACCAGTTCAAGGGAAGAGGAGCAATCAGGAGCTGCTGGGAGTTGAGGTCATTCAGAGTGCTTCCCAGGCTATATACTAAGCTGAGGAGTTCACAGAGACATTTGAATGCAAAGAATCAGACACTGGGGGGTATCGAGTTGAAGACAAGCACTCAGCTGAGACATAGGAAGAAGGGGAGCTGGATCACACCTTGGGGGAGCCTTACTATGCAAGCCATGGAGAACCAGGGCAGACAGACAGAAAAGGAGTCCCAGGACAAGGCTGCTGAAGGTGGCATGCACAGTGGGAACTTGGCACTGCAAACACCACTGATGATCTCAATGAGGCAAAATCACTTCTATAATTGTGATCAGAGGGACACCATCAGTCCATGCTCAGATGGGAATAATCATGGGCAAGGGGCTATGACCCCAAAACAACTCTGCCTTATGTAGCTACGGTCAGGTGCCACCAGCCTGACTGAAGACCAGCTGACTTCACAAAGTAGAAGCCACCCAAGTCAGGTCCTTGATCACCATGTACATCCCAGGCACCCCCAGGAAAGCTGCAGGAGACAGCGCCTCCATCTTTCTGTTCAGTTCTTTCCAGTACAGAGGGAGAACCACCTCCATGCTTCCTGCCTCGCCTCTTCCTCCCCACTCCCGGATCCTCTGTCTTAAGCATGAGTAGAGTCACCTGGAACAGCTGGAGTCCTGCCACACATTATCAGAAGACACGTTCAGTGACTGCTCAGCAACACCCCTCACAAACACGCTTCAAACAAAAACCATGAACACCTGAGGCCAGCCTGGGGCGTCCTGACTGTAATCTTAGGCTGAGGCAAGAGGGCTGGCCGTCAGGAGTCTAGAGGGCAGCCTGGGCTACATAAAGACTTTCAGACTAGGCTGGGCTACAGAGCAACATCCCGTCCCAGAAGAAAAGACTCAAAACGTTGTATTATGAAGCTGAGAGTGTAATGGCTCACACTTGTAATTGCAGCACTCAGGAGGCTCAGGTGGGAAAACCGCCACGAGTCTGAGTTTAGCCTGAGCTCTAAGCTCGGCTGGGCTAGAGAGTAAGACCTTATCTCAAAGGAGAGGGGGGATTGAAAGGAGAGAAAAGGAAAGGGAGGGGAGAACATTCCAGAACCACTCATGCACACCCCCCACATACGCTGCATCCTTCAAATGTACCCCTGGAGGGGAGGCAACCCAAGATGGCCAGAGGTTCCACACACAAACCAAGTAGTGGTACAAGCTGGCCCGCGAGGCAGAAGCCAGCCATGTTAGATGGTGTGGTGGTGATTAAACACACGGCAGCAGCGACTGGAAAACCCGAATGGGTCACCAGACCCAGAAGGGACAGGAAGCAGGTTCTTCCTCAAGGGCTCATCAAAAAGACACTTTCTGACAGGGCTGCAAGCCTATCAGGAGCAAGGTGGGACACGCGCAGCCAAATCACGAAGAAATGAGCTCTTAAAACAACATCTGCTGGGTCAATTAGCTGTGTAATTAGCCCCCTGCCCCCCCGCCCCCACCCCTCACTGTGGATTTGGGCTTTCTGACAGCTGTCTGGCACTTCCCCAGGTGAGATCTGACTCTAGATGCCTCTCACCCAGAGAGGACCTAAGAGTCATCCAGGCTCGGACAATGGGCTTCTGGGAGCAGGAAGGGATGGTGAGAGGGGGCTCCTAGAGGCCCTGGGGGAGGGTGTCTTCTGGGGCTGTCACTCACTTCACTCTTGGCTTTTCCTGGGAAGTCGCCTCTTTGGGACAGTAGGAATGACATTATCAGTTAACTCTTATTCCCCTCAGCCCCGGGAGGGGCTTGGGAGGAAATTGTGATACAGGTGTCAAGAAGATTCCAGAACACCGGCTGCTCTTCCAGAGGACCCAGGTTCAATCCCCAGCACCTACATCGCAGCTCACAACTGTCTGTGACTCCAGTTTCAGGGGACCTGACATACATGTAGGCCAAACACGAATGGACATAAAATAAATAAATCTTAAAAAAAAAAAAAAAAAAAGATTCCAGAGTGCTCTGGCCTCGCTTGGACTGGGGATTGCCATAGCAACAGAAAGACCACCATCTAGCTTTAGAACATGCCCACTGCTTTTAACAGGCTGTGTTCGAATGGAATGCTTCGAGTTCCAGACCCTGTCAAGTACCGACTCTCCTGGGCCCAGGAAGGTTCTCTACAAAGCAGCATCTGGTGGCTTTCTTGTCGAGGGTGGTTTGGAGGAAGATAGAACACAGAATCAGAGTCCCTTCATCCAAGACGGTGTCCCATGTAATCTCCCCATATCTGCTTTGCTGTGATAGGTTGTATTTCATAACTACCATCTCCCACACTTTCTAGAAGGATTCAAAATAGAGGGAGCTTAAGGAGCATGCCTCGCCCCCTCTCACCAAGCCATGTGGTACTGACCCAAGCTTGTGGTTCCCTTACATGGTCCTAGACGCGGATCAATGAATGGGAGACATCCCCCACCCCGGCCCCTGAGCCAGCTCTGGTTTAGGAAGTGCTGTGGGAGTCACTTGGCTGGAGACCCTTTTTTTTTAACCTTCATGCTCACTTTCTGATTCTCAGGTTAGGCTTCATCTTTATGATTATATTTTTGCCAGACCTGGTTCCATTGGTGATGGCTACAACTGGTCCAGGTGGGAAAAGGCGAGCGGTCTCCTCAGGGAGTGGAGTCCTGACCTCCTCTCAGCGGTCTCACTGTGTCCTACTTTGAATCTATACCCTGCGGTGCACTTGTGCTCTGTCTGTGTGTGTGTCTGTCTGTCTGTCTGTCTGCGTGTCTGTGTGTGTGTGTGTGTCTGCGTGTGCGTGTCTGCGTGTGTATGTCTGTGTGTGTCCGTGTCTGCGTGTTTGTGTATGTGTGTCTGTGTCTGCATGTCTGTGTCTGTGTGTCTGCATGTGCGTGTCTGTGTCCGTGTCTACATGTGCATGTCTGTGTCTGCATGTGTCTGTGTGTCTGCGTGTGTGTCTGTATCTGTGTGTGTGTCTGTGGGTCCATCTGTGTGTCTGTGTCTGCGTGTGCATGTCTGTCTGTGTATGTGTGTGTGTCTGCGTGTGTGTGTGTCTGCGTGTCTGTGTGTCTCTGTGTGTCCATCTGTGTGTCCGTGTCTGTGTGTGTCTGTGTGTGTGTGTGTTGTGTGTGTGTGTGTGTCTGTGTGTCTGTGTGTGTCTGTGTGTGTGTGTCTGTGTGTCTGTGTGTGTCTGCGTGTGCGTGTCTGTGTGTGTCTGCGTGTGCATGTCTGTGTGTCTGTGTGTCTGCGTGTGTGTGTGTCTGTGTGTCTGCGTGTGTGTGTGTCTGCGTGTGCATGTCTGTCTGTGTGTCTGCGTGTGTGTCTGTCTGTGTGTGTCTGCGTGTGCGTGTCTGTCTGTGTGTGTCTGCGTGTGCATGTCTCTGTGTGTGTGTCTGCATGTGCATGTCTGTGTGTGTGTGTGTGTGTGTCTGTGTGTGTGTCTGTGTGTCTGTGTGTGTGTCTGTGTCGCCTTGCTTCCGTCCCTCACCTGTCAGGTTTGCTTGGAGGCATCAGGTTTTGCAGTCATCACTCAGTCCATGGCACTTCCTCTCTGATATTCCACACGAGTGCCAAAGCCCACCCCTAACTTCTGTGAGGTGAAACCTCTGCTCCTAGGACACCCACGGTGGGCAGCCTGCGTGAGAAGCACTGAGGACAGCCAGGATCGCACTCTCTTTCCTGTCCGAGGCCCACCAGCCTGACCATCTTGTCCTGGTTGTCTGCACGATCCTTCCAGCCTTTTCAGCTGGTGAGAGGTATGAAGGAGGCAAGGGTTCTTGTCAATCTAAAGAGGAGCCACCACACCTGAATTCAGAGCACACCAACACCTGCTGTCTCCCCAGCTTGGCCAAAGGGAGGTCTGCCTGAGAAATGAGGGGTTTGAATACACACCCAGGAAACCAGGTGCTCTCAGGGCCTGGGGACCCCACCACCCAGAGGATGGAAACTGGAGATGAAGCATTTGAACTCAGGCTGCTAACAGAGCCCCTGAGATACAACAGAGATTTCACTACCGGCTTAGAAAGCCATGAGCCCTGTCTATACACCACCCCCCAGGGCTGACTGACATTCAGTAAGGGAAACTGATCCAGGTAGGAATTTCCCTTTTCTATTTGTCTCCCTGGGGGTGAGAGACACAGTCATGGAAAGCCTGGGGTTTGATCCCCTTAGGCTGCCACAGCTGGGTTCAGAAGCAGTTGGAGGAACAGGGCAGATCCCATGACACCAGGACACCTCCATCACAAGCTATTAGTCCTGGGCTTAACCCCTCTCCAAGATACAAGAAGGTGGCGGCCTGGTATGACACATGTTACCCACAGCATGCCACAGAGGCCAGCTGAGAAGTGTCTGCAAAGACCCAACAGTTCCCAAGGAGGAGGTCATCACCAGAGAGAGCAAGGAAGGAACGGACAGCCAGGGATGGGCATTTCCTTTAGTAATTCCAATGTGCAGGCCATGTCGGCAAAGAAAACGTTGCTACACTTATTGACCTAAGAGACCAAGTGGGCTTCAGAGGCTCTGTCCTGAGCCTGGGAAGCTGCCCTGCTCATTAACAATTACAGCTCAAACAGCAGCAATAGGTAAATAGTTTTAACCTTCTACGGACCAGGAAAGGACCCTAGAGGAGGATCCCTCATCACTCCTGATGAGTCTGAACTCAAACCCGCTCCGCCTTCCCTCTTAACAACCCATATGCCACAGACACAGGGTCCTTCCTCCATGTGCAATACCCCTGGTTTCCACTCAGACTTGGGTGCCTTTCTGCGTCTTAAAAACAACTGCAAGAGGCAGCCCAGGAGCCTGGGGTAAGCAAGGGCAGGGCACACAGTTGGTACAGGTATGGTAGACCCACCAGGCCTCCTGACCCCACCGCAGCAGGTGAAATGAAACCATTTCAATAAAAGGAAATAATGGGAGGAGGGGTATCAAGAAGGGAAATTTAACAAAAAGAAATGGGGAGCTTTTTCCACTTCCACGATAGGAAAAGGCATTTTATTTATTTAACACCAAAAAATACATGATCATCTGATATGAGAGTTTGATATGAGGAATGACAATTGGAAATTATCATCAGAAGCTTCTGTCATTCTCTTCTCTTTTGAGAAACACCAGGAAAGAAAAGGCAGGGAACTGACAAAACAAGGAAGCTACTTAGCTTTTTTCAGCCTCCTATAGCGTCTGCTGGCAGGTCGCCACCCAAAGACAGATTAGGCCAAACTAAATACAAGATGGTCACTTGAAATCTCTGTCTGTGCGTGCGTGCGTGCGTGCGTGCGTGCGTGCGTGCGTGCATGTTTTGCCTGCATATATGTCTGCACCACTTGTGTGCCTGGTGCCCATGAAGGCGAGATGTGGTTGCTGGATCCTCTGGAAGTGGAGTTATAGACTGTAGAGCCCGCCACGGTTGTATATGTTATGTGATCTACCTACTATTGTCCAGCCGAAGCCTGCATTTGTCTGGGCACTCCACATTGTCACTGGCTGTGCCTGACAACTGTACCGAGAGACCTCCGCAGCAGAACTCTAGCTCGAAGGCCGTCACCTCCTAGCGGTGATTGGCTGCGATACCTTCCACCATTTGTCATCTCCTGTAGCCCAGGCTGGCCTAAAACAACCTATGTAGCTGAGGATGACCTTGAACTACCAATCTCCCTGCCTACTTCTCCTGAGTGCTAGGATTACAGGCACAGACCACAGCACAGGTTTATGGGGTGATGGAGACTGAACCCAGAATCTCTAGCACTTTGGGCCAGCACTCTACCGACGGAGCCACATTCCCAGCCATCTCCGTCACTTTTGTTTAAAATCTTTTGACTTCCATCTAATATTGCAGTTGCTTCTCAAAAATGCAGGGGTGGAAGGACTGGAAATCTAATTTTATTATAGTATAAAGTGACTTAGTACTACCAACATAAGAACAGCCTTTGCCAGCCCACACGTATATAGTATTTATAGATCTCAGTTCTGTTTAAAAGAGAACCAAGAACATGGTTCGGGTATATTATGTAATTATTTAAAAACTCTTGCCTTTTCCTGACAGTGTTGCTGACAATGCCTTAATTGTTCCCTTACAATTTTCCTGTCAAAACAAAAAACCAGAAACACCTGTTGGATCTGGATGTATTCAAATGTGCCCTTTGAGTCAAAGTCCCCAGCAACCTGAAAGAATTCAAAATGGAGTTCACACTTTTATCCCATTCTGGGCACCTGCAATGTGGGCTGTTTTGTCTCCCTGACTTATCCACATAACTGCAGCATGCATGATTGTTCTAGAAGCCAAAGAAATGTAATAGTTGCATAAACATTCTCCTGATTGTTAGAGACCACCCCTAAGGCAGCAGAAGCCACCGGCAGGGAGAGTTCTTCTAGATGGGAACAGGTGAGCAGGATGAGAGGTAAGCAGAGCCAAGGCTTTATAGCATTTGGACAAAATGATAGTTCCTTTTCTCCTTGTCTCAAGCCAGGGATCATGGTACACTGACAGAATCATACAGAAGATTTATAGCCTGCACTTTACCCAGAAATAGCATCCATACCACCTGGACACCAACTTCAAAAGAGAAACAATGATCCTCCTGGCTGGGTATGGCACTACACACCTGTACTCCAGGCAGAAGCAGGAGGATCACTATAAGGGGCCAGCCTGGGCTACTTAAAGAGACCCTCTTTCTTGAGGGGGAGGAGAGAGGGAGAGAGAGAGAGGGGGGGAGAGGAGGGAGGGAGGGAGGGAGGGAAGGAAGGAAGGAAGGAAGAAGGAAGGAAGGAAGGAAGGAAGGAAGGAAGGAAGGAGAAAGGAAAGGAAGGAAAGGAAGAAAGGAAGGAAAGGAAAGGAAAGGAAGGAAGGAAGGAAAAGAAGAAAGGAAAGGAAAGGAAAGGAAGCTTCTATAGCAACCAGGGATTGTTCTCAGAACATTTATTCTTTTTTATAATTTTTTATTATTATTTTATTGATGTTTTGCCTGTATGTATCTCTGTGTGAGGGTGTTGGATCCTCTGGAACTGGAGTTACAGACAGTTGTGGGCTGCCATGTGGGTGCTGGGAATTGAACCCTGGTCCTCTGGAAGAGCAGCCAGTGCTCTTAACTGCTGAGCCATCTCTCCAGCCCCCAGAACATTTATTCTTAAAGATGAATGATAACAGATACCATACTACGAAACAGCTCCCCACTGAGCCCCTGGATATTTCAGAAAATAGTTCAAGATGGAGAGTCTGATGAGCATAATGAACCCAACACATTTCTCCTTGAGTGTGCCAGAGAAACCAGGAGGAGAGAGGACAATGTTGCATGCACAGGTCTTTGGACACCCTCAAGAGTGAGACCTCTGTGCTCCTTCCTCTTGCCTCCCTGCCTCCCTCGACACATTCGGAGCCATCTAGATCTGTGTGGTACTCGCAAGGTGCTCTGCAAGGTGTGGAGAATGAGAAATGTAAAATGCACCTTTTCACGTCACTCACAAGAGGGAGGTTATTTTAAAAAACTGTTGGGGGTCTGCAGAGACGCCTCACTTGGTAAAACGTGTACAAGCGGGACAACCTGAGTTTGGATTCCCTAGCACCCACATAACAGCTAGCCATGGTCTGTGTAATTCCAGTCCTGGGGGCTGGGGGCTGGGGGCAGTGAAGACAGGAAGATTATTGGTGGTTCTTGTCCAGATGGCCTAGATGAACTCTGGCTTCAGTAAGAGACCTTGTCTCCAAAGCTAAGGTGTAGAAAAAGATTAAAGAAAGTATCTGGTGCCAACCTCTGGCACTTGTGATCTCTCTCTCTCTCTCTCTCTCTCTTCCCCTCCCTCCCTCTCCCTCTCCCTCTCCCTCTGTCTCCATGGTGGTTGGGCAACTAACCACCCTATTTGAAATAAAACAGAACTTCCAATGTACCAATGTATCATATACAACACACACCCCTCAGGCTAACAGGTGTAAAGGGAGCAAAGGATTAAAGAAACACCAGGCAGTGTGGCCGGATGCCCTGAGCTTGCACATGGGCTCCACCAGCACTCACCAGCTGTGTCCCACACAGCCTCTCTGCACCTCATGTAAGCAGTGTCTAAGTGAGCAGTCCAGGACGTGTCTACCTATGAAAGCACGTGAACATCAGAAGAGTGGGCGGGTGGAGTTGGAAAATTTTTACCTTTTACTTGAACTTTACGAATACCTGCTCTGTGAGGAAAAGTGTGACCAGCGCATAGTTAAGTGAATATATTTTTCTTTGTCGTGGTTAGTTCTAAACACTCTTAGTGTGTGCGTGCACACACTCACCACATCCCACATGGAGAAGTCAGAGGACAGATCGTATGAGTCTATTCTCTCCTTCCACTGTGTATCACAGAGATCAAACTTGGGTTGTCAAGCTTGGCAGCAAGCAGCTGAACTGAGCCAGCCATCTTACTAGCCCCCAAGGAGATTTAAATCCCAATGCTTTCGAAAACACCTTTATCACGTGCACAAGAGAAAGAGAGGCTAGAGGTAGGCTGGGTGTGACGGCACACACCTGTAATCCCAGCATTTCAGAAACGGATGCAAGAAAACCCCTAAATCAAGGCCACCCTGGGCTAGAGAGCAAGACCCTGTCCCCCACAAAGGGAAACACAAATATGACACTGTGAGTTGTCACTAGACTAACGGTCATTTTCTCTTTTCCTCCTCTATTTAAAAGCAGTATTTTCGCAACGGCTATACCCTATTCATGTCACATTTACAATAAAATAAATAAGTAATCCACATTATTACTGGCCTATAAATGCAACACTACCCACGTAAGAAATAATGTAGACTGCAGCATTCCATCAGAGTTTGCCCTGCTCGTTTCTACCCCACAAAAAAAGACTGGGGTGGGAGGGGAGGAGACTCCAGGAGTGCTCACCAGAAGGGGTGGGGGTGGCAGGGGGGCATGGGCAGAAACCTGGAGAACAAAAGAAAAGGACTTGGGCTAATGGTTGTAGTACCGTTTTTTCCTGATAAACGGCATGTTAAGCACGGGAGTTTAACAACAGAGACACACACATCTACCACAAGTTCAGTTCCATTACGTGAGGTCTGAAGGACAGAGCCAGAAGACAACACTGACCTGGACTTCCTGATCTGAGGGTTTGCACAAGGCCATAAGCAGCATGACCTGAGCATTGTGTGCGTGTAAGGCCATCCACTGAACACATCAGCACCTCCTAGGGAATAGAGATGACGATGCCTGAGATGCTTCTGAAAGGCAAGAGACCTTCCCAAGGGGTAAGAACCGTCCATACTACACACCACTGGTAACACACCGGCCACATGTTCCCATAGCAGTGAAGATTTAACCTAGTCCTGTCGGAGTCCTTCCCCCGAGGAGGGCTGACCTTTTCCCTCCCTAGAGTTCTCTGAGGCTGACGAGTGGCTAGAAGCCCTTCCACGGCCAGCCTGGCATCCCTCCAGCACGGACTCATGGGGCCAGATGCAGTCGCTCAGCCAGGTCAGGAGCCCATGTTCTGTGAGCTCTGCTGTCCAGTGAGGGAAAGGAACCTCCAAGACCCAACTGCTCCAGAGGAGAAGGGCAGAAGGACCAAATGTGCCAGAATTCACCAAAGCATCCGCCCGTGCTCACCTTCCGAATCTCTCTAAGGAAAGCATTTCATTTCCTGGCTGAAGCCACCCGGGTAGACAGACAGACAGACAGACAGAGGAGTCGGTAGATACTTAAAAGTCTACCTAATGGGAAAACGTGGCTAGAAGAAATTGGCTCCAGACTCACATCATGCAACAACCACATGACACTGTGCTCCCGATGCTGGCTGGGGTAAGGGAAAGGTGTGGCCCCAGAGGACTCACGCTCCTCGCTGTCAGGGCAACATGAGGGCCGCCAATCAGCCCCCGTGGGCATTGAGGATGCGGCCATCTTCTGAAGATCCCTCCCTGCCCCGCCCCCACACAATATACACCCTACACATAGTGTGGCCATTATGGAGACCAAGGTGTGGATTTCATACGAAATCCTTTCTGAGTGCTTTTACATCCTCTGATCTGTCCATCTACCACACGACGGCTTTATGACCCTGCTCCGGAAATGCGGCCCAAGGAGCAATTCACTCATAGAGGAGGGAGAAGGAGGAGTGTGAAGTAATGTTCTCCTGTCCTTCCGTCTGTCCTTCCACACTGTGTCCCTATCAGAAGAGGCAGGAGCGCCGTCTACCACATGTACCACTTAGCGGTGTGTGCTCACTTGTTATGAACCAGAGTCTCTCCTTCCCTGGGGGGGGGGCGGGGGGCGGCTTAGATGCTGGCTTCTCAGCTCACCAGCCCCAAGCAGCTCACACTCAACCCTGACACCGAACTAGGTCCTTGCCGTGATTTAAGAGTACCATAAAACCCGAGGTCTTGGCCCAATCAAAGGTACCTCAGCTGGGAACTGCCTGAGTAATGGGTTCTGGTGGGGTCTTGACCCATCTGTTAGAGTTGTTGCATTTGTACTGCAAGCAGATTCTCAGAGTTGGCAGGGGTGCTTGGATTCCATTCGACTTCCTGTACCCTCCTTCTTCCCCAGGCAGAAGAGACCACAATATCCCAGAGCTCACCGCTGACACCCTACGACTATGAAGGCGAGATAAGCCCAGGAGAACCAAGGCTAGCCCGTGGACTCAGG
Organism: Peromyscus leucopus; assembly: GCF_004664715.2. NCBI lineage: Eukaryota > Metazoa > Chordata > Mammalia > Rodentia > Cricetidae > Peromyscus > Peromyscus leucopus. Next base: position 110,677,709 of record NC_051067.1, on the reverse strand, counting down.
AACACTGTCTCAGGAACAAAGTGCAGGCGGCGGCGGGCACTATCAGCGTGCGCTGCTCCCTGCATTAAGACGAGGGAGGGCATATCCCTACATCTCAGTGAAGGGGAAAGGGTGGAAGGTGGGAGGAGGCAGGATGTATTTACGCAGGAAAGCAGGAAAAGGTGTAACTGAGGTTTCGGAGCTCAGCTCTGGGGAGAGGAAGGGTCCTGTTCGGCCATGCCTTCCATGATGGCTTACGGAACAGAAGGCAGAGGTCAGGTGAGCGGGCAGTCGCCACAGTTGGTCAGTCAGAGGCAGGACAAACACGGGGGATTCCATCATGAGCACTTTCCAAGAGTCCAGAGCAAAGAAATCGGAGCCTCCCATCTGATATCCTGTGCTCTCCAGACCTCCTGTCCCACCACACACAAAACTCATTTTAAAATTTGTCACTGGAGCTGAGATGACTCAGTGGGTGGAGGTCCCCACCACCAAGGCTGACAACCTAAATCTGATCCCTGCGACCCATATGAACACCCTCAAACTGTGTGTGTATATGTATGTCTTAAAAACTTAAAAATCACATAATAACGAAAATAGACAATTTGGGGTGGGGAGGTGGGGGAGATGGTTTCTTCAGACTGGCTTGACCTCTGTGTCTGAATTCTAAGTCATTCCCAGTTTTTAGAAAGCCCAGTCCTCACACACCACAGCTACAGGCTGGCTGTCCACTATCTGAAACCTGGGGTCCCAGATGGTTTGTACTTGGGGAATGTTTGTTTGTTTTTTTTTCCTGATTCTGGAATATCTGCACACACCTTAAGACTCATCTTTAGATTGGGACTGAGATCTAAGCACAAAATTCATCATCTTATACGCACCGCCTGAGGTAATGTGATGTCATATTTACAGGGTCAGATTACAGTGGCATCATGGCAGCGCTCACCTTTCGGACTGGGGATTTTCAGATTAGGGTTGCTCTATCAATCCACATGTCATCAAGGGAAGTGACAGTGCTGGTATGAGGTCACAGGTCACCTTGGGAATCTGTCTCCTCCCACACAAAGGAGTGAGGGGAGAAGAAAAGGCTTGGCCCACAGGAGTCGTACGTACAGAGCTGCACTGAGAAGCCAGGCTGCAGCCACTTCAGTGGTTACAGCAGAGAACAGCCAAGTTCAGTGGCTAGGAATGTAGTTCAGCTGGTGGAGCGTTTGCCGAGCACAAAGTCCTGTGTTCAGTGCCCAGAACCTCATGACACTGGGTATGAAGACGCACACCCGGAATGGCAGCACTTGTGAGGTGGAGGCAGGAGGATCAGAAGTCGAAGGTCATTCTTGACCACAGGGTGACCTGCATGACACCCTGTATCAGAGAGGAAAAAGCAAAGCACAACAGAAAACTTCACGTTTTCCCTGGCTCGTCACAGCTTGCCAGGAAATGGGACAGCGTGGGAAGGGGTGGCAGGCAGGATGGGGTGAGCCGGGCAGGATGGGGTGAGCCGGGCAGGCTGAGTGCCCTCCCTCGGTCAGCCGCTTCTGGAGCGGTTTCTCTAGCAGACAGTAAAGAACTCGATTACATCCAGTTAACTGTGCTCTAAACTGATTATGCATGTGCCAGGCTAATGGATTACATTAGCAAGAGGAAAAATAACATGCAATCAATCTCCATTACTATGGGCCACACCAGGGCCCCACCACCTCCAAACCCCACCCGGATCCAGGCACTGAAGAAACCCAGGGCGAGGGAGCCCCCGCCATGGCCACAAGTTTATCTTAGTCACATGGAGGGAACAAAGGGACCTGGAGCAAGCTCTGGACTCATCATCCAAAGGGGGGGTGGGAGAGCTCCCTACCCCCCAAAAGAGCCTCAGCAAGCAGAGGGACATTCATTATCCCAGGACTAATAGGACCAGACTAAAGACCTTTGCCTCCTGTCACAGGGGCAGCGACACTAAGACACTAGGGCTGGTCACTGCAGCAGGGACACATCAGCCAAAGGGCTCTTGTTCCTCCCTCTGTCTCAGTATTCAGGGCCCTTCTTCTTGTGGTATGGGCTCTGGACAAGAGTATGATCACTCTGTCTTGAGCAAACAAACAAACAAAACACAACAAAATAAGGAAGGTAAATAGGGCCCAGTCATGGAGGTGACTGACCAGAACAAGTAGGGCAGCAAATGCCTCCTCCTGACTGTCAGGGTGTGATCTGTGGACACGATTTGGGGGCTGAGGGAAGTTCTCAGCAAATCCTGTTTCTGGGGCCTTCAGAAGCAAACCCAAGTGTTCGGCTTTAGTCAAGACCTGGACCATATGGATGATGTGGCATGCGGACTTAGTGGCCACTGTGTGTAGTTTATAATGTAAAGGGGAATCCACTTCTTGAGATGGAAGAGGCCAACTTCACTCCATGCCTATGTGACCCTTCATCAGAGTGGCATACACCCTTCCGTGGCCGAGCTGACCGTCGGGTCCTTCAGACAGGCTTGTTTCCACCTGGTTGTCTTGGCCATGTCAGCACTGTCCTATGGCCAGCCAGACCTCCAACTGAACCTGATCGCAAAGAACTTCCTTTCCAGGGTGGCACAAAAATCAAGCCAGTCCAAGCCTGTCCCAGCGCACAGGACAGAGGATTTGGCTTACAAAGTACCTAAACCAATCCTAGCCTACTACATATATATATATATATATATATATTATATATATATATATATATTATATATATATATATATATATATGGTGTCTGCAGCCACTTCTAGAACATTCTATCCCTACTACCCTGCTCTAAAACTGTTTCCTATCCACGGTACTGCCTGAGAATGAGAGCAAGTGCAGAATGAGTCCCAACCGTCACCTTTGCAGGGACTGAAAATGCAGGCAAAGGATCCTGAGTCTTCCTCATGTGGGGTCTCCATCTACAATCGTGAGCGGCACACACGAGACTCCACCGGCTCGGAGTCCGCAGACGCTGCACGTGGGCTGGCCCAGCAGTGAGGAGGAGCAGCGTGGAAGGAAAAAGGCGAGACTGGGGATGACAGTGAGGAGGATGGAGAGGAGCGAGGGAGTGGATGGCGTGTGGAGTGAGGCTGAGGAGATTTATGGCGATTTGTACCTGATTGTTCATACTAAAGCCATTATGGGATGATTAGAGGAAAAGGTGAGGCTTTAAGTCCAGTGAAAATCAATAGAAACGTCTGGAGCAATCCTGTCGTGCAAGTAAAAGGACTATTTACAGTGTCTGCAGCCCCTCCTCCCTCTGGACCGAGGGTGGGGGAGAAGATGGAAGGGGAGGGAGAGAAAAAAGGGACGAAGGAGGCTAAAAGGGGAGGAAGCAGAGAACAAGAAAGTAAAATACAGAAACATGGGGGGAAACGGACCAGGAGCCCCTCACCTGACCTACTTTTCTCCATAGCATTTACCACCCCCCACCATGTGACGTATCCATTGTGTGTGTGAGGTGCATCTTGTCCCAAGAGAATGAAAACTCTTTGAGGACAGGGATATGGGTCTGAGTATATGCATGTGTGTACGTCTATATGGATGTGTATATATGTACATGTGCATGCATATACACATGTATATAAGTGTGTGTGAGTGTGTGTGTGTGTGTGTGTGTGTGTGTGTGTGTGTGTGTGTGCGTGTGTACGTATGTATGTACATGTGCTTATGTCGGTCTATTTTCTACACTGATACAGACATACTTCCAGAACAATGGCTGGTGGACAGGAAGTGTTCCGTGCACCGCCGCTGACGGGATGGATAAACAGAATGAAGACGCGAATGAGGCATTCTGGGAGCATCCGGAAGGAAAGAAACAAAAGATGGACTAAAGGACGGGGAGGGAGCGTGGGGCCACAGCCGCTGACGGTGACTCCACAGACTCCAGCGGAGACCAGCAACCAAGACGGGAACACAGCATTGGTCTGCTGAAAACTGACCTGCCCCGGAATGAGATACCCTGAACCTTCAGCCACCGGGAGAAGCCATCAACACATCTCAGCTTCATCGGGCGCTGGACGCAACGCCTTGAGAGCCAGTTTGCTAGCGGGATTACTAGTTGTCATCGTCGTCGTCATCATACCCGTCCCCCCATCCCACCCCCTTCCCAGTCTTCCCCAGTCACTCTGTGGAGAGACTGTTCCGGGGTCTCAAGGAGCCCACCTCACCTTATACAGCTTCAGGCTGGCCTCGTGCCTGGAGTTGACTGTGTGCAACCGCAGCTTCTCCAGGCTGTTGGTGTAGTAGTCGCATGCATTGCACTTCAGGTGCACGGGGTTGCCGATGGCCACACACTTGAGCCTCCACTCGTTGGCCTTGCCGCCCTCCTTGATGTGGGCCACCAGCTGGTACTTCTGCACGTGCTTGTCCGTCTTGCAGTGCAGCTGGAAGTTGGCCTTGAGCTGCGTGTTGTAGCGGCAGAGCTTGCACTGGTACGAGTCCCCCATCACGGCCTTCCACTCGTCCTCCGAGAGGCTGCGCTCCACGTTCATGTGCAGTCCCAGCATGTCCAGGTTGTCCGTCGTGAACTTGTTGCAGACCGCACACTGGAAGAGCTTCAGCGACGGGTCGTTGGTCTGGATGAAGCTCTCGCCCAGGTTCATCAGCTCCTCCGACACCAGCTGCCCGCCCCCGAGCCGCATGTCGAGGGGTATCTCACCGCCCACTGTAGGGAAGGACAGAGGGAGAGAGTCAGAAGTCAGGCTCGCGACCGTGGTACGCAGGGCAAACAAGGCAAGGCGCTACCAGCTGGAAAACAAAATCCTCTGGCCGTGTTTGGAACCTCAGTGGTTTGTGGAAGCCTCTGGGCTTTCCATCGTCTCGAAAAGAGCATCTAGACCAATGTACGGAGCTTGGTCTCCTGAATGATTTCAATTTGCCTTCTCTCTCGGGATGCAGGAAAAGTGCGAAGTCTATATCAGCCTCCGAATACAACAGCATCTGAAAGTCCAGACTCCAGCCTACCCCCAGAACTGAAAATGAGCAGAGCGGTCCACAACACTGGGCCTCTAGGAAGATTCTAAATTGGGCCCAGTATTCACCCAAACCATCACTGACGAGCAAGACTTCCTGCCATCGTAGGAATGGGGGAGCCTTGAGCTGTCCACACAACAAGAAAGTGAATGTTCCATTGCCATTAATATTAATGTAGATGGCCACACTGATGCACAGCCACACAGCACAGATTTCAGTAATGAGCCCTCCACTCCTCCCAGGGCCAATCTCGTCAGTATCCTACCTGTTTGGCAGAGCTGCCCACCCCACCCCTTTCTAGGATGATCTTCTTTCCCAAGCCTCTGTGTCAGAGCTAGCCACACACAGGACCTCATCATAGCCTGCATCCCTACCAGGGTGGGGGCATTCTAGAGCAGAGGTCCAGCCTTGTTCTGAATAACCCCCTCATCCGGGAACCCACCCCATGGCACACATGAACAAATATTTATTGTATCAGACAAGGATCAAAAGCACCCAAATGATCCACGCTCGGGAAGTATATCCAGACAGACAGCTACAGATGATCACCTCACACTCCCTAAAAAAGGTCGGATAAAGACCTTCTCTTTCCCTCTCTACCCTCACCCATTTTCAGTCCATCACTGCCCTGCATAAACCAGGGGAAGGCTCACCTTCACTGGTGGGAGATGAACACACAAGCTCTTACTTCTTCCCTGAGAAAGCCTTGGAAAGGCTGGGCATCCCTCCATTCCCAAGACGTACCCAGTCACTCCGGAGCTGCCTGCCAGTTTCTGTTTCCTACCTCTCCTCTGAACATGTGCACACTCGAGCTACGAGGCCTGCCCCCCACCCTCCAACTGATATTTAAACTTGACCTTTTGCATGTGGTTTGACTGAGGTTATTTTTTTAATAACTGACTAGAATTCAAGTTAGTGGCTCATCAGAGGGAAAAAAAATGATGATGGCGATGGTGGCGGTGACGAAGATGATGATGATGACGATGATATTTTGTTTCGACTACAAAAGAAGAGTTCAGTATAGACTCCACTAAGCAAGACCAGCTACATTCGCAGTCTGCAGACAATATAAGACGCCACAGAGATCTTCCACGGGTGCATTCCAGAAGGTTCAGGAAACTTTGTTGTCTTTCTTACCATCCCCCCTGGTGAGAGGAACCCTAACTAGGACATTCGTTTTAGGGCAAGAGAGAAAATAAGAAAGAGAAAAGAAAGAAAAGAGAGAGAGAAAAAAAAAAAAGAGTCCTATACTTAGCGGGGATGAAGACAGGCAACGTTCACAAAACATACTCAGTTTCAGTCACGGCAGAAACTGCCCAGAGGGCCACACAAGGAGCAAACACGTATCTGTTTCTGATGCCAACCACCTGAAGCAGCAAACCTCCCCCACTCTTCAAACGCAAGCTCGGCGCATCAATAATCGTCACTCTCCAGAGAAAACCCACGGTCGCTCGCTGGGTGTCTGGATGAACACTGGGAGCCCTCAGAAGAGGCAGAGAGAGAATAAGCCACTGCTCCTATCCCCAGTTCACAGGCCCGGCAGAGGAGCAGCGAGAAACCGGGATGATGAAGAGCATGCCAGGACTCCCGCCAAGACTCCACCTTGGAGAAAAGCCAAGGCATTAGAATCCTGCAAGTCCACACGGTTAATTCAACTCTAGTGAATTAGATGACCCTCACTTGATCCACAAGGCATCTGGGAGCTGTCTCGGTAAGGCTGTAGCAGGCCATTCCTTTTGAGCCCTATCTGGGCCTTGGGAAGGACCATGCGCCCATGACAGAGATCCAGCCCGCTGGGACTTCACACCTCACTTGGCACGTGAGCCCCACTCAGACAAGTGCTCTCTGGCCACTGGGCTACTTGGACTGAAAAAGGAAAATGCCCTACACGTGACCCATTTCTTGATGCTGTGTTAGACTTGGGAGTCTAAAGGGATGCTTGGGAGGATGTTCACATGGCTGTAAGTCTTCGTATCCTGTCTATAAATGGTGGCAGATCCACTAAAGCCAGACCAGACCTAGAGGCGTAACCCTCTCCTCCTCTGTGCCCACCGGAACGGAAGCATCTCCAGGTGAGTACTTGACAAAACTAAGGAGAAGGTCCTGTCAAAGAAGGCATGAGCATGGTGACCTGGTCAAAACGAATCAAGTTCATAAACGCCCTTCCTGCCTCGCTGCAGACCCCGACCGCGTCTAATAACCTAGAGCCTCCTCACCACTGGCCTAGCCGCAGCAGGCACCACTGACACTTACGGCTTTTCTGCTTGCCTGTGTTCTTTCTCCTGCTGAGGCCACACAACCTCCTCTGTAAATCCCCTGGACATGTCCTACTGTCCATACACACCGTCAGCCTTGCAACATAAAACCACCGTGTAACTCTCATCACCCCGACAGACCTCGTGGCCACGCAAAGGACGGGACCTCTCTGAAGACCCACCTCATCCAACTGTGTCGCTCACAACTCAAGAGCCCTTCTTGACCAAACTGGGCAAGATCCTTCGAAAGGACATCTCTACTCTAAGACAGAAGGTGGGGCTCTTCTTTGTGTGTCTGGACACAAGGATCTGTCCTTCTGCTTCTTTTGTGCCTGGTAACACTAAGAACTGTGATGCCCTGGGACTCGAAGATACCACGCGGGGGAAAAAAGCCCACAATATACGTCTCCATTTCTCAACTCAAGTAGCAGTCGGTGGTTTTCAAGCTAACTAGAAAGACTTTGATTTGTCTATATGAACTCATGCCATCTCTGAGCTTTTGTAGTATGGAGGCTAAATCCAGTTTATTCTGAAGATCTGCCCACCAGAATTTTACTGTCCTTAAGGTGGGAAGCTATTTCCTACTGGTGAGAGAGACAGAGAAAGAGATAGGAAGAGGAGGAGATAACGGGCTTCGGAGCACTAGTAACCAACACCCACCCTTCTTAGGGTGCACACGTCACTCTGGGGACAAATAGGACAATGGATTCTTGTGCCTTCATGGGTTAACCAGTCCAGTTGGCAAAACATCTTCAGATCACTTGGTCATAAAAGATCAACAGGTTAATGTTTCGAAAGAGAAAACAAGGTTCAAATATCATGAATTCATAGTGAAAACACAGAGCAGGAAGAACAAGCTGAATTATTGAAGACACAACTCATCAGCAAGTCAGACCTCCAACACCACACAAAATAAAGACCTGCGCACTGGTGAGATCTGGCCTCCTGGCACTTGCCTAAACCTTGCCCAAATAGAGGTGTGTGCTCACTATGTTGCTAAGAAAACTACTTTTTCCCATGTCAATCATAGAATTCTACTTAACTAGGGTCCTTTCCACAAACCCCAAAAGGCTGGGGAATAGAGACCAGGTTGGGCTACACCAATAGAATACCAGGTGAGGTCAATGGGGACCTGGCCATCGTACTAGCCTTCATAAAGTCAATTTGTACATTTTCCTGCTCAAAGACTTGGTCAAGACCAACAGTTCTCAGCACCCAAATCTCCTATTTTTGGTTCTGTTTCAGATGTGTCAAGCTAAGCAGTAAGAGCTGGCACCACGGCTCAAAAAAAAAAAAAATGTCCCCCACCAAGGCCTAGGTGTTAAAGACTTGGTCCCCAGCCTGTGGCACGATGGGAAGGGGGTGAACCACCTTCAAGAGGTAGGACCCAGTTGGAAGTCTTGCAGTCATATGGCAGCCTGGCCCCTTCCTCTCCCTTTCAGTCCCTTGCTCCCTCTACCAAGAATTCCCACTGTGATACAAAACTTCACCACAGGCCCCAGGGCAACAGGACCCAACTGACCACAGACTAACCCCGCCCCGCCCCCAAACTGTGAGACACACTGTTTCTCTTTACACATCTCAAGCGTCTGTCACAGTAACAGAAAGCTATCTGACACTGTCAGCACAGTTGGGGTCTGGATGTAGTCCACTCAGCTTCCCCGAGACCTACCTGTTTCTCCTGGCAACAGAGACCCCCCTAGCCATCGTCTAACTGCTATCAGCACCGAAGCTTTCTTTGATGGGCAATTTTACAATTTATTCAGTTCTTCATCTATCACAGCACTCATGACAGTGTCCCCAGGGCAATTTAATTCCTAATTAATTCTACGACACTAATCAACAACTCATCCAAAATAAGAAAGAATAAGAACACGCCTCTTTCATCAAGATCCACAAAAACACACAGAGAACTCGAGAAATCTCCCTGGGTGGTTCCCCGTTCGGCACAGAACCAGTGTTTGGGTTTTCCATAAGGTATGCTACAGCTTTCAATTGCTCCTATTGGAATGATGACTGTCCCTTTTTAAATTATAGAGATGATGGCCCCAGCTACGGTTTCCTGTAAGTTTTAATAAATATTTGATAGAACCCAAAAGTTTTGAGTGATTATGGCAATTTTTCAAACTGGGAAAGAGAAGAAAGAATGAGAGCAGTAAAGGAAAAGTCGACCATAAGCCAAAAACCGGAGGCAACACTTGAGTTTTAATCCTGACCCTCCACAGCCAGCGTACACTCACAGCTCTGCCGGATGCATCAAGTTTTCCGAATGAACACAGCGAGGGTGAGGGATCCTTGAGGGAAAACACTAGTTTGTGAGGCATTCCCATTTACAAAAAGGAAAAAAAAAAAAAAAAAGAAAAAAAAAAACAAAACTCAAGGAGATAAAAATCAAAAACCAATTTACACACCTCAACCTACGACTCCACATGCTTCCCGCCCCGGTGACACAAACCCCTATGTTTTAACAAGCACACGCGCCCGAGGGGTTAGCCTCACCTAGAGCAGGCGTCATGGCGGCCATGGGCCCTGTTGGATCCAGCTGGAACCCGCTCATCATGAACTGGGTGTCCGAAGCGGTACTGTCCATCTTCAGGTTGGGCAGGTTCATGTTCTGGGCCAGGTAGTACTGGTAGAGCTCGGCCTCGGCGGGCGAGGGCAGACTGCCGAGGCCCAGGTGGCGATTGTGCTGGATCTGTGTCATGTTCTGTTGCAGCAGCATCATGTTGTGCATGTGTTTCTCGCTGGTCATGTGAATACGGAGGTTCCTGGCCACGTTGGTCTCGTAATCACACACCTCACACCGCCACGTGGGTTTGGTTTTTGGTTTGGTGGGCGAGGGGGCGCCACAGGAGCTGCCGATGTTGGCGGCGGCGGCGGCGGCTGCGGCGGCAGCGGCTGCTGCCCCAGCGCTGTGGCTGAAGACCTGCTCGCCCCCTCCGTTCTGCAGGTTCTGCATGTTGTTGAGATGTTTGTCAGACTGCATATGAATACTGAGGTTGCCTTTGGTAGTTGTGGAGTAGTTACACACCTCGCAGCGGAAAGGCTTGTAACCGCACGTGTAGCTCTCGCCTCGTGCCAGCCGCGGGTGGGGCTGCCCGCTTTTGCAGTAGACACAGGAGCCCCCAGGCTCCGGGTGCTTCTCCTTCATGTGTGCCTCCAGCGTCTGCTGGTACTTGTAGTGCCAGTTGCACTTGGGGCACTTGAGGGTTTTACACGAGTTACGAGAATGCATCATGGTCATGTGGCCACCCAGCGAGCGGGAAGAGCCCAGGACCGTGTCGCATTTGGGGCACTCCACACCGCTACCCGAGGGGCACTCCCCGACCCCAAGCTCGCAGAGGGAGCCAGCGTGCTGGTGATGGGGGACGAAGCCCCCATCGTCACCCTCTGTGCTTTCATTTGGTTCTGGTGCTGTGGCATTGTCTTTATTGGCACTTTCGTTAGCGAAGTCCAGCCTCCTGCCCTCTGCCACATTGGCCCTGACGCCCTCACTGTTAAAGCTTAAACGATTCCTCCTGTTCGCACCATCGAAGACAACAAAGGAAGAAGCAGAATTAGAAGTAGTAGAAGCTGTGCCCCTCGACAGGGTCTGGAGCACATTAGGCATTAAGGGGGAGTTAGAAATGCTTTGGTTTGAGAGAGCAAGGTCCTTTTGGCTGCTACCGCCTGCTGTGGCTCCAGACTCCTCGGGGGCCCTGTCCTCCAGTTCCTCCTCCAACTCACTTGGAAAGAGTCCTTTGCAGCCCTCCTCTTCCTCTTCCTCTTCTTCCTCCTCCTCTTCCTCCTCCTCCGCCTCTTCTTCCTCCTCTTCCTCCTCCTCTTCTGCCTCCTCCTCCTCGGCTGGCTCGGCTTTCTCGGAGAAGCAGTCCGGGTCCCCCACTTCTCGCTTATCTCCTTCAGCTGCCCCAGAGTCCTTGCCCTCCGAGGATTTGGTAGGACTGGAAGCCAGGGGCCCCAGGGGGACTGAGGTAATGGGGGTCTTCAGGACCGAGCTGGTGAGCCCGCCAAGGTTCAAGAGGGTGCTGGGGGTCAAGAGACCGGCCTGGGGCTGCTCGGGGGCGGCGGCAGTGCCGGCTGGGAGGGCTTCCTCCCCTTCCATACGAATGCCACTAAATTTACCATAAAAACTGTGTCCAGGGCCTATGAGGTTAGCTGTGGAAACTAAAGGGTGTTGAAAGTTTTTGTTTTTTGGTTCCAGAAAACTTACAAGGGGTTCCTTGTCTTTGCCAATCCCTTGGATGATAGCGGAGATGTTCTTATTGCTAAGAATTTTCCGCTCCTCTTCGCTCAGGGTCATCCGGTGGTCGTGCACCGCGTGGGTCACAAAGGAACGGACGTACCCGAAGGAGAGCTTGCACAAGAAGCACATCAGGATGGGCTTCCTCTTGCCGTAGAGCACAAAGCCATCGAACTTGGACAGGTCCACATTGTTGGGGACATCTTTGGATACGCAGGAGCTTTTGGCAGAACCGTCGCTGTTCAGGTAATCCTTGTTGCTTTTGTGTCGCACGTCGAACACGCGGAAACTGTGCAGGACGGGGCTGAGCCCCGCCAGGGCTGAGGTATTCGGGAAGGCCTGGTCTGAGCCCTCAAACCACTTCCCGAAGGATGAGGCTATGTGGAAAGTGTTGATGATCTGCGGGTACACGGGTGCAGCGCACGAGGGGTCCCCTTGCTTGCCCCCCGCCCCGGGGAGAGAGTTCAGGAAGAGCGAGGGGACCGGCCCGCTGCTGCCACTGCTGCTGCCACTGCATGCGGCCCCGCTCTGGGCCAGCTGGCTCAGGCTCTCGACGATGTACGCGGAGCCGTCTGGCTGGTAGACGATCTCCCCGGCCAGGTTCTCCACGTCACTCTCCTCGTCGCCCTCTTCGCTGGTGTCGCTGGCGCTCTCCTCGCGCAGGGGCGGCGGCGGTGGCGGGGGACGCGTGCCAGGGCAGTGGTGCTCCATGTAGGTCTGGAGGCTGGCGAAGGAGGCTGAGCACTCGTTGCAGCTGACCTCCTTGCTGCTGGCGGGCTCGGCTGGCGGCCCGGCCGCCGAGGCGCTGCTGTCGGCCAGGCGCTCATTGAAGGGGGCCCTTAGGCTGTCCAAGGGCCCATGGCTCTCGCCTGTGGGCTGCTCCATGCTACTGGGTTTGTCGGGGAGGTGGGTGCTGTTGAGTTCAGTCCATTGCCGGTGCTGAGGGATCCCGCACCCATTGTCCTTCCCCGAGACGACGGGCGAGTCACAGCCTTCCATGGTAAGGCCTGCGTGGAGCTTTCATTGCACCCAGTACGGATCGGACCTGAAGGGTGGAGGCAAGGGGGGGGGGGGGAGAGGGAGAGAGGGGAAAGAGAGAGAGAAAGGAAAGAGGTTAGGAGGGCCAAGGCTACGGTCCCCGCACGGAGTGCGCTAAGCAGCTTCTGTCCATACCCACAACACAGAGCTTGCAGGGGCAGAGGGCAGGCTGGGGGGACGTGGCCCTGCACAGCGCAGTACAGAGAGGCAAGCAGCACCATGGACAACACAGCCAGGTCCGTGCAAGGAACGGGAAATGGGGAAAGCGGGTCAGGGACACACCTCTCTGACTTCACACGGTCACGCTAGCCCTAGAGGCAGACCCACTGGAATTTTCACTCTAAGCCATCATCAGGGCTTTGAGTCAAGCTAGGCAGGAAGCCGTCGTGGAAGAGGCCCGTTATCTTCCCAGTACCCAGTGAGGTCACAGAAAAGGCCCTCCTGCATACAGATCCCTTGCATGAAGTCATCCCTAGCTGATAACACTGTGGGACGGGGGCGTCGGGGAAGAGGGGAGGAGGAGGAGGGAGCTGCGGCAGCGCCAGAAAGAGAGCGGTAAGATGAGAAATGTCCAGTGACGTAAAGAAATCAGAGGTGCTTTTCAATGCCCGTGTGTCAAGTTTGATACATTCAAAGGCCTACAGGGTTCAGAGGGCGAAGGTCAAGGTTTAGGTACATCCTGCAAAGGGATCAAGGCGGCTAGCAGCCACTATCCCTACCCTTCAGGTCTCGGAAGCAACAGATGTCCCATTTCCCAAGCAGTAAACCTTACAGGGTAAATCTTAAGAGAAACCAATGCCACTCAGACTGAAGAGAAGACACCCCAAATTCCCATCTCCTCCACCCAAACCAGGAAAGCTTCCTTGTCTGGGATTCAGCAGAGTTCACAATGAAAACGTGAAGGTATCAAGCATAAGAACTGGCCAGACTTTCAGGCTGCCAGTGGCCCGGTGGAGGGCAGAGCCTCACCCCATCTGCAAGGAGCCCGTCCACCATGCACGTGGCGGATTTTCCCTAGCAAAGGTCTTAGCACAAGCAGAGACGGCAGCTGGGCGTAGCAAGCCCTACTTCCACACCTGCCTCCTAGTTATTAGTTGCTACCCAAGCAGCTGTCCTTCAGCCCTGGGGCTTTTCCGTTTCCGACTCCAGAGTGCTACTGAGCTGAACTTGCCCTCTGAGAGCTCCTGTCCCTGGGGAAGGTAGTAACAGATCACAGGCTGCCTGGTTCCTGTAACATCACTGCAGGGGCGGTTATCGCCTGGCCGCGTTCTCCTTCAGGTGGTCCAGCACTTCTCAAGAGTTTGGTCTTTACCCGCAGACCCCAGGCCATCTGTCCCCTGCTCCACCACCCCATTCAGAAGCAGCAGACAAAGCTTTTGGCTGGGTTTCATCTCCCTCCGTCCCCTGCCAACCCTTTCCTACTTTTTGTATTTCTCCAGGTTTGACTGCATAGTGAGCCAACAGCTCCCCCTCGGGAAAAGACAGAGAAGGCAGGCTTGCAGAAGCCTCAGAAGAAATCACTTGTTCAAAGAATGTGCCACGATTGGTTTAAGACTCACATGCACACACCTGTCTGTCAACTGATAACCTCAGTCTCGGTGACAGGAAAGCTCCGTGTGCCTTAGAAAGGACGGGTTCATTTGAAACAGATCACCATACTAAATCAACCCCAATGGCAAATGAAACAGGACTTCCCATAAGGCTTAGCTGGGATACATAGGTGAGAATCTGGGGAGGCTCTTCTTAAGGATGCTACTGATTGGCTGGATGACACCTGATTGACAGTTCAAGCCCAAAAGGTTGGCAGGTCTGAAGGGGCGGGAGGGTTAACAGCCCGATTGTAAAATCAATGTCATAAATGCTTGGTAAGTTACAGGAACATGCGGGAAGGGGAGGCCACGATTGATAAAGGAGAACAGCTTTGATGCCGCACCGGGGACTTGTTTATCGACAGCAAAGCCAATCTCCTCTCCAGCCTGGGCTGGGCCAGAGAAACCTGCTAGCATTTACCAATTAATTGGTGGGCTTTGCCTGCTCTGTTCTCTTCCTCCTCCTCCATGAACTGGCCAGCTAAGGGGCTGGGACTTTAAAGACAAAACAAAACAAACAAAAAAGCAATAAAACAAACTCCCAAGCAGGTGATGACCTTGTGACCACTTCTGAAAGGCAGAGAGAAAGCTGGTGCTGCTGGGCCAGAGGGGTGGGGATGATGTGGGGATATCTACACTCATTCACAGGAAGTTGAGACTCCATAAAAATACAGGTGGGAAAGAGAACCCAATTTCCAGACGCGGGCTGCCTGCTTTGGAGCTTCTCTTGCATACATGCTGACCAGGGGAACTTTTGAGAGCCCTGTGAATAATAAGTGGCATGGTTCACAGGCTAGTCACACCGTCCTAAGAAATGCAGGCTCCAGGTTCACACCCCACCCTGTGCATGTCCACATCATCGCTAGGAACTTGAATTAAAGCTTGAGACACCACTGCTTTCCCAGCATCCTCAACAGATGCCCAGCTTGTCTGCGCCAGGTCCCCATATTGCCAGGTAAGCGGAGACGGATGGCTGCATACACCCTCTGCCCGTGTCCCTGGCCGGTGCAGGAATGAAGAATGGCCGAGGGAAGGAGGGGGTGCACTGACATGAAGCAGTCTCTTCATCCTGCCCAGTCTGGCAGCTCATGGGCCTCGGGGCATCCACCACTCTCCCACCCAGCGTGCTTGCTCTGTTTATCAGCCAGTCAATAAGAAAAAGGTAGTTCTTACTTAAGGAGGCAGAAGTCAACTCGGCAGGTCGATCAGCACTCTGTCTGTAAACATGGTTTCCCGTAAAATCAATGCTCTTCAGTTACAGAGGGCGGCCTGGGAACCAAGTGGGTCCCCACACTTTCACGGGAAGCCCTGCCAGTCAAAATTCATGAGCCTCTCTCTCCTCAGCCCTCTAGCCCACCCCTCAGGCCATGACCCATCCCACATGCACTCCAGTCTAGCTCACCGGAACTCTGGACTCTTCCTGCAGGCCAATTCTCCTTCCTCTGGCCACTCCCCCCGGTTCCCTTTAAATGACCTCAATATTGTATTCAACACTATTTGTTTAAGAATTCAGTGGGAGTTTATAAAGCATGGCTTTCCAATGACAAAGTCTGATGGGAGACGCAGGAGTGATCCGGCAAGCATCTGTGCACATACAGTCTTGCTCACTCTCATTCTGCTCAGCGTTTAAATCTGCCATTTGAAAAGTATTCCGTGCAGAAGAACTCCAACGCCTTGAGAATAACTCCAACACAAGTGGGGGGCCTGTGCTCACCCCCACATCATAGTTCTCTGTTTTAAAGCCCACTGCGGTTTTGCAGACACCAACCTCTTTGAGAGATTGCTTTAGAAGGACAAAATGCTACCAGGTACAATGTGACGCGCCACGCATCTTGGCAATTATCTTCCTCTTTAAACTAAAAGGGCGTGTAAGGAAAATTCTGTCTTATTCCATGAAGGAGATAGGGCTGGATAAAATGCTACAGTTTTCTGGTAGGCTGGGTAGGGGTGTGTGGTTCTAAGGAAGGGGAGGGGGCTCCCGCTGTTGCTTCAGCTCCCAGAGAATTAAACATGAACAGTCACACTGTGTAATTTTAAATTGTTAATTAGCACAGGGTTAATTAGGCGGTCCTTTCACAAGGGGCTGTTTGGCAGAAAACCAAGAAGGGAAACAAAGGGGGAAAGAGAGAGAAACAAAGAGAATAGAGACAGCAAGAGAAACTGTTGCCTCTGTGAATAACCTGCAGGGCATCACCAGAGACGGCAGCCGGCGCGCAAGGATGCCTGGTCCTCCAGGGACTCTTCACCCTGCCCCAGGGAGAAATGTAAGGACCGCTCTTCTCCAGGGACCTAGGCAGTGCACAGCACACATTGCCAACATGTTTTGACTCAGCAATTTCTCCATTCTAGGAATTTACTCCAAGGAAACAACCCGGGAGATGTGTGGACATATAAAATTGTTCATAATAAGATTTATAACACAGGAAAAAAAAAGAGATGGAAATAATCGAGCAAAACTAGGGACTAAATAAATCACAGTTTGTGGAATTCAACATGTTCTAAGGCTGATAACTCTAAAGAAACCATTTACAAGCAACGGAAGCTGATCAGCTGCGAACCGTGTGAAGGACGGTTGGTATGGATCCAGCCATCATCATACTTCTATCAAAATTTTTATGATGGTAAATTTGAGGAGGTGAGGCTATGGGAGACTTCATTTCCTCCCTTGTGCCTCTATTTCCCAAAGCTTTTTAAAGCCCCTAGGATGGAAACTATCACTTACTGAGTTAGGCACTGAGGTATAATCATAACCACTTGGAGGAGAGCTATTCTGATGCCCATTTCAGAGATGTAAAACTGAGATTGCTCGTGCTTGGGTAGTCTAAACGACAAAGCCAGCTGGTTGCTGTAGGACCTGCGTTCTTAGACGCTCTATGATGTTGTCCTTTTGATGTCTGTTGTCAACAGGCAACGAAGCATCCTGACAGTCAATCTTTGCATTAGATCTTCGTGTGCCCAGAGACTATGCCAAGTTCGGGGACTGCCCACACCTATAAACCCAAACAGGAGAACTCCAAGAAGCCTTTTTCATATGGACACCACCAGAGGACAAGGCGACCAGGGACGCCATAGAAAAGTCACGGAAGGCAGGTCCAATACCCTGATTTCTTGTTTTCCTCTTTTAGAAAGAAGGAGCATAACAGACCTGAAATGATGGCTCTGTGGTGAAGAAAGCTTTACTGCTCCGGACTAGGAGCCACATTGGGTTCACAGTACCCTCTTATCAGGAAGCTCACAATCGCCTGTGAGTCCATCTTCAAGGGATCTGGCACTTCTGGCTGCCTAGAGCACTGCACACGTGTACACATAAAGTAAAATAAAATAAAATAAAAAGGGGTGCAGGGGCCAGGGAGATGGTTCAGTGGGTCAAAGTGCTTGCCCTTCACCCCCAGAACCAAAGGTAGAGGACAAAACCGAGCCCTAAAAGTTAGCCTTTGACCTCTACATGTATGCCGTATCGTGCCAGGCCGCTGTCACACACATCCCTGTGCTCACATATGCACACACATCATATATGTGCAATAGTAGCAAATCAGAACATTGGAAAAGAAGGCATAACCTAGAAACTACGGGCCTGAAAATGTACTCACTCACTCATTAGTTGCTGTGAAGCTACTATATGTCAGTCAGATGGTAGGGAACACTAACGTTCTTTTGAGGAGGGGACCACCAGTGAGTACGACATGTGCGGCGCAATGCCCTCCAAAGTCACAGAAAACCAGACAAGGGGCAAGCCATTTTTTGGATAAGGTGATGACATCACAGTTAAAAGAATGTCCTGTGAGTATACGCTGCAAATCCTCCCCAGGTTTAAGCAGATTCACCTGGTGCTGAGGAAAAGCTCAGAGGGGGCCACCCTCAGCAATCAGCCAGTGAGAGAGCACATACATAAACCAAACATGGACTCGGTGACCTGAGAAATGCAGCAAAGAGTCCTTAACAAGAGATCCTCAAGTCTTCCATTTCAAGGACAAGATCTCTCGAATGATAAAGTCTGCATGATGTCACAGCAGGTGGATGCCATCACTTCGAGTCAACATGGAGTCCGAGGCATACACTGACATGCCATCAGGTGCTGTCCTGTCTCTATTACACTTATTTAAACCAGCAACTTGGGGGATGACACCAACAAGACACACATCACCATGCAGGGCACAGAAAGTTAACAGGAAAAACAAAAATTATGACAATGGCAGAATTGAGGTGTGTGTGTAGTGGGGGAGACTTTGACCATTTGGAACAAGAGACCAAACTAACAAGACAAAATTATAACAAGGTAAGTTAGAAGGTTAAGTCTACACTCATGGTTAAAGGCAGCAATTCAGGTCACCCCGACACTATGACTGCCTCTCTGTTGACTCACCTGTCTCGGCTGTGAACACCATGAGATCAGGCTCTACAAGACTCAACTCTGTCTCCTTATAACCAAGATGTGATAGATGATTAATAAAATGATGGATGAAGAAAAAAAAAACTAAGGTAGTGAGAGAAATTGTAACACTTCAAGAGAATGAAGGATAACCCATGGACACATCTCCCCTCACTGCCCTTTACAGTTGAAGAGCCCAGCCAACAGAACTGGAGTCTTTTGATAAGGGGTCAGTTCTTAGACTGCAGCAGAAAGAGTACAGGATGAGCAGGGAGCATCTTTCATTAAAGAGCACCTTGAGCTGATGTCTCAGATGGACCCAGGAGTAAGCTGAAGGGGCTCCTGTCAACCACACTTGGGATGACAGGAACAGGAAAATTAAATAAGAGCAAAGGACAGACACTATACATAAAGTAAGAATTCACAACTCTGTGCTTTTATAAAGAAAAACACAAACAAATGTGTGAGCAAGTTCTTCCTTAGGGTAGAAGTGTAAGGAATACACACACACACACACACACACACACACCCCTATCAAGTTCAGAAATCATCCTTTGGTAACCACCCCCTAACAAGACTCCATCAGGAGATCATCAATGGATATGCACACTAAGGGAGGAGACTTCTTACAATCTGCATTCCCTACAGACTCTTCTCACTACAGAAAGAAAACCAGCACCTGACAGTAGAGGCCTGACAGACAGCAGCTTAATCAAGTGACCAGCAGTGAGACAGACAGACATCCATGAGACTCCCAGTAGGATACACTGAGAGGTACACTACATCCCCTACCTGCCAAAAACATTAAGCCTGCGAGAAACATCATACGAACCCCAATTGAGCGAAGTCTACAAGTCATCCTACACTCTACAGAAACATCAATGTCCTAACAGAAGGACACATCGGAAAAATAAATCTAAAATAAAACTCTAGAAACCTCATCCAAGGGGCAAAGAGATAATGCCCAGATCTGTTGAGCTGGGAACCTGGTAAAGAACCACACAGTTCTACTTTGTGCTTTATACAATAACAACATCTGTCTACTGAAGCATATAAGTCAATAAGCGTTAAGCCATAAACACGTGAGATTCCATAATGGTTTCCCAACAGCCTTAAGGAATCTGTAACTGTGGCCAGGTGACACATACTTGCACAGAACCTTCATGAAGCAGGATGCCCACTGTCCAAAAGGCCCCCAAAATAATACAGGCCCTGAGCTCTGTGTTTGCTAATAAACACACCCATGCTATTTGTAGCATGAACATAAATCAAGTGGGAAGTGAAAAGTGCTGGCCCAGTCCATTCTGCAGGAAGCACACAGTCACCGAGATATTCTGGTTACTGTGGGTTCTGGGGCGGGCATGGGAGAGTGGTAGTCATGAGATCTGAGACAGAGGGAGAGCTAGGTCTCAAAAACCAGTCTGTACTGATGACACTCCAGAGAACTTCATCAATATGAAATGACAAAGGGAGGGGGACTTCTATGACAAAAAAAAAAAATTGTTTACTAAATTTGTAGCTATTTATTAAAAAAAAAAGAAAGACAAGCCAGCTGTTCTTTCTACAGTATTCTAAATGTGGATTTGGTAGTCACTCATTCAATATTTATCTCTACTTATGTAAGAAAGCCCTTAACCATCCACCCTACGTCTTGTGGAGACCTTTCCATTGCTCCCTTCAACCACCACTGGCCTGCACATGCGCTCCTGAGCTGGATTCAATCACCACAAAGCAGTGCACACACACACACACACACACACACACACACACACACACACACACACACACACTCTCCACCTCCGAGATCCGAAGCCATCCTTCTTTGCACCAGCCAGAGGAGCTTCATTTCCTGGCTGCATCGGCTGCCCCTCCTACCAGCAGGTGCGCAACCTTTTGCCCCCACCTTCGCCCATCACTGGGCATCTCCAAAGTTCAATCCCCCCAGGCAAACTGGAATCAACACTTAAATGCTTCCTTTGATAACATCCAAAACTTCTCCATCTCTTCCAAGTTCTCCTCAAAAGCTCCCATTTCTGGTTTCTTCCCTCTAGCTACTGGGGCTGCGGAGAGCAAGCCAGGAGACGATATGTAAACAGGCCATCTGGCCCATTATCGTTTCAATCTGGCATCTCATGATGTTAAATTTATTTTAAATAACTTCTCCTGATTAAAGTAGTGTGAGTTCATTATTTAAAAAAAAAAAAAATGTAAAGAAGTAGATATCCACCAAGAGACTCTCAAGCTACAATAAAAACTGCTTGTAATTCCACCAGCCAGAGGACTTGAGCACAGCAGTTTCTCAGGCTTCTCCTCTGTGTAGCTATAGTTACGGGTTTTCTTTATCAACCTCAGATGCCCTGCTCCTTATAAGGGGAAGGATTCTTCTTAACTTAATTTAGCATGCAGTTTTCCCATGACATCAAGTGTGCTCCGTAAGTGAGCAGCAACAGCTCCCGAGATCCTGCACCTACACACACAACATCATTTTACCAAATGTTATTGCTAGACATTCAAATAATTCCCAACATATCACTGTTAAGCCTGCAATAAATGCCCATGAATCTTTGTCGCAGAAGAAAAACAAAACAATAAATATAAGTAGCTGCTGTGTTGGTGGTGGAGTCCACCCAGCAGGACTAGGTGTGGTTCCAAGCAATGTTGTTGAATACATCATTTCACCACATCCTTTCAGGAACCCATTTTACAGATGAGGATAGAGGGGGCTTTGCAGACTGAATACAAACTGTAGGCCAATCTAAGTCAGCATCTGAGGCCACAGTTGCCTCTCTATGAAACCTAGCTCTTACCATTCTGAGGAGCTCTATTTCCTTAGCATACATTTCTAAGAAGAACTGCTGGTTCAAGAGAGAGGAACATTCAAGACTCTGGTATGTGCCAATCAGTCCTCCAAGAAAGTCCTTCCGGGTCTCGCTAGCAATGGTCCATAGACATGACTTTTCCTGCAACAGTGGCATTACTTTCTTGAGAGAAAAAGGACAATGTTGATATAGCTGGTAAGAAGCTGCGTTTTGGCCTACCTCCTTTTCTGAAGAGTAACAAATCTGCTGTCTGTGAAGTGCGTGCTATCTCTATGACAGGGGCTGTCGCCCTCTGCCCTAGCCATTAATCCAAGGGTTTCACAGGACTTTGCTGGCAATCCCTCCCACTGGACTGCACCAGAGGCCAGTGTCCCGTGAACAGCTGGACTAGATCCCACCTACTCACAGGGCGGCTCAGGCAACGCCCCCGTCCCTCCTTCGGATCGCAACACTTTCCGACAGTGGATGCTGCCCACTGCTTCACTTCCTCAAAAGCTGTCTGCCTGGTCTCTGGTGAGTCCCTCCTCCCTTCGGGGATTACAGAGGACCCACTGAAATGGCAAAATCGTCAGGCCCCACACCCAAACTAAGGGGGGGGGTGTGCTCTGCTGACTAAGGCAAGGAGACACCTGTCTCCAAGCTTCCACCCTCTCCATCCAAGGTCACCCACGCCAGCCCCACCTGGGTCAACGGCTCTCACTCTTTTACATCCACCTTCTGCCATCTCCCCCGCACCGAGAACTGCTCACGCTGGTCCCTTAAGCCACCCCGCTTCACTTCTCTGACACTTTGCTGGCTCCCCTCCCTCTCTGATCTCCACATCACCCGCCCTCTTCCCATTCCTAGGCTCTCTGGGATCTCTACTTTCCAATACAATTCACTGTGATTGCAACCCACAGAAATCCTTCCTCGGGGCTCTCCTATGGCATTTAAGTATCAAGGTACTTCTCCTTGGCTCTTATCTCTGCACATCAACTACCTTAACTACTTCTGTGGTTTCAATTACTGAAATTATGAGCTGACTCCCAAAACAAAAATTTCCACTCCGGACTTATCGCTTGGATGTGCATCCTACTACTTCCAGCAGACCACAAGATGTCTCTAAGTGGCTAGCTCTCCATCGCTCGCAGCTTGGCCTGGCATAGCATGTCCCAAGGGAGCTGCCCCTTACCATCTGGCCCAGACTCTCCAGAAGGAACTTTTGGTACCATCTTCGATTGTAGGAAACAGGGAAAACCAGTTTATGCTTTTCCTCCCCAAGAACCAACGGCCAAACGATCCCATCTTAAACTCGCCACACTGACTTTACATAGTCTCGGGTCTACCCTCTCGCTGCAGAGAGAGCCACCTCAGGCTCCCGCAACAGGACATCACGAACTGAGAAGAGCACCAAATTTAATTGAATGAGTTTCCATCTTAATGCAACACCGTCCACGGTGGTGATAACTTTTGCAGTTAGAGGTGTAACATAACAGCACACCCGTGAGGTTCTTTTCCCTTCTTGCTGAATTTCCTGAGAGGAGTTTGTTCCCACCATAGCCCTGGGCAGCCTCAGCACATCCGTTTTCTTTTCTTCCCCTAAGAACTTGGGCCTTTTCGATGAAGGGAAGCACTCTGGGCTTCCCTGGCATACCTGAGTTGCCGCCATTACTATTCTTACACTTAATGGCCATTGTTAAATGAAACAAGGGTTCCTAGAGCAAGGGCACCTCAACACCATGATAATCAGGAGGCTGAAGGGCAACTCCAAACGATGAACAAGTGGGCAGTATACAACTCAGACCCACCCAACAAAAGGGATGGCTTACGACTCGGACTGAAGGGACCAAGATGGCAGGAGCAAGTACCACACCGGTTGGAGCAACACACAAAGTAAAATGTATAAACTGCTTATTTCTGGAATTTTCTATTTAATGTCTCCAAGTTACTAACCCTGACTTTAGGGAGCTGAAATCACGAAAAGAAACCCTGGCGAAGCGGGGAATGATATCTTATTAAATTACCTGCTGTGTTTCCTTCCAAGGAGGTTCTTGCCTCGACTCTCCACACTTCTCATCTCTGTGCCACAGCTCTGAGCTTTCCGCCAAAGTTGTGTGGACCCGAAACAGCCTTTAAGAGACGTATGCTCAAGTTTCCCTTGGGTGATGGAACCCTGCGCTACCTCACAGAAAGCTCTCTCCTCTCTTGGTTCCTCACGAAAATGACCTGTGACGCCTCATCTTGGATGCCTCCAGCTCTACAACTGGAGTGGAGGCCACAAGATCAGCTGTATCACTGCTAATCTCCTAGCACACCAAGAACGTAGTATACAGCAAATAAATAGTATACTTTATCTAGAGCAGTGGCTCTCAACCTGGGGGTCATGACCCCACAGGGGTCACATATCAGACGTTTACATTAGGATTCATAACAGTAGCAAAATTACAGTTACGAAGTAGCAATGAAAATAACTTTATGGTTGGGGGTCACCACAACCTGAGGAACTGTATTGAAGGATCGCAGCCTTAGGAAGGTTGAGAACCACTGTTCTAGAGTGATATTAAATATCATAGTAGGAATATGTGAGTCCCATATACATTCTATATACACCCATATATTCACAGAAGGTCCAACAATATATAATAAATCATGAAAGACTTTTCCCATTATCAATACTTGGTAGTTTTTGGTGCCAGATTATTTCTCATTCTAAAGTCACTAAAGGCCTGATGCGAACAGAAATCTACGAAGCCAAGCGAATCCCTAAGTACAATCATTCGGGGAATGGCCTATCACGCACAGCCGGTATGAGAGTGAACTGTGGTTTCGGTCTGGTAGAACGGGTTATCAAAGCCAAGTTCACTAGCAAAACATAAAGTGGAGCTCACATGAGTCCCTGAACTACTACTGGGTATTTTTCTTAATCGTCAGAAGAATCATCTGAATCGCAGAAGTAACTGCTGAAGTTCAAGGCTGTGTGAAAGCCAGAGACCCGAAGTTGGGCAGAGCCTCTGTTCACACCTGCAGCTCGGGGCGGCAGTTAGAGGCCGGCCCCTCAGTTTTCTCTGAGGCATGTCTGGCTTATGAGGTACAAGTAACACACTACTACCAGGGGCTTTTCTCTGGTCCTGTGGCAGCTACGTCCAGTACCTAAGAATCCCATCCAACTCTCCTAGAAAGGAGGAAGTAGGTCCCTACCAATAACTCAGCCAGCCAGTTGTCACAGTTAACGGGAAAGCTGGAGAAGGGTGACAGGAGAGGGGGGGTCTGGGTAAAGGAAAGTCTCCCCCCCTCAGCAACCACCTCCAGATGACTCTGAAAATAGAAGCCCATTTCCCCTCGTGACGAGGAGCAGGCCACACAGAGTGCTCACCATCAGTAGCTTTGCGTGAGGCTCAGAAACTGGCACCATGACAAGAACAACAAGAGCTAGCTACCCTTTGAAGACTCATTAGCAGGCAACCCACATGAAGCTGCATGGAAGTGTGTGCGTGCGCACACACAGCCTCTCAACACACAGCCACGCCAGCTCTTCAGATGGCTCCACTGGACACCTTCACAGACCCTTTCAAGTTGTGTGTCTGAAAATCCCCTTGTCGTCCTGTTCAAAGAGCGCAACAGTGACAGAGATCACGTCACGGAATTCCCTGCTAATTGACTCATTTTACCCAATGGATGATTCGAGACACCTCAAATCCATATTGGGCTAGAGAGTTATTTTTATTTTCCATTTTCTTCCTTATCACCTAGTGGGAGAGCTGCGAATACCACTGCCAGGGCCTGAGGACGGCAGGGCAGGTGGAAGTGGGCCCAGCTCCTTTTTCCTGAGCATGAATGGGAGATTTCCAAAGATGAACCCTCCAGAACAAGGAACAGCGTATACGGCTGACGGGTAACGGCCCGCAGTCCTCTGCCTCCTCCCCATCCCACAGGCCAATTCCTAAACCCACTGCTTACACTGTTCCGCTAGGTTAAGACAAACATATGGAGATCTCCTTCCCATTGGCTACTTCAGAGGACTCGGTAGCTGGGAAAACACAGGGAAATGTCTCCTTACCCCTCTGGGAACCCCAGCACCTGAAAAAAGCCAGCAGAGAGGGCCCAAGGGGTCTTTTTCCTCCTGCTGCTCCCACACTGCCAGGGCCAACAGGCTGCTATGAAGAATCACCAAGGCCACGCTAAATAGTACTTGGATTAATTATGTTTGAAAGTCTCTTATCTGAACACTGCTAAGAACGAACAATTGAGTTTGGGAATGTGTGTGGTTACATATTTTTCCTTAATGGCTTCCTGAACACCCTGGTTAGGTCTGGTCCCATGGGGGAAATTGCCAGTTCAAGTCATCAAGTGTGATCAATGCAGCTCAAGACGCCATGCTAAGTGTCTAGGATGGCGGGGAAGAAACATTTCTGCAAACGTGCACACATGAAAACCATGTGTGGGATGATAAAAGACACCAGTTCTCACCATCCTCTCACCCCTGGAGCTCTGAACACGGCACCAGAATGTGCTACCAGCTGGTCCAACCTTGGATGGAGCCAGGAGGTAAAATTTCAGAAACCCTCTAAGTTCCAAAAAAGATTTCCACATTAAACCATCACATGGCTGGATGAAATTCAACCTGGCTGGTTAATGGGCCTAATTTCTTGAGCTTCAACCACACAGAGAATACTGGGGTTCTGGCCCTCTTGGCCTTCAGTTTGAGGCTACTGATCATAATGCTGATCCAAAACATCACTGACCACTCTAATGATTTCCATTCGTTCATATAAGAAATATTTATTGAGTGCCTACAACATACACAGCATCCTGCCTATTGATGCAGGCTCCCGCTGGCTGGCTCTCACTAGAGTGTGAGCATGTGTTGGAAGAAGTAGTTTGCTCCGCACACAGCTGCAGCTGCTAGGACTCACTGTCCAACACACTGACCACGCATCCCTCCCAGAGCCTTCCTGTGCTGATGTCACAACTGTCCTACCGATGAACCCAGATGTGGTGAACGGTGACCTGATGTCCCCTGGGCTTAAAAAGCTGAGTTATTTACAGCATACGGTCCAGCAGGTTGAGCGGCTGCCCTCAACCCTGTGACACTGAAAACTCTGGGGCTGGAGACTTTAGCTCATCTCCCCCAGTCAGACCTTCAGAAGGCCTGACCCTCAGTCGCCATGTGGGTCATCCAAGAAAGGAACCGTAAAAATGCTCGAGACCACTTCTCAACAGGGTCCCCTCCAGCCAGAGTGAAGAATGCGCTGCCCTACATAGACCTAAAAGAAACCGCCAGAACCAGGGGCACTGCCGCACACAAGCATTTCTTCTGTCTCTGAGAAGTCAGCTGACCAGAGGATACAGCTGCATGTCTGCTGGCTCCCCAAGGTGATCCAACAGGTTTTCTACATCCTCATTTGCCCTTTGTATCCCCATCCTGGTTCCTCTGGCCTTGGCTCTTCCTCAGGCTGGGCCTTGTGTAGAATATTCCACAGACATAAGCAGTGGAATATTCTAGATGTAATGGACGACCTCCTCCAAGTCTTATTAACTAGGTGACTGTACATACAGCCACCCACCACACTCTACCAAGCGTAGCCTGGCCCAGCTCTCATGTCACCAAATGTCCCTTCATAGCCTGCACTGGGAGTTATAGGGACCATGGAGAGAGAGAGGAGAAAGACTCCCCACTGGCCATGGTTTCAAGTCGCCCCCCCTGGTCCACTGGGTTCCCTGTCACAGGTTGGGAGGCAGGGGTCCCCCGACACTGGTGAGCAGGAGAAGCTAGGGTTCCCAGGGTCCCAGGGATTTACTTTGTGTGTCTGTATGCAGGAGACTCAAGAGAGAGAAAGGCTCATCACATGGTAACTTTACAGACCTCAGAGGCGGAGCAGCCAAAGCTCGGACACAAATTCAAACTGTCCGCGTGTTGGGGTGAAATGGAGGAAAGAAAAACACCAAGGACTTTCTTGTCCTTTCTCCCCGCCCCCTCCCCTTCCCCACCCCCTGGGGACCCTTTCCTAAGCCTTCCACTTCCCAGCCCCTTCTGCCTCTGGGATGGTAAGTGTTACTCAGCTGCAAGGCCTCTTGCTAATTGTGGGTTTTTATTTTTATTTCCTATTACCCTCTCGCACGCCTGATGAGATTATTTTACCGGAACTGACACAGCTGGAGGCAGCAGGCATGCGTGGAGCCTCTGAGGAGGTGATGCAATTTCATTTTCATTGATCAGAAATCAGCAGGCCAGTAAGTGATGGGAAATTCCATTAGAAGAAAACTCACAAGCCATGAATGAGCCTTGAGTTTCTAGCCACACCCAGAACCCACCCCGGCCCCCAGCCCACCCACCCCCTCCGGTCTTGCCTACCACTGGACCAAGTCCACCCAGGGTAGCAGATCGGAAACACTCTCCTCAGATTGATCACAAAAGGACAAATGACCCACTGCAGCCAGTTGGGGTGGGGTGGGGGTTCATCAATAGGGAGGGCTTCCTGAATTAACAGGCACTTCAAACTTCTACTGGTCACACAGAATACTTCCAGTGACCCAGAATGGGATCCCTCATGCCAATCCCACAGCTTCACAAACCATAAGACTTCGGGATCCCTTTCCAAGTGTCAACAGACCAGAAAGGAAGTCATAACACCAATTCTAATACGGCCTCAACCACTCAGAGATGATCCTCTAGGCACCTACCATTTATTGAGTGCCTACTGAGTGCCAGGCTCTGTTCTAGGTCCTCCTCATGCACAGGCTCCAGGGCCTCCCCCAGCCCTCTGTCTCCAGAGAAAGGAGGCAGCAGAGAGGTCCAGGAAGGGATGGAAGAGAGCCGGTTGATACCAGGGCCTTCCAGAGCACCAAGCCTGCTCTCCCAAGCAGCAAGTGAGGGCTGAGTGTGCACAGGAGCTCACGCTGGAGACCTGGAGGGTGGAGCCCATCTGATGGACCACCACCCTCTTTTTTGTCTAGAGGCTGGAGATAATAGGTTCTGATTCATCTACCTCCACCATCCTCAACTCCGCCACTCCTGTGTCCCTGACTGGAACCACAGGTGACCTTCTCTACGGAATGTATGGAATGGCTACTGTTTTAGCAGTTAAAATCCCCTCCAACTGTTTGCCCAGCAAATATTATTTCACTCACCAAAGGCCTAGAGTCAAGATAGTGTGAGCTATTAGGGAAGAAAAGTTCCACAAGAGACATACCACCCAGGTGCCTCCTCACACCACCACAGACCACTGTGTCTCATAAAAGATGAAGCAGAGAAGAGCTGAGCCATAGCTACAGAAGGAATACTGCATCAAAACCACTATCAAACAGAAAATTTTAGATGACTAACTGAAGGTAATATGATGGGCTGATTCCAGCCCACAGCTTAAGTTTTTGTTTTTCCTTACCTGGCTGTCAAACCCAGGGCCATGCATTTAAAAGACTAGAGCTCTATCATTGAGCTCTATCCCCAGCCCATCTATGGCTCAAGAAAGCTGAAAGAGAATCCATAAGTTATAGACTGGACCTCAATGAGCTTATGTTGAGAATAAGAATATTCAGTACACAGGTATTTATTGGCGTGGCTTACAAGCATAAGCAATAGGTCATCATGACATAAAGCAAAGCAAAAGAAGGAAAAGCAAAAGTAGTAAAGAAATCTAGGTAAAAGTGAAGATTAAAATGCACTCATTAGTGACCTACACATCAAGCCATGAAGCTGGCTCCCCAGCATATCTGTCAGTGAACACAGAGAGCATGCTCATGCTGGAGGTGCACCATCCACAGTACCCACGAGAGAAGGAACAAGGCAATTGGTTTGGATGACTTAGCTCCCAATTGCCAAAAGTAGGATGAACATGTGAGCAAGAAGTGTCTGCAATGTGCCTCTCGGATCTCTTTAGGGAGGTAATAATGAGAGTGCTTGAGTGTGAGGCCTTCCAGCTTCACTACTGCCTTTGATAGACAAGAATAATGACCCCAGAGGGTGTTGGTGGTTTGCCAGAGGTCAGACAGCTGGTCAATGGCAGAAAGAAGAGGATGAGGGCCTGGGTTACTCATACCATGCTGAGAGTGGTCTGTCTGTCTGTCTGTCTCTCTCTCTCTCTCTCACACACACACACACAAACACACACACACACACACACCCCTACTCCCCATTCATTACTCTTCAAAAATCTACAGTTGGAGGGATAGGAGGATGTTTAAATGGAGGTTAGGATAAAAGACAGGGAAACCTGTTCCAGATTAGGAGAGAGCTACAAATCAAAGAATTAAATGCAATATGTAGACTCCATGTGAACAGCAATGCTAACCAACCAGCTCCTTAATAAAAAGCCATGTTGAAGGCAATCAGACAAGTCTGTCATAATTTGGTACTAGATGAGGTTAAGGGAGCTGAGCTGTATCTAAGTGGCAAGCATTCACCTAGTGTGTTTGAGGCCCTATGTTCAATCCTCAGCACTGAGGGGAGACAGGGGGTAAGAATGTCTCAGGGCTGGGGTGTAACACAATAGGAAATAAGCCTAGCATGCAAAAAGCCTCAGGTTCAGTCCCCAGTACAGAGTCAGGCAAGAAGGTAAGTCATCTTTGTTCACGAATAATAACATCTATATTAAAAATGATAAAGCATTTTGATATCGTTGGATTGGCTTCAAAATATCTCAAGAAAAAAAATCAAAAGAAGAATAAATGCACCCAGAGAAAAGTTCATTGCTGAGTCCAGGTAATCGAGTTACAGGAAGGTTGACTCTTTTATTCTATTTTTATACAATATATTTCCCTTAGATACACTACATGCTATTAGACAAATTTCCTGAAATACAACAGCACCAGAACCAAGCCACAGTCTTAAGTTGGCCAAGTTCGAGGCAAGCCAAAGTCTTTTCCAAAGCAATGAAGGGTCTTCTTCCTTCGATGAAGCTTTATGTCTAAGAAACTCCCTCCAGCTCCAGCTATCTCTAATGCTCATTTCCAAAAACCACATCTACTGATCTCTCCCTTTAGAAGTTCCTGGAACACCACCACACTGCTAATGTCAGGAAAGAGAAAAGGATGATTTATCATACCCAGACCCCGCACCTGCCGCTATCCTAGTGAGCAAAAACAAGCCTTGTACACAATGTTAGCCACCCAAGCTCACACAAGCCTTGATTACATACAGCTTAGAGTCCAAGGCTGACTAAAAACCAAAAACAAACAAACAAAAAACACTATCTATGGATAAGGTAAAAAGAGGTATCTATTCTTGATTTAGAGGGTTAAAAAGTACACGGAGAGGGAGGAGCTGAAGTAATGATTCAGTACTTGTTGCTCTTGAACAGGATCCAGGTTCAATTCCCAGCACCCACACGATGGTCCATAACCATCTGTAACTCCAATGCCCTTTTCTGACCTCTACCATTTCTATGTGTGGTGCATACACACACATGCAAGAAAAACACTCACACATAAAATAATGTGACTAAAGCTAATTTTAAAAGTAAATATGTATTTGGCTGAGAATGTGCTAGTTGTCACCTGTGAAGAAATTTCAACTACGGAGTTTCCTCCACCAGACTGCCCTGCCCTGAAAGCAAGTCTGTGGGACATTTTCTTGATTAATGATCGCTGTAGGAGGGCCCAGCCCCTGTGAGTGGTACCATCCCTGGGCAGGTGGTCCTGAGTTGTGTCGCAAAGCAAATTGAGAATGCTATAGAGAACAAGCCAGTAAGCAGCATTCCCCTGGTGGACTATAACTTGTAAGCCGTGCAAGCCCTTTCCTCCCCACGCTGCTTTTCGGTCATGGTGTTCAGAACCGCAATAGTAAGCTAACCAGGACAGCAGTTTACTAGCAGAATGCTTATCTAGCATGCACAAGGCCCTGGGTTCAATCCTCAGGACTATGAAAGGGGCTATGTGTATGTATAGTATGTGTATATATAAAGTTACATATATATATATATGCATATAACTTCCAGGTACTTGAAAGAAGGTGATGTTCATCACCACCGTTTCAGTGACCACTACCTTTCATCTAAGCACTAATGTTTCTTCAGTCACCTGATGGTTCTGCATACTGAACGGAGCTTCCATCACATGGGTCTGCAGTTAGATGGCCCAACGGTAAATGTGTTTCTTCACACAACACACACACACACACACACACACACACACACACACATCACATCAGCAGCCCTTCCCCTCCAACTTCACGCTGTAGGGCTCCAGGAACTTACCTTTGCCATGGGCTTTAACAACAACCTAAACAACTGTGCAGCCACAAGTGGCAGCAGTGCCCCAAGAACAAGGGATGATGTCCCGTCATGTCCGGAACTTACAAACGATGCGTGCATCCAAGACTCAAACAGATATTCCACAGATTACAACAGGCACAGTTGCAAATACAGAGTGAGCCTCCCTAATTAAATAATCCAAAAACCTGAAACTTCTTGAGCATAGCTGTGCCATGCCATAGATGGAAAATTCTACACCATGATAGAAAATTATTAAACTATATAAAATTACCCTTAAGATATATAAGGTGTATAAGGAAAACAACTTTTTGTATTTGGGTCCCATCTCCAAGGTTTCTCACGTTTATGTAAATGTCTCAAAATCCAAAACAATTCTGGTCGCTGGCATTTTGGACAAATGATACTTTTAACCTCTAACACCAAACACACATGCAAGAACCCTGACAGGAGGATACTAAGTTGTAGATTTACACACAGATGAGGGTGTGAAGAGGCCTGGAAGACAGGCTGAGAATATAGCTCAGAGGCCCTGACTGAATTTGATCCCAGCACCACGTAAGACGGGTAGGGTGGTGCATGCCTACAGTCTCGGGACTATAGAGGCAAGAGAATCAGACATTTCAGGTCATCCTCGGTGATACAGTGAGTTCAAGGCCAGCCAGGAGTACATGAGATTCTATTCCAAAACAGAAAAGGCATAGCCAGGAACGGTGGCACATGCTCTTTTAATCTCAGCACTCAAGAGACAGAGGCAGGTGGACATCTGAGTTCGAGGCCAGCCTGGTCTACAAAGTGACTTCCAGGACAGCCAGGGGTAGACAGAGAAAACCTGTCTCGAAACCAACGCCTTAAAAAAAAGAAAGGGGTCAGGACTAGAGAGATGGCTCAGTGGTTAAGAGCGCCTGCTGTTTTTGTAGAGGACTGGTTCAGTTCCAACACATACATGGCAGCCCATAACTGTCTATAACTCCAGTTCCAGAGAATCGGATGCCCTCTCTTGGCCTCAGCAGGCCCAAGGTATGCAGGTTGTATACACATGCACACATGCCTGCAAAACTCAAATACACATCCATGGTGATGCACAACTCAAATCCCAATACTGGTGAGGTAGAGGCAGGTGAATCGCTTTTGAGTTGAAGGTCAGCAGGAGCTACATAGTGAGACCCTGCTCCAAAGAAAGGAAGGAATGCAGGCCGGGACAGAACCCGAGGTCAGTTCCGGAAAGTGCAGGTGTACCTCCCTCCCGGGCACCTTCAACAGGCAGCCCCAATGCCAGAAGTCATCTCACCACTCTGCTCCCTCCGTCTGCAGAGGGAAATAATACGCTGGGGACACCTCAAAGCCCCTCATGGACGAGACGGAACCTACAGGAGCTGCTCGGGTCGAAGGCTCAGGTTAGCGCCAAAGGGTAGCCTTGAGAGTCATGGTGTAATCTTATCACAACCCAAAGTACACATGGCTATATCAAACCAGACAAAAACTGGCTCGTCCCTTCGGGAATAGGACCTATTCTCTGTGCATGTGTGGCTTCTGCAACTGACCTGTCTGCTGCTGGTGGGCAGCCCGGGGAGCCCAGGGAGCCCTGGCTCCCACAACCAGTTACCAACGACCACCATCTGAGCCTGTGTGACATTTGTAGGAAGAACACTGATGCTCAAAAGGGACCCAAGGCATTCTGGGCAGAAGGATAAAGGGCAGAAGTGAATGGGTCCAAAACAGTGATCTGGACCTCCAGATGTCCCCACTTAAAGGAGGCTGACCTCACAGGGTAGGACCAAAGGGAAGGCCTGCTTAGGCCACGGCTCACGCAAACTCTCCATCCCCGAACAGAAGGCCACTCCTACCCTTGCTCCTAGAGACCCTTCTCTATCTGCAGAGATCTCTCTCCTCACTGCTACTATGTAAGCTTGGCTCCAGCAAGCCTATGCCCTGATGCCACAGCGGAGTCCCATCACTATGACCCTGCGCATGTCAATCACAGCCTACAGCTTTCTGTCTTGCTGTCCAGACTGAGGCTTGACCTCCTGACCCTTAGTGTATAGACTGCTGACTGGCTGCTTCCAACGGCAGCACCTTTACTTGCACGTCTCCAAGCTCAATCCTTAATCACACACCAGCTGGCCCCCTCCCGGGGCTCCTTCCTGGGAAGCCACAAGGAAAAGAAAGCCCCAGACAGCAGCAATAAGGTTGACAAGTCACCAGCTTCACCTTTTCCTTAATCCAATCCTGCCTTGCCTACTTTGGATCCGCCATGAAACTTGAGCTCCCAAAACTTTGAAAACTCGTTCCTGAGATATGGCAGGTCAGTGTCATTCAAGCTGAACAGCACTGTGCTGTGGCATATGCAATGCTGAGGACCTCTGTCACAGCCTCCAGTGGGCCAAAGGGATGGAGGCTTGCTAGAGTACGCAGGCTCATCCCCAGGACTCAGTGGAACTCTTTAAAAAAATATTTATACACACTATATTAGCATATGTACATATATATATCATCAGTGAATGTACATATACTAATATGTACATTAGTATCTATGAACATAAATTAATATGTGTATCTATATAAACATATAAATGAGGCAGAAGTGTTATCATGGCACAGTCAAAATGCACATATCTACATGAAACCAAACTGGCTCATTTCTATTGCAGACATCATCCATTCTATGGGTGGTTTCCTCAGGGGACCCTCTGCTGTCATACAATGGCACCCCGAGTGCCAGTACTATACTTCCATACAGATCGAGATATGTATGTACACACACACACACACACACACACACACAGAGAGAGAGAGAGAGAGAGAGAGAGAGAGAGAGAGAGAGAGACAGACTGAGATTGAGAGAGAGAGAGAGAGAACTACCTCACTTAAAACAAAATAGAGCAATTAAAAAAGAAAAGCATCCTAGGAAAGCCAACAAAACACACCAACAGCACGACCCCACTAGCAAGATACTGTTTCAATAGCTGCCATTTAATAGTATTGAGCCCCTACATGACAAGCCCTGCCCCTGGCTCTGTCGGGGGAGTGAACTCGAGCTGTTCTGCTAGGGAAAACTACCCTGGTCACCTTCATTCCAGCAGGAGGAAAAGAGACTGTAAACATTAACCAGACCAGAGACAGGACAGCCAGTGAAGGTGATACAATCTCATGTGGCACCAGCATCCACCTCCAGCATTCTGTCATCTGATGATGGACTGCTTCGCCTCAGACGCTCATTGGTCCAGGGAAACCTGAACGCTACGAGCAATGTTCTCAGATAAGTGGTTTCTCTCTCAAAGTAAAAGGTGGATCAGAAAATGAGCACACAAGGAGGTCAGGGATGCCTGTTACACACTGCCTCAGGCGTCGACTGAGTTCCACACACAGTAACCTGTCCCCCAGGAAAGGTGAGAGGAGTGTTGGAATGAACGGCAGGGAGGACCAGAATTTCCTCTCTCAACGTTCAAATTCCTGAGTCACGAATTGGAACCCGATGCTGTAACTTACACACTATCTCTGGTGTACGCATAGACACACAGAGACACACGCAAGTGCGCACACGGACATAAACACACACACACACACACACACACACACACACACACACACACACCTTTATGAAGTTGCATTAGCTTCCAGATCCGTTGTTTAAAACCCTCCCTCTCCCAGGCACTTTGAGATAAAAGCTGTATCTGCCCCACTGGCCAGCCGTCAAATTCTGGCACTTGCCTCAGCTACGACCAGAGCAGTCTTTCCAACAGTGGAAGAAGGCACAGGCTGCGCCAGCAGAGCAAGGGTTAATGGAAGCTGACCGCAGCACAGTTGTTAAGGTAATCAATACCACTGAGATACTAAAGCAGCATAAGCCACAATATTGATTGCCAAGAAGATGATAAAACTGTTTATTATGATAATTGCAGGGTCCCTGCAAGATGCTCCTAGCGCTTCCTAAAGCTGTTTACAAAACTAATAAAGATTTGCCATTTCAAGGTCTTTCCTTTGAGCCAACCCCTCAAACTCCTACTCCCTACCCAAATTCAGGTCTCACTCCTGAGGTGCCCCACCTAGGCAGTAGGTCCTAGGTGCAGCGCCCCACTCAGAAGCCTGAGGAACCAACCTAACCCCTTGCCCTCTGGAAGGAAGAGAAGTGTGGCCAGCTGACACCAGGGTGTGCACAGTCCCTCCTCAGAGCCCACCATGTGACAGCTGCCGGGCTTAACCGAAAGAGGGGGTTGCTCTGGGCGCCCCAGCCTGACATCCATTTGTTAGAACACTCACTGGAGAAACCACATCACCTTGATTGGTAATTAAAACTTCTCTGGAGAACTTGGTGGCTGTGGAACTCACTGAATACCATCCGGCAGAGACGCTAGGGTGTGCCCCGCTCCCGACACATGCCAGCAGTGGCCTGGACTGCTGAGGGAGGACCAGGTCTGGAGTTCTACCACACCCAGGGCACCAGCTGAGTGGGAACACACTCCTTCCTAGCCACAAACACATCCCTCTGCTTTGAGATGGAGAGCAGGACCCACACTGTCGTGATGAACTGCAATGTGGACATGTTTTTTAACAGCTGGTGTTACGGGTGTTTTATAGAACCCTGGAGTCCTGAGATCAAGTATGATCGCCTCAGCCCCACAAACCTAGGCAAAAAAAAAAAAGGGGGGGGGGTGTCTTCAAAGCACAAAAGAGAAGGGAGCTCACATGTTTTGGAAGAGCCCAGTGGCATCTAGAAGGCAGGCCGGTCTGCCCTCACTCAGTACTCAATAGCTCTTGGCTTCATGTCCAGTAGCCAACTGCCTGGGTGTGGCCTGCAACATCACTTCTGCAGCTGAGGAAAAGGACTCCTGGCCTAAGCAGGAGGACAGTGAGGCGGTATCTCTTCTGTTGTCTCTCCCCAGTTGAAAGTAGAGAAAAAGTAGTATTGAGACTCTTGCCTGGGCTCCAACCGCCTCTGCTCAGGCTGAGAAGCCACTGCTTTCTAGCTGCCCCAGCAGCTCCGGAAGGCCACAACCCACGAACTGAACCTGTGCATACACATGCACCGTTTAATTTTGGAGACAAGCAGAGACACGCACGCCTTTGTAGACACCTGGCTCTGCCTCACCTACTCCCAATCATACAGAAATCAGAAACACGGAGCCAGTTTTATGCAGAGTGTAATCTCTTTGCCAAAGACCTGGTCGTGAACTCACAGGTACCACAGCGTGGCTGGAAGGGATGTACCAGGATCATCTTAACCCGGATACCTGCTCTTACAGGAACCGTCTGGCACCCAGGAATGGCTGAGGGAAATGGAAGGCTTCTCTGTGACTACATTTCGCAAACGGCACACTCCCAGGAAAAGAGCAAAGGGCTTCCCCCATCCACCAAACTCCAAGCAGGATTCTCACTCATTCACATACACCCATGAGATCCATATTGACAAATGCCTCCCTGGATTTGATACCAAAAAGAGATTAATATTAAGAGTAACTAATTTTGCTGTTACCTTTTAACCTCACTTGCACATATCAGTTTGACTCTTAACAATAATTTCAACAACAAATATATATATATTATATATATACACACACACACACACATCACATACACACACACATATATATACATACACATACACACACACACACACACACATATATATATATATATATCCACCCTAAGAATCATATAGTCCACACTTGGAAACCCGCCCACAATGGCCATCCAAGCCTGCTAAGTGCTAAGAACCATTTAGGAGCATTGTAAACCATTAGGGCCATTAGCTCTAATCTGACCTCAACAAAATAAATCAACCTGCTAGGAACAAATTTAGAAGCTTTCCAAAGTCAAGTTCTGAAACCCCGAACAGCTTACAAGCGCAATGCAGGGCAGGAACAAGTAGCCAGACCTGGAGCTACCTCTGCCCCCACCTTCCCCAAAGCCAAGAGAAGTGGGCACACTCACTGGAAGACAAAGCAGGCTGGCAGAAGCCACTGGCCACAGACGGCTGTAGAATTCACTCCACTCCTTTCTGCACTGACCCCATGCATACTTTTCACCCAGACAGTGCTGAGTACCTACTTCCAAAACACGTAAATATCTGGGTTTATTTTCAAGATAGCCTGTTGGCTTCCATCGGTGCTAACTCATTCTCAGCAAGGGTCAGTGCTCATTCAGCCAGCCTTCGTGTCTTCGCATGCACAGGTAGGAGATAAATTAAGTGAGTACGTGAATCAACATAATAAATAATTTCTCCAGCGTAACATAACCATCAGCATACTCTATAAATTTATAGTGTAAAATCATTGTGGCCCTTCATCTTTATTCTCAGCTGGTAATTACTTACTACATTTTTTTTAATGTCAATGGGACTTCCTGGATAAAGACACAGAAAGTGAAACAAACTATGGTACCATCCATTGCCATCAGCAGAGGGGAGAGGAAAGGGAAGGCCAACCATACTAGACAAGCAGGCCGTCGACGTGTGTAAGTCAACAACCCCTATGTGCGTTTAAATGCTAAAAACACACTGTAGACTCATTTCAGGGCAGAAGAACTAAGTAGCAAGAGTGAAGGAAAACAAGTTAGTAAGCGGAGAGCCAGGGCCTAGCACACTGAGTTCTATAACCCGAGTCTGGAATTGCTAAAAGCTGAGTAATCCTTTCCAGCTCCACCCAACATGGATTTCCAGGTATCAAATTATATGTTAATTACACCAATGTGAAGTTATATGAGGGGAAGTGGTATTAGTCAGCACCCAGGGGCGGAAGTTCGGGAAAACTTGAGTTTTGTGAAGCATGTTTTTGTGCACAGGCCTGAGGCATCCCTGGCTCCAGACAAGGAACTCAGAACAGCAGCCCCCAAGTTATCTTCCCACCTCTTGGGGCTCCACAGCCAGACAGACCCCTGTGCCTCTTTAGCTGAACTTCCCCAACTTAGGACCCAGGTTCTCTTCCTGCCTGTGTATCTGGCACACGGGGTAAACAGTGCTCCACCCCAACCCTGCTCAGGCTCAGCCAGACGAAAGCTGGGAGAGGAACAGCTTCCCCTAAAGT
This sequence comes from Peromyscus leucopus, assembly GCF_004664715.2. Lineage (NCBI taxonomy): Eukaryota > Metazoa > Chordata > Mammalia > Rodentia > Cricetidae > Peromyscus > Peromyscus leucopus. The sequence continues at coordinate 110,639,249 of NC_051067.1, read as the reverse complement.
GGCCAAGGGGTGTAGGTTACCCTTTCCAGGTCTGGCAACGCCTAAGGTTCGGGATAGCACTGTGTCCTACATTGCCCTGACTTCGGGAGCCAGAGACACCCATTGTACCTGTGCAGAGACACAGCAGAAAATTCAAGAACTGCCAGGACATGAGCAGCAGAACTCGGTACCTCCCAGGTGCTACTCTTGTCCTGATGTGAATGAGGAGCACTGGGGAAGTCCAGGCCTGTCCCAGCCAGAGTGGAGACACAGAACACAGGGTCTTGATACAGTTATGCAGGGATCTCAGAGGTGACCGACCCATCAGGAGAAACTGCACCCTTTTTTCCTCTGGCCTTTCTCTTTTTAAACCCTTTTCTCCCCTAATAATATACTCAATAGGCAGATGTGAGAAAGGCACTCAATACCTTCACATGGAACAATACCAAAGAAACCCTGCACACAGCAGGGTTTGAATAGCGTTAGTTTGGTATATACTAATCTATATTAGTAGAGTGTATACTTTGTAGTATTGGTACAGTAGCTAGTGTAACACAGAATGTAGTACAGACCAGCCTACAGTGTGATACAGTATTAGCATGGAATAGCAATATACTGTAGTATTAGTATAGTGTAGCAATAGAAAGGCAGAGTAGGTGGCAGTACTCTAGTACACACACAGTAGTAGTGTGAGTGTTAACTCACATCTGCACTTGGCTGACATCCTAGCAGACAGATCATCTGAAAGCTACAAGTGGCTGGGGGGATGCAGCTCATTGGCAGATGGCTTGCCAAGCATCATGCATGAACCCCTGGCTTCCATCCCCTACACAGTAAGTAAGTAAATAATAAATAGATAAATAAATAAATGCCATGAATTCTTAGCCTGCTTCTGGCCTCAGGTTCATAAGATATAAGTAGGGGCTCACAGCTGCCTTACCTGGTTGCGAAGCTTTCTGAGCCTGGTAAAGGGTTTCTGAGACAGCGGATGGTTAGTAGCTGTTTACTGTTAATCCTCACGCACACAAACACACAGAGAAGAAGTGGACTTGTTTCATTCAGTGCACAACCCAACAAAGACTCTAACCTCATTTTCGAGGCTCAGCGAAATGAAGTCCTGCCTGTAGTCAACACTGGGCTTGAAAACAAGTCCCCCCACAATCTGCAGGGGGCACACGCTTAGACGTTCCTTGGATGTCTGAAACTGTAGGTAGGACTGAATTCTAAATATACTGTTCCCCATCTCACATACACATACATATGACGATGCTCAGTTTAGGCACAGCAGGTTAACAACAACGACAAACAGCCAAGGAGAAAAGCTGAATAATATGTTATAATAAACATTACTTAAAACTTACGAATCCTTCCTTTCTGGAACTTTCCATTTAGTATTTTTCAGGCCCTGAGTAAGCTGGGGTAACAAAAACTGGAGGGTGAAGTGGCAGATAAGGGTGTTCTCAGATTTCACTCCAGTGTCTCTTGCATATTTATTCTCTAGACTACCATACACACACTCATGGCCATGGTCTAGCACGTTCTTAATGACACATGGGTGAATACAGCATGCCCTGTGTGTGTTTGAGCAATGTAACTAGCACCCATTGTACTTCCTTAGATATTCCTGCTTGGGGCAAGGCAAAATCAGGTATGAACAGTCTAACCCAGAGTGCCCACTCAAACAAAAATGTAAGTCAAACAGCACAGAACAGACAGACTCCAAGACACAGCAAAACAATGCTCCAAGTTGTCTCCTTCTCTCAGGCTGGGCAAAACCGACCTTCCTAGCAGTCAGCCAGAGAGTCACCAACCATCCAAGCACCATGTCCTGGTTTCCTCTCTCTATCAATCTGGCTGTGTGCTAAGCATCATCTCTGATGCAAAGCCTTCTCTCCTTCCTTCAGGCTTCCTGAGAAGGGTCGTGTGAAGGGTTATCTGCCTCCGTGACCTCTTCAGTCATCAATAGCCTTCTGCCTTTCCCCTCCCCCCACCGAAGCCGGGCGGCAGAGCCAGCCCTCGGCTCTCCCCATTAATGCCTTTCTCTGTGTCCGGCTACCACAGGAGGGCTGGTGAGTGAGAGCCTCTGGACCTCTGGCTGACCTCGGCTGACAGGCTCAGAGCCCCCTCTGTCCACTGATCTAATGTCAGGCAGAGTAATTAGCCACCACGTAGTAACTGCAGCTTCTCACTGTGCTGGACCAAGGATGCAAAAATCCCCTGGAGGAGCCCTGTCAGAGACCCCCACCCACACAGATGCATCTATCTGCTCAGAGCAAAAAGGAAGGAGTCAGCAACAGTGCTGAAGGAGGCCAGCACTTTCCAGGGATTAATTAAAGTGGGACTTGGGTAAGAACTTAGGGAGCTACAAAAGAAAATTGGTAAACAAAGGCAAGTGGCCAAGGAAGACATCTAGGGCTTGCCTGGAGAACCCTATTCAGGGAACCGAAGCTCTCAAGCTAGACAGACACAGTGCACAATGAAGTTTCATCTCAGCCTCGGGAGGAATGTGGGAATTAGCCTTGGGGAAGCATCAGGAGGAGATGCAAGAGGTAGCACACCCAGCACAGGACGGCTCGGCCCACCTTAACCCTTCACCCACGTCTAGCTCGGCCCACCTTAACCCTTCACTCATGTCTAGCTCGGCCCACCTTAACCCTTCACTCACGTCTAGCTTCCATTACCATTTCAACTCAAACATGCAGTGCTGTTCACCTTTTAGAAGATGCTTCAGGGGCAGCCTTCAAGGACCTGGAGTGCTGTTTACGTTTTGGGTATTCTGCCAGACTCCAAGAGGCCACCTCCTCCACCCTATGTAACACGGTTCAGGGTAACACACGAAGTCCCCTCTGAGAAACAAAGAGGCGGGCCTGCACACACAGCAGCAAGCCCTTACTGGGATTCAAACTGAAGCATCTTCTCACTCTAACAGGACAGTGAGTGTGACCTCCCCGCCCACCAGCACCAGGGTCAGCCCTGTGAAGTGCTCACTCACCTCCACTCCAATGGCCTCTACCTGCTCTTTGCTTTCCATTCCCTGGAGATGCTGGCACCCAAGAGAACTCCCGGAAGTTTTTCCCTAGCAGAGGCAACAGGTTCAGAAGTCACAGCAGCTTCCCATCCAAGCACTCCAGAGACTTCCAATTTCCTCTCCCCACCACAGTACTGTCTGGTTTCCCAATGCATCCGGGACAACTCTGGGTCGCATCCAGTGACAAACTCCAGGGTGGCAGCAGCGGATTGCGCGGATTCACCCTCCATTTGCTTCTCCAAACAATTAATACACTTAATAACTCTGGCCCCCGCGACAGAGTCCTCAGACGGCCCTCGATTAACCTCTCCCCACTACGAGCAGTGGGTCTCCACCAGTGTTCTTCTGCTCCCTATCACTTAATCATTTTTTAATCCACAACAAGGACTTTGCGCCACACTGTGGTTTTGTTCTCTCTTAATCTTTTATGAGGGACCTTATGAAAAGCTTTCAGAAAATACAAGGGAATTTTGCCTACCAGGTCATCTTTATTATTTTAGAATTCTTTATGAAGAAATTACAGAGCTTAATGTTGTAAATGAATATTTAAAACTCGGCATTCGCTTAGACATGCAAGTCTGACTCAGGTTATATTTAAGTCGCCGCGGTATTATCTCCATCTTTAGAAATATTCTTGTCTGCCTACAAGGAACGAGTGAGTGACTCTCCTACCCTGACCCAAAAGGACGGCAAGTCCTGTGAGTGCCCAGGACCTTATGGGTCAGTAAAAAAAAAAAAAAAAAAAAACTTAGCACATACTGAATACCAATGGCGCATACTCATTCCGGTGACTTTTGAACAGCAATTGGTCAAAAGTCACTGGGTCCAGGAAAGCCTGGATGCAGCCAGCCTGTTTTGACTTCAACTTTTTCCAGATTATCCCAGGACGATGAGAAGCAAACAGCTGGTCAGCCCATCTGCAGGGAGCTGGCCACAGCTTGACACTGGCACAGTCTCCATCCCTCTTAGACACATGTTTGTCGTGGCTACCGTTCCTACTCAGCATTTTTCAACCAGCTTAGCTCTGCACTCTGGAGCAGGTTCCCCCTGATGGGACAATTAAAGATGTACAAGGGGACAGGGTGTTTCTTGGTCATCTAAAAATTATTTTTCCTGGAATGTCTAAAGGTAAAACATTTAGTTAAATATACATCTTTTTAAGACCTGGGCTCAAGCGCGGTTCTGGAATTCTGGAATTCATTTGAAAGCTTTCCTATCAAGTAAACCAGACAGTTAAAAGACTCAGCGTCACACCAGCACACTGTCCTCATCACCAGGGGGACTCCATAGCCTTCTTGATCCCCGTCTCTGCTTATAAAACTATACATAGCCCAATGCTTTGCTTCAGTCCTCGAAACTGTAACTAGGGTCCTGAATTAGAGAGCCAGATGAGATATGCCTGCCACTTCTCCAGAACATAAATGATAGCGACATTAACAAGTTCCAGGAAATAGTCTACGGACTCCAGAGTAATCGGCGGTTGTTTATACTTGAGTTAGACCGTCTTTGTCAATACATCATGGGACACCTGGTGGGAGGAGAGAGGCAACCCCCTCCATACATTCAGCACGCCACATGTACACACACATGTAATAATAAAAATAAATAGATAGATAAACGCGTAAATAAATAGATAAATAAATAAAGTGTGGGCTATTTTTTTTAAGCGTCACCTAATGGAACTGCCCAAATTCTGTTTTCACCGTGCTCCTCTCAGCTCCTGACGCCCTAGAGGGCGGAATAGGAACTGCAAGTCCAGGCGCCCCATTCCGGCAAAGCAGCAGTTCAGCCTGCACTTAATGAGCTCTTGTAAGGAAGCAGGAAGTCTATAAAGTAATTTAAATAACTTCCAGTCCTGAAATAAAGGAAATTAAACCGCTGGCACAAACCTGTCTGATGGACAACTTCTTTGTCCCTCGGATCACATCCACAGTCACAGCTGTCATAGGCCTCTTCCCAAGGCCAGCCCCCAAATTCCTCTCCTATGAAACACACAAAGGCTGTCAATCCTCACAGCTCTCCCAGCCTCTGCAGAGACCTGAGCCAGGGATGTGGTGGGGCAGGCAGCAAGCACACAGGCATCAGCCCATGAACCCCACCCAGGGAGATCTGCTACACCCCACTGTCGGACCTCTGGCAAATCACAAGGGACTTCCGCACATCAGCACGACGCAGGGAAGGCCTGGATCTGGCCAAAGGACCTTGAGAATTATAAGAGGGTCAGATGAGAAGAGAGCAAACTGAAAGGAAAAAAAAAAAAAAAAATGCTGGTATCCTTTGAGCCACCCCGGGCCCTCAGGCCTCGGAATTTCTCAACCTTCTGCTCCAGAAGCCCCATCCTACCGTGGCTCTCCTCCTCCTTACTAAGAATGTTTATTCTTAGTTTCTTCTGAGCTCTTAACTGCAGGTAATTATTTGCCTGGATAATAGTTAGCCCTTCTGGACATTGTTTTCCCACAGGCAGAGACCGTGCGTGGCCTTTCATCTTCTAGAAACCAGTGTGACCAGAGCACCAAGCAGATCCTTGATAAAGCACTGGACTCCACCACCCCTGTGGCTGCCCAGACATCCACCCAATACCAACTTGTTACCAATGAGCCGCTGACTGTCCACAAAACAAGGCAAAACTATCTTCACAAGGTGAGACCCATAACCTGCTGTGAGTCTACAGGGAGGGGGCCGGACTGGGGGATCAGGACCCCTCTCTGCACGAAGAGCCCCAATTTCCCACCTGCATCCCTTGAAAGGCGCATCCTCTGTGGCCACGGCTGTCTCACCTGGTGAATCTAAACTGCCAGGTGCTAGGGGTTGTTTCTGGCCATAGAGTGAAGTTTACTTTCCTGATAACAATCAAGCAGGTATGAACTAGTCTGACCAGTACTGTGGACACAGGATCACTACAAAGACAAACTTAAAAAAAGCTTAAGATCCCTCTCGTTCCTCTGGTTGCACAGCCACTGTTATGGGCAATCTGTGAAGACTCAACTCCTCTGCAGCAAAGGCCAAGAATGAGGCAGGACTTTCTTCATGGACAAAAAAAGGTGCCACCCTTCTGTGCAGGGAAGCCAGGATGCTGGTACCCTTGAAAGAGAACCATGGTTCTTGCTCAAAGAGAGACTCAACCAAACCCCCTTTGAGAAAGGAAATCACCAACAGAAACCTGGCTTTACTTTCTAGAATGCCACGGCGGGTCTCATCTTACTGTTTTGTTCTTTGTGCTGCTGGTAGCCGAACCCAGGGCCCTGCAGGACACTCCTGACCTTCACAGACAGACTCCCATGCGAACTCGCTCTATCAGCCCCAACAATTTCTGCAGGTGTACAACCTCTGTGTGCCACACCGTGGCAGCTGTATTTTGATGCATGTGTGGTTTGCTGGTGGTAGTGAGTGGTATTTGGGGTTTTTTTTGTTGTTGTTGTTCTGGTTTTAGTTTTGTGTTTGTTTTTTTGTTTTTTTTGTTTTTTTGGTTTTTTTTTGGGGGGGGGTTGTTTTTGATGCTGGGAATTAGACCCAGGGCCTCACGTATGCTAAGCACCCTGTCACAGCATTCTTAATACCACTGAAGACTTCAAGGTGCTATCACGTTTGGGGCCTGTGTAACCTGCAGGATTGCATTCAGAGGGTCTAGGGGCCTGTTTGAGCAATCACTGTCTTTCCTTAAAGGCCTTGCAGGTTGAGCAACCGTTGTCCTTTACCCTGGAGGGCTGCTGAAATTCTTGAGCAATATCGTTCCCCTCCAGGACTTCCCACGGTCCAACCCCACAGTCCCTGCCCACCAAACGACACTCACATCTCATAACTACGGGGGAAGCTAGTCTCTCAGCCATAGTGTGGCCAAGGCTGGAAAGGATGCAATCTGAGGACAGTCTGTCTACAGTAGCTTAATCCAAGAAGCAAATACAGATTGTTCACCGTGAAATTATTTATAGGACTCCCCACTACAGAAAAACCTGACTTCCCACCAAGTCCCCTGACCAACCAACACAAACTATGCTGCATCTAAATCAGTGGTTCTCAACCTGTGGGTCATGATCCCCTTGGGGGTCAAAGGACCCTTTCACAGGGGTTGTCTAAGTCCATCAGAAAACACAGATATTTATATTACAGTTCATAACAGTAGCAAATTTACATTTATAAAGTAGCTACGAAAATAATTTTATGGTTGGGGGTCACCATAACATGAGGAACTATATTAAAGGGCCGTAGCCTTAGAAAGGTTGAGAACCAGTGCTCTAAATCCTTCACCTAAAATAGAGGCCACAGTGGCAGGCATGATGGCTGATGCCTGTAATTCCAATATCCATTAGGCTGAGGCAGGAGGGCTGCCATGAGTTCACATGCCAGCCTGGGCTACATATCAAGATCCTGTCTCAAAAACAAATATGGGAGCTACCTATATAATTGTAAATTTCCTAATAACCACATTTTTTAAAGGAGGAAGAGGTAAGGTGGATGGTAATACATCTTATTTACCCCATTATCTAGCATCTGATCTCAAATGTAATCAATCCAAATTTTATTAAGGTATGCTCTCTTTCTTTGGGTAAAATATGAAATCTGTTTTATGCTCCCAGAACAACTTTCCTTGTGCTCGATGGCCACACCTGACCAGTGGCTGCTGTACTCTGTGACTGAAGACTCAGCCCCCCTGCAGATGAGCTCTCAGTCCCCAGCTCTCTCCGGCCTCTCTGTAACAGCTGACACACGCTCTTCTTACCCACGGACACTACAGAAACTCCCACTACCTGAGCCTCGTCACAGCATTTCCAGCTGCGTTTGGATGACATGTCACAAAGTTCAGCCTGCCAGTGCTAGAGTGACCAGATTTTCAAGGAATCCTGTACAACTTATTGATTACATTTGAGAGCAGATGGTCCAGCAGCTCTTCTCTTGAGGCCTTATCCATCACTAAACTAAAGCCTGGGGTTTCATGATTTAAAACCCTCATAACTCTGTCTGTCCTTAACCATACGTAACTAACTCTACGCTGGTCACGCAGCCAACTGGGGTGTTGCTCATGATCAGAGATGTCTGCCTTATCTAACTCATGATCACACCAAGGTGCTTCTGCCCTAGTCATGCGAGTTTGACAGGACACATACAAGCAGATGAAACATACTCAAATGACTGACTGAGGTGGTTCCTTAAGTAATCTTAAGGTACAGAGAGGCACGGGAAAACTCCACGGGCTTTGGAAACTCAGTCCAGAGCTGGGCAAGATTGGCTCAGGCCTGACCACTCTACCTATTCCTGCACAGAATGGATTCCACACTACTGAGAACCACACAAAGCAGATATGGACCAGCCTTCCAGGGCCAGGCAAGAGGGGTCCCTCATGAGCCTGCAGCTGCAAGTCTGGAAGGGGCCCATTTTCTTTACAGCACCAACAAGCTGTGCATCTCTTTTCTGAATCTGGACTGATCCCATCCACCAGAGCTCATGATGGATGTGATCTAGAAAGCATCACTGGCAAGCTAAAGCCTCTTCGGTCCAGACTGGGCTCTGAGAGCAGGGCAATCAGGGAGAAGCGGAAACACAGAACACCGTTCACTCTGGCTCCCTGTTCTGGCTGTAGGCAAGAAAAGGTGTGCACGGAGCTTTGGTGCGGGCCAAGGCTGGGCTTGCTTCCCAGAACCCCACAGGGGACAGAGCTGGCTCCCAACCTACAGACTCAAAGGGCTGCTTTGGAACAGGTGGAGGGGCCGGCCCAACTAAGAATCCTGAACAAGAACAAAGAGTGAGGACCACTGTGTGTCCACACTCTCCTCAACACTCAACAGCCTCCTCAGCTCTCCCGTCCACAAGGGTCCCTAAACCTGTCCCCAGGGCACCAAAGTGAGGGACAAAGAGCATGTGGAGAAGGGAGGAAGGAGGCGGCTCTTGCTGGCGAGCCGATGGGTGTGAGTGCTGAGTATTAATTAAAAGCCATCTGGGAACAATGGGCTTTTCATACTTGGAGCCCGCTCCGCACAAAGCTCAGCTTGTTCTAAGGGAGGACTCTCCTTTGCTTTTTTTTTTTTTTTTTTTTTTTTTTTTTCTTCTCCTTACTCATTTCCTAGGGTTGTGGCAATGTCTGGCACCCAGCTCAACCCACTGGAGTATCCTTTAACCAGAAGACGTGCCAGGCCAGCCTCCTCCTTGACTGCCTAATGGCCACATGCAGACAACCAGAAGAGACAACTGCAGGAAGCGCCTCTACTCCAGCCCATGGCTTCCCAGGCTCCTGGGTGTTTCCCTCCACAGCTGCCTAGCCCACAGAAACACACTGGGCATCTGCAGAGGCCCAACACCCATGTCCTTCTCAAATTACACTGCATGTACCACACCCAGTGGACACAGGGCATGGAATCCTGAGACTAACTGTCCAGCTAACAGACGCTTGAAGGCCTGGCTGGGGAAGGCGAGCAGATGATGTCAGATGCTGCGATGATCACCTCTTCTACGTTCTGATCTAGTCCTAGAGTCTCTACTCAACAGCCCAGACTCCTCCAATGGAGGCTTTTTTTTTTTTTTTTTAAATTCAGGGTGGGAATGGGAGGAAGACTCAACAATGACCATCTAAGATGCTCCTGACAGTTTAACAAAGCATGATCTCACTTAACCCCCAGGCAAACAGCCCCTACAGGAAACCACCCCAACATCCCACCTCCTGGCATTGCCATCCTGGGTAATGCTTTCTCCCCTAGTCATGAGCGGCAGGTATGGTGACCAGATTCTCCCCACCAACAGAATGCAAACGGAAGAGGGGAGATGATATAAGCTGTCACTTCTGAACTGAGGTTACAGAAGCCAAGTGCCATGTCAGAAGCCACTCTGGACAGGGCAGGATGCCCTCCAATGAACAGTCAACACAGGCCTTTGCCTGAAAGCCCTCGAGGAACTGTGGGCTACTAATACCTTGAGTGAGCTCAGAAGTGGGTCCTTCCCCAGCCAAGCCTTCAGATGGGACCACAGTCCTGTACAACCCTCAGAGAAAGTTTAACCTGAAGGATCCAGCGAGTCCTGGTCCAATGCCTGAACCACGGGTGGTACAGACAAGCGGTGATTGTCTAAAGCAGAAAATGAAACTGACTGGCAGTGCCCATGAACAACTGATATGCCCTTCATTTTTACAGAAGCCGACATCACAGCAAATCTCTTCCAGCTCCCAGCTGCTGGGACTGTAAGTGGTGCCCAGGCCACGCCCCTGATTCACACAAGAAAAGATAAACTTTGTGATGGTAAGTGGCAGCATGGGACTGTCACAGAGACCACACTTGATAGTTGCTTTCTGTTCATGTTTTATTCCATATGCCATTATTAAATTATAAAACCTCCTGGGCCTCTCATCCTTACAGGTGACATCTGAACAACTCAAACTCATGCCTGAAAGTGAAAAGGTACCAGGTTGCTTCAAAATGTGAAGGTTAAAAGGAAGATGGGCTAAGGTAACTTCTGTTCACTAGTCAAGAGACTGAAGCCCAAAGTCAGAGACAGAATTTGGCCCCCTTATATGCCGTGGCCACTCAGAAATTTAGGAGGCTCCAGGCAAAACATGTAAACCACAACCATAAAAATGCCACTCGCAACAACCTTCATCAGGTATTGGGATCAGGTGTACCCAATACCTGATCTCCAGATGTTCATGTACAGACTAGTTACCCTAAGAGTGGGGAAGAACCCCATCTGCACCCAATACCTGATCTCCAGATGTTCATAAACAGACTGGTTACCCTAAGAGTAGGGAAGATCCCCATATGCACCCAATACCTGATCTCCGAATGTTCAAACACAGACTGGTTACCCTAAGAGTGAGGAAGAACCCCATCTGCACCCAATACCTGATCTCCAGATGTTCATATACAGACTGGTTACTATAAGAGTGGGGAAGATCCCCATCTGCACAAAAGCACACCCCCTGCTCATCCAGCTTATGCTGAGACTTCATTTTACTTTAAAATCCAGGAGGACAATGCAACCATTTCTACTCAGAGAACTAACCTCAGCAGAGATCTCTAGGAGGGCTCTCCCGGCCTGCACATCACTAAGACTTCCGTTATTTTTACAAACACATACCATAGATACTTACAGTAAATATCATAAATAATTAAAGCTAAGTAGCCTATGGGCGTTCTGCACAGTGTTCTTGCTGTTTAGGTTCTCAGTAATTCACAAAACTGAACCGTCTCCAACAGGCTTCCAGACACAACCACAGACCAGTGCTGCTCAAATGAGTCTACATTCTCACTAACTTGCAAACATTTTTATTTCTATGCTATGTAAGTAACAGAAGTTGGGCAAGGTGGCTCATGCCTGCCATCCAGTACTGAGAAGGCTGCTGAATATCACCAGCCTGGACTAGTGAGTTCTAGGTCAGCCTGGGCTATAGACTGAGAGACCATCTCTCAAATCACCAAAAGGAGGACAGGCAAGATGGCGTCCAGGCTAAAAGCACTTGTCGCAAAGACCTGACAGCCTGAATTTGATCCCTGGAACCCAGAGGTGGAAAAGATAATGGACTCCACAAAGTTGCCCTCTGTGACCTACACACACACACACACACACACACACACACACACACACACACACACACTTAAAATAAAAAGCAGTAGATATTAACTTGGTTGGAGTTCAAAAGGAATATTAAAGTGTCTAAATGGGGAGCTGGAGAGACAGCTCAGCCGTTACAGAACTGGCTACTCTTCCAGAGGATTGGGGTTCGATTCTCAGCACCCACTCAGCAGCTTACAGTCATCTGCAACTCCAGTCCCAGGGAATCTGATGCTTTCTTTTGGGCTCCGAGGGCACCAGGTACACATGTGTTCCATAGACAGACATGCAAGCAGAACACTCATACAAATAATTTTTTTTAAAAAAAAAAAGTAAATAACATTCCAGTACCTGAAAATAACTGCTCACTAATTATTTTATATACATTGTGATCTTTAGCTTCTCCTATACATGTATTTTTTATTTCAAATTCAAGTTCTACAGCACACACAGCCTCCTGTATGACTGATGTCAACACAAAAACACACATGAATTGGTGTCCTGATGTCACCCTTATGAAGCTGACACTCCACCAGGGAAAAGGGTTTAGAAAAATAAATTTTAGCACCTTTAATACCAGCACACGGGAGGTGGAGACAGGCAGATCTCTGAAATAGAGGCCACCTTGGTCTACAATGTGAGTTCCAGGGCAGCCAGAGCAACACAGAGGAACCCTGCGGGGGAGAGGGGGTAAATACTTAGTAAGATATGTCTTAGTAGAGCACACCTTTGATCCCAATACCCAGGAGACAATACCCAGGCTGTGAGTTAAGAGGCCAACCACAGTTACAAGGTAAGACCTTGTCTCAAAAATTCAAATACATACACACACACACAACACACACACACACACACACACACACACTAAATGATATATGGAAGTGGGATTAAAAGAGAAAACGTAGAACAAGGGGAATCCAGAGTCTGGAGTAAAGCAAGCTACACACTTAAGTAAATGTTATAATCAAGGCTTCTGACCCACACGGCCAAGCTACTCCCTATAAAGCATATACTGACTTTTCTACCTATTCACCAGCACAGAACATGTGCCTTGTAAAACCAAATAAATAAATCTTGGTCGAAAACCACAAAAAGGCCCCACCTCACCCATAATCAAACAACTTCAAGTAATGAACTGCTGGTCATCTGGCTTTGGGAATGACCTGAACTAATTCTGGGTTAGGCTTCCACTTTAGCCGTCTCCAATGTTTAGAGCTCCTCATACATTGAAGATACTGATGCCAGCCTCTCAGCTACATGAGCCATAAGCATCTTTTCCCAGTGTGGTAGATACCTTTACATTTTGCTATTAATAATGCCCACCATGTAGACTTTTTGTTTTATAGTGGGGTTGGGGGTGAGCAGTGTGCACACACGCACACAAACAGGCTGAAGGACACTTTGGGTGTCATCCGGAAGAACACCACACACCTCCTTTGGGATAGTGTCTCTCATTGAACCTGGAGCTCATCTATTCTGCTAGACTGGGTGACCAGTGAGCACTGGGGATCCTCCTGTCTCCATCAGCCCAGCACTGCCATAATGAACATGTACCCCAATGCCTAGCAACTTCACACGGGTTCTGGGGAACAAGGTCAAATGCTTGCAAGGTGAGTACTTTACCAACCCAGCCCTCCTCTTAAACCCTCTTTTTGTTTTGCCATATAGCCCAAGCTAGCCTCAAACTCCCTAGTATCTCAATCTGGCCTTAAACTCACAATCCTCAGAGTCCTGGTTTTTTCTGAAGTCTAACAAATCAATTATCACCTGTTCAAATTCTGAGAGCCCTGCTCTTGTGCATATCAGATGAACATGGACTTATACTTTCTGCTCTTTCATGATTAACCCCACCAACTCAAGCAGAGCTCGCAATGTGTGTGAGGAGGAAGAGCTGCAGCTTAACATCTAAAACTGCAGTCAGAGAATCACAGGCTATGCCGTCGTGCAAAGGGCCTGAGGCTGATGCACACAGCATGCCAGCACACAGTGCTTTAAGCATCCACTAGGTCAGCATGCAAGTCTACTGGACTGGGCAAGCCTCGAACTCTCTGAACCTCAGCCTCTAAAGGCAGAAGCACCTCCTCTGTACTCTTAAGAGAAAGGAATGAGCAAAATCCATGGGGAAAAAATGTTAATATAGTACTTGGTACTTCCAAGTACTGAAGAGCATAGGCTATCAATCAAATTCCTTCCACTTACTCAAAATGCTGCCTCTGCCAGGTTATTTCCATTTGGTTCCACTCCATTGTGTGGTCTCGGCATTTTCTAACCAGTTTTCCCTAGCTGACAGGAAGCTTATTTATTGTTTTTTATTTTTTAATTTTACTTTGTAACTCAACTCCTTAATCAAATTTCAACATATATGAGTGTCCTAGGAAGAAAATAACATCTACAAATGATTTCCATTGCTTCTTTCTAACCATTATTTGCCTCTGGTTTGCTGGCCAATTCAATAAGACAGGAAAAAGAAATGTGCTGTCCTTGTTTCCTTCCCCACTGCAAAATGCTGCCGCTCCTGCTTCACTATGAAGTCTGAGGTTGTTGAGTGAATGAGATCCCTTTGTAGCCAACCAGAAATAAGAACAAAAACAACAGACGTCTTTTTAATGTTTCTCTTTGCTCTACTTACATGGTCACTTCAAGAGAAGACATTCGAAGACTACTCTTACTCTCTTGGGATGAACCCCCTGGTTACGACTCTTTCTAAAGACTGCTAAAATCTATGTGTGACTATTCTCTGGCATTTTTGCACCTACTACACTCAGGCCTTTTTCTTGAGTCAGGATCTGAGTATCAAGTTCACTACTTCCTGCCTTATTCTCTCCAGGCCGATATTGCGTGATCATCCACTACACCCTGCGTCCTTGTCATCTCTGGACATCCTTTGTGACAACGCTGGTCCCCAGAGCTGTGACAATTTTGTAAAGCTAATTGTGGTGCTGGGTCTGGTTTCCTAACCCTGGAAAAACGCACTGAACAGGCAATTATTTTGTCTACTAAGGTCTAAAGACCTTACCTCACCCATTCAAGTTTCTGTAGCCCAGACCCGTTTTAGGAAGGCTTTTGGTCAGTCTGTTATTCCCATTCATATTCTCTCTGTCTGCCTGTCCCTCTGTCTCTGTCTCTCTCTCCACACCCACACCCCCATTTTAAATTTTTAGGTGTCTGAGTCATTTTCCTCAAATAGCTTCCTCACTGGGATTTTCATGTTTGTATTTTAAGTTACTGTATTTTATCTTACAAAACAATTATTTCATTTCAAATACAACTTAGAATGTTACTCTTTTTCCATGATACCAACTTGTTTTTAGTTTTGCATATTTGGGTTTTCTCTTTTCTTATTTAGACGCCATAATGATTTACCTTATTTCTTTTCTTTTTTCCCCCAAATAAATAGCTCTTAGACTTACCAGTTCAAATGCTTCTATTTTCACAACTCATTACTTTCATTTGTTTCTTGTAACTCTTTCTCAAGATATCTTTTTTACTTATTCCTCTCAACTCTAAATTGAACACTAAGTCCATTTATTCTCATTTTCCCCTCTTTAATAATGAAGTATGCCCCTAAATGCAAACTTGGCAATGACCCCTACATCTTGGATCTGTGGAACTTTGGTGTTTTCCTTATGATTCTACAGCAGCAGTTTTACTTTCCAAACTTCTATTCAAGTGTGATCAGGGGAAAGTGTCAATTCCATTTTTTAAAGAAAGGGTCTCACATAGTCCAGGCTGACCTTGAAAGCTTTTTGTAGCTGAGGATGACCTTGAACTTCTGATTCTGGCCACCACTCAAGTGCTGAGATCACAGGCATGTACTACCATTTCTGGTTTATGTAATGCTAGGGATCAAACCCAGGGCTTTATGCATGCTACGCAAGCACCCTTATCCACTCATCAACTTACTCCAACCCCTTTTAGTTAATTAATAAGCAATCTGCCTCCCAATGGATGAAATAAAACCCACAGATATCCTAAATATATTACCCCAGTCAGTGCCTATACCATCTTTGATGAAAGTCAGAGATCAGTTTGACTGAGCAAGGCTTGACCCTATGATGTTAGAGCTATGGCTTAAGAGAGAGAAAAAAAAAAACAGATTTAAAAAAATGACCTCTGATTCTGTAATTTCTCCAATTTCCAGTGTTGGGAGAATTAAGATCGTGGGGAAAATTGGGTGGAAACAAACCTCATGAGTTCACTGGATCTCAGCCAGGCTGCTGCTTTGAAGCCTCCCAATTCACGGGGGGAAGCTGAGAGGCCGAACAGTCCCAGTTTCTGCTCCTCTCTAAGCCCCCACCTCCAGATGCTGCTCTGCATCTCTGCGCTGCAGTGGTGCTGCAGTGTCCCATTACTGCTGCAAGTGAATGCCAATCCCAAATTAACTGAACTAACCTATGATCAAAGGTATTCCGCCACACCAACTCCTTTCCTTCCCTCAGACTCGGTCATCTCAAGTTGAGAGAGAGAAAGAAGAAAAACGAACGCCATAAATCAGCTTTTCAATTCACGTTGAAGGAATCTGTTTCCCACTCTCTAATTTCTGCAACTGGGAAATTCTGTATATTATGTTACCCTATAATGAAGGATGCCAGTAAACAGAAATGCACACGCCTGCACACGACAGATTATTACACTGTACGGAACTGCAAACACTACCAAGCTGTGTGCTCTTGGGAGCATTGTTAGTGAGATGTGGTTATCCAATGCCTCATCCATTTAAAAAAAAATTCATTCCATATGGATGAAAAATGAGCACACTAGCTTGAATATGGGAAAAATAGAAAATGTAATAATATATTACTTAAAATCTATAACATTTTATGCAAAGATAAGGGAGTAGTAGCCAAGCTTGGGGATTTAGAACTTCTCAAAATACAAGGGCATTACCTCACTGCAGGCCACCACAGTCTCCACCCTCACACTGGGCTAGAGACAGGCAGCCCAAGTCGAGGCCTGCCTTTTGCACTCTCCCCGACCCCCAGAAAGTGTGTGTGTGTGTGTGTGTGTGTGTGTGTGTGTGTGTGTGTGTGTGTGCGTGCGCGTGCAGAGTGAGATGGGAAGGGCACATGCACTAGGGTGTGCATGTAGAGGTCAGAGAACAGTTCTGTGGAGTGATTCTCTTCCACCCTTACTTGGCTTCTGGGAATCGAATTCAGATCATCAGACTTGTGTGGCAAGTGCCTAAACCCTGAGCCATCCCAATAGCCCCCTTGTGCAATTTCCAACTAGGTAAGAAAGCCTCAAACCCATCCGATGCCTGTGGGCTTCCATGCACGCATGTAGAACATGCCATGGCATCATAGCCCCTGCTGAGGAAACCTGCAGCTCCCAACACAGAGCAAAGCACTCCGAAAGCTCAGAGACTCGCCCTGCTGAGGCCAGGCCACAGTGAGACACAGGGCGGCGGAACCTAGCAAAGAAACCGACTATAGGGAAGGAAACCCCCCCACTTCTGCCCCCCCCCAAGCCCAGTGCCTCATTCTCATTCTGTCTTCTGAGCCCCAGAGGTTCAGCACCCCCTGCGGCTAAAACAAAAGACAGACCACAGGAAAACCAACTGCCCTTTTGGCTGGTGCCTGGCAAAGGGGAAGTGTAAGAGTGCAGAGGGAAAGCAGAGCAGCTGCACTAATCCTGTTTTGTCCTGCAGTAATTAATAGTATAATCCACATTTCAGATGCAGTAAAGCGAAAATGCTGCATTATCGGAGCGCTGGGCACACGGCCCCAGGGCAGAACCTCCCCTGCTGACCTGCAGGACCAGGTGACCTCATCTTAGCCTCCTCCTCTCGGGGGAGCTGACTCTAGACACCTCATAAAAGAACTGAGCTGGCAGCCAGAAATCTCCGGTCTGCCCAATGTGCTGCGTCTGTCTTTGGAAGCTACACCCTCCGTGTGGCAGTGTCCAGACAGTCTGGCCCACCGGATCCATTCACCCTAGAAGCCACTCAGTCAGGCCCCACTCTGGCTAGCACTACAGTGTTGATATTATAAATCTATGGGTAGTTTTTGTTTGTTTGTTTGTTTTTTAAGATTTAAGATAAATCTTTTCCCAAAAGGCAATGCTGTGATGGGGGTGGGGGTGGGGGAGGCTGTGTATGTAGAATTAAGATGTCCTTCCTACATGCAATTTAGTGGGAACACCCTATTTTTGGTGCTAAGTAAGGTCTGCATAGACATTCTGGGGCTACCAGATAAGTTCCTATCAAGGCCTAGAAACTGACTGCTGCTTCCTAGGCCCAAAGAGGAAGCATCTTCCCGAGCTACCAAAACAGTATCTTTACAGGAAGAAACACTATTAGCTCACCAAACAAAAAGATACATTCAGGCTAAATGTTGCAGTCAAATGTCAGAATCACTGAACCGCACAGGCGGCTGCACCCGGTCTTCTCCGCCATGTTTAGAGGCCATCCCTGCCTGACAGGGGACTTTGTCTCAGTTCTCCAACACCTAAGTGTGAATGGGTATATCCCACAGTGGGCAGAAACCTCCCACTCCATCACCTCCAGAATGTGCTGGATCTCAGCTCACCCTCTGGCCCAAGCCCACTCACTGCCGGCTACAACTTCATCCCTCTAAGTTCTTCTTGGAACTTGGCTGAAACCACTTTTTTTTTTTTATAGTTTTATGTTTTTGTTTCGGGGTGTGTGTGTGTGTGTGTGTGTGTGTGTGTGTGTTGTCTGTTTGTATTTATGTGTACGTGTGTGCGAGCCTTGTGTCCCCAGAGTTCAGAAGAGAGCATCGGAAGCGGAGTTATAGATGGATGTGAACAACCATGAGGGCGCAGGGAATCAAACCTCTGGCAGAGCAGCCATTGCTCCAGGCCCACCTGAAAGCACGTCTTCATTCTGGTAACTGAGTCTAAAAAGAAAATATGTTAAGAACAAACTTCATGTCCAGTTATGAAAGGATGCTCAAATCCAGGAACCTATAACCTAAAATTCTGCCTTTGAGAGTCTTACCTAGAGGGTGGGTGTTTACGTCAATGGGAGGATTCCTGCCTGCCATGAGTAAGGCCCTGGGTTCAATTCCCAGCACCCGGCGGTGGAGGGGGTGCTTACCTAGAACTTAATACACTGCTCCATGATATTATTAGTAACTCTAATCCAAAAAAAAAAAAATTTCAATTCCACTAAGTTCATACGAATGCCGTAAGAGTCTGGCCCAGGAATGAGCTGCCACCCGCACGATCCCGTTTAGTAGAAAATGCATCCACAGATGTCTCCAGAAATGCATCAGGAGTCCCTGTGCCCCTAGAAACTGCCAAAAAGTCACAGTGAGCAATGAGACCTGTGGTCTGGCTCCACTTTTGACAACATGCCACAGAGCAGCCATTCACGGACCCCAGATGGCCTCCGGCACAAGGAAGGGAGAGGAAAAGGAACCAACCAGGACACGTCCCTGCCTGCCTGCGCCCTTCAACTGACCACTAACACAGCATCTCACCCGAACCTCTGCTGCCTCACCTCTGCCTGGACTCACTCCCCCGCCCGCCCCCCAGAGACTTTCTCCCCTTTCTCAATGTCTACCCTTCGGACTTCACCACACTCCAGTTTAGCCAAACAACATCACACTACTGGGAAGGGGTAAGGTACTATTCCCATCTAAGTCTTCCTCCCTGTTTCTAAGAAATATTCTTCAGTGGGACAGGTCGAGACACATGAGATTTCAGTGTGACACTGGCCTTAGCTTTAGCCTTCCCACAACCCAGCTCCAGATCCACAGAGGTTTCCCTCTCCATCAGCTACAGCAACTCCTCCACAGGACCCCTATTGTGGATCGAGAACCAGCCCTCCAGCATGCCCACATCTGAATTATCTGGAATATGGGAGTGTTCTACCTTCTATGGCAGAAGAGACTTTGAAGATGGGATAGAGTTAAGGATCTTCAGATAGGACACATTATCTTGGATTATCAAGCCGGGCCTGCTGTAATCACAGGCGTCCTTAAGTCGGGGGCAAAGGAGAAGACGGAGTCCACAGGAGACATGAAAACAGATGAAGCAGGGAAAAGATCGCCAGCCAAGGAATGTAGGCTATCCCAGAACTTAGAAAGGTAAGAACATGCTTCACAAAACCCCAGAACGATCCAGCCTCATCGACATCTTGACGCTAACCTACTCAAACTGGAGCTCCAGCTGTAAAACAATTTGTGTTGTTTAGGATACCAAAATTGTAGTAATTCATTACACCATCAATTAAGAAGATCTAGCACAACCCTTCTATAATGGACCTGTGACAGTGACCAAATATGTCCCTGGCAACCTCAGGAGACCACACCTGTCTCTAGTTTCTAAGAACCAAATGAATCTTCTCTTTCCCCATCACCAAAACTCACACACAAAGGCCTTGAAACTCTAAGTAAAGCTCAAGGTCATGAAATAGAAAAAAAAAAAAAAAAGACTCACAACAGCCTACTGCATTTGAGATTTACAAATATCCAAAGCAAGCCAAAGAAACAATTACCAAACGCCCTTACTTAATCCAACAGAAAACCCTGAGCTGAAAAAGATCTATCAGGATAATTTCTCTTCCCAAGCAGGCAGATGCTAGGCCAATCATCCTTGCCCAATAAATGCATCCCACAGGTGGGCTGGCCTATAGCCTGGCCATGATGCCAGGCAGCCTGTCTGAAGAACTGGAAAGCCAGGCCCGTGCCCACTGGGCTCCTGAAGACAAAGAGAGGAGGCGGCTCAGGAAGGTGGTGGCATCCTGCCCGCCTCAGTGGTAGCCTGGGGCCATTGGATCTCGCCATCTCTCCAGCACCTGAAAGGTGTGAGCCAGGCAGCCAACCACATCAGAAGCTGGCTGCCCGCCGGCCCCAATTGCCCAACACCTCCAGAGGAACCAGCTTTCCAGGACTGGATCTCACACACCACACAAGTACAAGCCACTGAGGGTCAAATGGAGGCACAACACTGTGCAGGACAGCCCACCAAAGGCCAGACAGACAGAAAGCGTGTTGGTGCCCAGCAACTGCCTAACGGCTCCCATGCAAGGACTGTGCTCACACTGCAGAGACTCTTCACCGGGACCTTATTCCTAACCTTCTCAGCTCTTTCCACCACAGGCCAGACCATCCATCCACGTGAAACACCCCCAAACCCACGCTCCCAATTCTCCCAGCTGACACTTTCCCAGGCTCCAGGTTGACAAGTGACAAAAACCATTACGTTAACCAATACCATGATCTATTGCTGTATGGTTTTCAGGGTTGGGATAAGTACCATGACTCAAGCTTAGTGACTTGTATGAGGGACTGCCTTAGGCAAAGTGATGTAGTTTTCAAAGATTAACCACTTTCCACAAAAGGTTCTTGCTCAGACCCCTGCTCGTGAGAGAGTGACTACACATCCCGGAAAGAGAAGACACACTTTGGCAAATGGGGTTTCTAGTCGGTCCAGGGGCAAAGGCTGTGCTACCTGACCAGTGAGTGTCCTTTCGTCCCTTCTTTCTTCTGATAGCCCCCCCATAAACCACCCCTAGCCCCCCATCTTCCTTAGATACCATATGACTAACTCATGGCCTTCTTTTAAAGTCCTTACGCCAGAGCCAACTCCCCTGTAAGAACAACCACTGAGAGCCAATCTTTCACCTCTACAGGAACTAAAACTGCCCCTCACACCCTGGTGAGAGGATCATGGCACTCAGGCAGAATCTCCCATTTCTGTGCTAATAATGCATCTGGTCCTCCCCACCCAATTCTAGCTGCATATCCACAGTGCTGGCTGGCCACGCCTCATGCTTAAATGCTCCTCTGATAAGACACGTGGACACCCGGCGGCCAGGAAAGTGATTAGCATGGGACCCCAAGCCAGCTTTGAGTTTTCTTGTACACTTGGGCAACAGGCGCCTTGGTGGTGGGGAGGTGTCTTGTCTGTGTTTGTGCTCAGAGAAGCAGGTGTTGGAAGATGCCCCACGGAGTATCTTCTCCTGGCCAAAGGAGAAAAACGCTTTAAGAATGATCTGAAAATGCTCCAAGTTCATTCCTGTCCCCCATCCCAGTGGCGGCCTCAGCCAAGCCATTGAGGCCTTGCCAACACGGTCCTCTCCTACACTTTCCTGGGTTTTTCCCATCAATGTCTTGGCTGGCTGTGTGGCTAAATGATGCCTTCTCTTATCCCCTAACTTGTGCTTTCATGACCCTGACCGCTCCAACTCCAGCAAGCACGTCACTGTCCCGACAACGCTCTCTTCTAAACCTGCACATTCTAATCAAAAATGACATCAGAGTACCACACTCTGCCTTTTGGGACATGGGGAAGATGAGCAGAAAACCAAAGGTTCCAAGAGTCTGGTCACCTTCACGGAGTTCACAAACCATGGCTACTGCCACCCCTACTTTCCAGGGCCATCTCCTCTTACCTAAGACTTGACCATTTTGGCTGAAAATTTAAGATCTGCTTATTTTGGCATTTTTGATTTTTTTTGTTTTGTTTTGTGTTTTTGTTTCTCGAGACAGGGTCTCACTTTAGTGCAGGCTGGTCTCAAACTCTCTATTAGCTGAGGATGACCTTGAATTTTTGAGCCTTTTGCCTCTACCTCCTAAATGCTGGGGTTAAAGGAGAGCACCACCACACTCAGCTTATTTAGGTGATAGGAATGGAAGCCAGGGCTTCATCCACACTAGGTAAGCACTCTAGCAACTGAGCCACAACTGAGGTAATGCTAGACACTGAACGGCTCAACTTCCTTCCACTGACCTGTCTGTCGGAAGGGTTCAGCACTCCATTCACCCATGCTGGGCTGGGAGTCTCTTACCCAGGAAACTGAACTCTCTCCTCTAAAGACTAAGCGGGCCTCCATCACTTCTAATTATTGGAATGGGCTGTTGAACAACTTCCTTAGCGTTCACCTGCTATGGCTGTATCCCATAGTTCTCTTTCAAAGGCTAGCTTCCTTCCTGCCAGAGCCAAAAAGAACTCACTCTCTAGTTCTGCTTTTACCCAAGTACAAAATTGGTCAGATCCACTGAGATTTTTACCTAGCTCTGAGAACACGTGCCTCAGAGGTCTCACGTGCTGTGTGATCGGTCTTACCGAGTTTCTTTCCATGGATCCTTCCAGGGGTCCTTGGGGTTGTCATTGGATACAGGAATAAATAAGTCTTGGCTCGTCCTGCCTCAAGTCAGAGTTTGGGTTAAAGCCACTGGGTCTCTACAAAACTATCCCTAGAGGGGGTAGGGATATACATCGTTCAGCTGGTGACGTGCTTGTCTAGCAAGCACGAAACCCTGGGTTCCTTCCCCAGGTCTGAATCACTCGTACATGCTGGTGCACACCTGCAATCCCAGAGGCAGAGGCAGGAGGACTGGGAGTCCATAAATAAAGCACTGTCTCAGGAAGAGATGGTTGGAGAAAGGAGAGGAAGAACTGTGGGGGGTGGGGGGATGGGACGGGACACGGGATGGGACTAGAGAGATGGCTCAGCAGTTCAGAGCTCTTACTGTTCTTACAGAGGCAGTGCCCAGCGCCCATAGCCACCTATAATTCCAATCCTCAGAGAACTGACATTGTCTTCTGACCTCAGAGGGCACCAGGTACATACAAATGAATACATGTGGTACACTTGAATAAATGCATGCAAAACATTCATTTAAAAAAATCTTTTTAAGGGCTAGAAAGATGGCTCAGAGATTTAGAGAACTTGTTGCTCTTCCAGAAGATCTGGGTTCAACTCCCAGCACGCACATGGTAGTTCACAACCACCCATTACTCCAATTCCAGGGAATCTTGATACCCTCTTCTGACATCTGAGGGCACCAAGCACACATGTGGTGCATGTACATACATGCAGGCAAAATATTCATACACATAAAATAAATAAAGAAATATAAACCGTTTTTAAAAATCCTCTTAAAACAGAAAAGAGAAAGCACTACTGTGGTAAGGCAAGAACAGGTTGTAGCATATACCATTAATCCAGCACCGAGGAGGCAGAGGCAGGAGGATCTCTGTATGAGGTCACCCTGGTCTACACAGCACATCTTAGACATTAGGGGCAACTTAGTGAGACCCAATCTCAAAAAACAAAACAACAAAAACAGTGGCCTCATGCAATTGAAGTTGCTAACAGCCAGCGACATGTGTCTTGTCCCCATGTCATATACTCAGAAAAATGGATCTTGAGGCCATTAAGTCCCAGAGGGGCCTGTAAACCTTTCAAACAGCATCACCATGTCTGCATGTATATACATGTGTGCATATGTATCTGTGTCTCTGTGGACACTGACTTAAGTTTACAGGCCATCATACACACACACACACACACACACACACACACACACACACACACACACACACAACTGCTTTGAACAAACACACTCTTCCCCATCACCATAAGATGACAGGCACTGGAGGTGGTGCTTAGACTCTCCATATCCTGCCACCTCCAGGGAACAACACTGTGCTTGGCCAAAGTGTCCGGACTGGCTCCACACCGATTTCATGTGCACCCTCAAATGAGCCTTCCTGCCTGCACAGGCCTTCCTGTTCTAAAGGGCAAGAACATGATGACTCCTGAGGACGGTGAGTCATCACTGCACACAGGAAGCAACTTCTTCATCCAAACCTTGAAGAGTTCCTAGAGAGACTTCTCTGGTCTCCCTCCCTAGTCCTTCTACACAGCAACCCAGGCTTACCAACCCCCAGCCCCCTTTTCTAAGGCTTTGTCAAGATAGCTTCCTCATCTACCCACAGTGGGGATGGTTTGTTTAGTTCATTGGTCAGAAAACTAAGAGAACTGTCGACATTTCTGTCAGAACATAAACTTTTTTTTAATGTATGCTCCAAATCCACCTGAGCCTAGTACTGAGCCCGTCAACCTCTCAAAGGGACTAAAGAGACATTCCATGGGAGCTATCATCATTCCTTATCATTAAAGCCAAAATCCACTCAACCCTTTAATTTCTTACGTGAATCCTTCACATTCTTAGAGGAAGAGGGAGAAGGATGTGCAAAGGCCACTGTCATGAGAACTACAGGTACCGGGTGTCCCTTATACCAGTCACCATGATGCTAGACATAAATAATTTTGCCTCATCCATGTAATGAACCACATACAGAAATGTTCCACTGAAAGAGCACTTCCCTGAGCAATCAAAACCAAATTTCAAACCACATCAAGCAGAGGATTGCCCAAGGACACCATAAATAGGCCAGTGTGGCTTTCATTCTATCCAAGAATAAAGAGATGATCCAGAGTACTTACAAGAAATTTCAAAATAGAAGAACTCTACCTTGAACTGGGAAGGAAAGCTATTCCCCATATGGAGCAGACAATTATAAGAGTCAAGAGTCAAGAATGGCTCAGGCCAGCTTCTGAAATAACCAGAAGGGGGAAATGCAGGAACCATGGGGCAATCGCTGTGCCACCCGGCTGTCCCGCCAGAACCACAGTATCGATATGGGTGGTGCTGTTGACCTTAGTTCAGCAATTAAATGATCCAAACTGCAACCAAGCAGAACTGATCAGGTCAGCCCTCCAATGGGAAGTCCTCTCCAACAATGCCTCAACGCCCTATGTCTTCCTCACAATTTCCATTCCAGGACCTGCTGGTTCAAGGGCAAGGTCAGGGAGCTACAGGCATGGCTGTTAGCCCTCTTCTGTCTGTTCAACTCTTGACTAACATGGAATGTAATAGGGCAGAGCGTCTCCCTACAATCCAACTCCATCCCACCCCAAACTCCCTTCCTTATACATCGGTGTCCGGCTCTGTCCATTTGAATTTGAAACCAGAGGTGAACCAAAAGCTAGGTGATCCCCTAAGACACTTAGCTCCTTGAGCTTCTTGCAGAGCCAGAGTTCCCAGCCCCGCACACCCCACAGAACAACTGCAAGGGCTAACAGAAGGGGAACAAGCTCCAGAGCTTCGGAAAAAAAGAAGCCTCTTAGATTACTTTTCCTCCGACACATTGGCACCTCCCCCTGCTGCTCATAACTGAACAGTTAAATACTTGAGTAGCTAACTCAGAGGCCCGGGCAGCCATGCTGAGGAACATGGAGTTGCTCAGTAAAGGAAAACAGAGATGGGGCTTGGTACAGTGAGGAAAGACACACTCAAGAATCTGAAGCCGGAGGGTCAAGACCCAGGGCCAGCCTAGCCAAGGTCACAGGGATCTAGCCCTTCCAGGCACTCAAGACAAAAGTCAGCCCTGATTTTTCTCGCTCTCATCCCACACCTCTTTCAAAAGATATCCAGAAGATGAGAACTTGTGGCAGGTTGAGCAGACTCTCCCAAATTTGTCCACCTCAGTCTCAGAATGCGGTTCTCTTTGGAGCTAGTTCTTGAGGTTATACATTAATCATGCTCATACAGGATTAGGATGGGCCTTAAACCAATGGAGTTAACCTTATGAGGGAAGAGGCCAGCCCCGAGTGGTGGCCCACACCTGTAATCCCAGCTATTCAGGAGGCTGAGGTAGGAGAGTCTCAAGTTCAAAACCAGCCTGTAGGGGCTGAAGAGATGGCTCTGCCATTAAAAGCACCCACAGTTCTTGCAGAGGAGCCAACACCTACACGGAGGCTCATAATCACCTCTAACTCCAGTCCGAGAGGATTCGAAGCCCTCTTCTGGTCTCTGTGGGCGCCAAGGACATGAGCAATGCACACACATGCAGTCAGGCAAACGTTCATACGCATAAAATTAAAAACCTTAAAAAACAACAACAAAGAGCGTCATGAACCCCAATATTAGATCCTGTCTTAAAAGGAGGAGGAGGAGGAAGGAGGAAGGAGATGGAAGAAGAAAAAGGAGGAGGATGAAAAGGAGTCATCTCAGAGACACATGCAAAGAGGCTTCTAGAAGACAGAGACAGAGACCAACCACAGTGAGTGACACAGCTCCGGGACAATCAAGGTCAAGCACTTCCAAGAGCCACCAGAAGCTAGGAAGGGACAAGGACCTCACTGGAGCTATCAGTGCCTGCTGCGCTGGCACCTTGAACTCAGACTCCCCACTTCCAGAACCGTGGTTAGGACAGACTTCTTCTGTTGCTTTACACTACACTTTGTTGTAGCAGCCTTTCCAAATAACTACACCGCACCTCACCTCACCCACGTGCCATGACCAGCCTGGCAGAGCCATCTGTCCCCCGGCTGCCTGCAACCCTCTCCCTGGAGTCTCCTTAATTCCACTCATCACCCCAGCAAATCTGCTGGAGGAACATGAATCCTCAACAGTGTCCACCCCACTCAAGGCGCACGCAAGTCATCACAGGAGCCTTCAACCATCAAAGATCACCCAACTCTTTTCCTCCTGCTCCTCTACACACCAGGCATGCTCACCCTCTCCCCCCCCACACACACACACCACACACCACACAGCTCTGCCTCAGGCCTCCAGAAGGAGTCTCCCAGCTGTCTAGAACGCTCTACATCCCTTCCAGCTACCAGTCTCTCAAATGCCACCTTCCCAGAAGGCCTCTCCTCAACACTTCACCACCCATGTAATCTGCAAATCACGTCCTCAGAATCCTTCTCTTTCACAGCCTTTAAAACCTGTAAGAATAGCAGGTTTTACTTAACTAGCTGTGTATTAAGGAGGCTGAGACATGTGAGTGGGATAAACAGGATTTCTGTTTTTGACCCCACTGCAGTCCCCGGAACTTACAACAAAGGTCAAAGGTCAGGCAGGTAAGGTACAAAGAAGGAAGTGTGCCCTGGAGACTTTAAATGTGTCAGCAAGGTACAATGGTACACACCTGTACTCCTAGTACTCAGGAAACTGAGGCAGGTGGATGACAGGTTCAAAGTGGGGTGAACTATATAGCAAGAATCTTCCTTTCCCAAATTGTTATTAATATTGCCACAAATGTTCCTGCCAAGAGAGGCAATCACTATTTTGATCTAGCCAACTTTTGCCCTAAACATTTAAAAAAAAAAAAAAAAAAAAAGAACAAATCTGTTTTGCTTTGTTTTCAAAAAAAGGTTGAATCTAGATTTTGACATTAAGTAAGCTAATCTTAAAAACTTGGTACATAGTGAATAAAACAAATGTACAGGCCAGGTTCTGCCTACAAGCCACAGTTCACAATGTCTGCCTGTCAAGAGATAGAAAGAGATGGGGCAAGGCAGGCACAATCCGTTCAGGGTATACTGATTTAGACACAAGGCATCTGAGCCCGTGGAAGGCCTGCAAGGGCAAGGATGAGGGGGATAAAAGGCTGGGCCCAGACACTCTGGTGAGGGTGAGGTAATATAAGCATGCCTCCTCAAATTTTGCTAACACAGAAGGCTGTAAGCCACAGTGGCAAAGCAACAACCCCAGGCCCTGGAGAGTGCCTTTTAGACAAAACAAACGTGAGACAGCCCGTATTCAATTCTGGAACATGCATGAGGCTGTGTCTATGTGATCTGAAACCTATAAGCTGGTCCCAGACAATACCAAGGCTGCCACATCTTTACACTTGTCCGAAACCAGCCTGGACACAAGGACCTTCCCAGCCATCCACTCCACCCATACCACCAGCCTAGGATGACTGTGGTCATTGCCAACCTCTCCCAGGAACTGCGGCAGCCTCCCTGCTCTGTGCACATGAATCCCTGCTGCCCCTAACAGGCAGTTCTAACAGATCCCAGAAACAGGAGTCAGGACTGGAGAGATGCTCAGCGTTTAAGAGCTCTGGCTGCTCCTGCAGAGGACCCAGGTTCAGTTCCCAGCACCACCCTCACCTCTAGTTCCAGTGGCTCTGATGCCCTATTCTCATTCTTCAGGCACCAAACACTCATGTAGTACACAGACATACATGCTGGCAAAACACACATACATAAATGAGAAATAAATCAATCTTTAAAAGGGAAAGAAGAGAGAAAGGAAGAAATGAGAGCCATGAGGACCCTTACAGTATCCTTCAAGTTGGCCCCTCTGTTTTACAAAAAAATTGGATCTTAAGAAAGGATTCACATGAGCCGGGCGGTGGTGGCGCACGCCTTTAATTCCAGCACTCGGGAGGCAGAGGCAGGCGGATCTCTGTGAGTTCGAGGCCAGCCTGGGCTACCAAGTGAGTCCAGGAAAGGCGCAAATCTACACAGAGAAACCCTGTCTCGAAAAACCAAAAAAAAAAAAAAAAAAGAAAGGATTCACATGAGCACTGGAAACTTACTGGAGTCCGAACTCACCTACCTACCAGGTAGACTTCATGTCACCTTGCTACCACACATGTCAATCCTTGGGCCACATGAGTGACCAAGAAAGAGGATACCATGACACCGCATACCACAATGTTGGGCAAAGGCTTTTTTGGCCCCATCTACAACACACCATGGCAAAAAACAAGAGTGCACTGAGTCACACTTCCCCATGTTTCTGCGGGCCCATCCGTAAACGAGGTCAAACAGCATCCCCGAGTGCTCTCATTTCCTCCAAGAAAGACGTCCCACGAGCAAAGTGTAGAGAGTACCATAATTAAGCCCTGGTGCATCTGGCCCTGGCATGACACTAAATAAGCAGGTTTGGTCTATACCCTGGGTCACGGGAGAAAATGTAAGTCCTCCATGACTTCAGAATCTCACTTCCACATGGTTTTGCCTTCCTTGCTGGAAAGAAAATAGGTGAAGGGTTTTGGGCAGAGGAAGTGATGCAAGTGAATGCTGCTGGGAAGGGAAAAACCCACGAAGGAAAGAAGACAGCCAATCTCCCAACTGAGGAGAAGCTTCCGGACTGAAGCACAGAGTCTGGCGAATTAATGGTGGTCTCTCTCGAGCCCCCTTCCCACTCACAGGCCAAGTCTTCCTTACTCCCTGGTGGCTGGGTTAGAGGCTGTCCAGTTCTCAGAGCTGAAGCCTAACTCTTGCTTCACCCTTCTCCTCCCGGGCAAAGACACACTGCAAGATCTGGGAGACTCGTCCCAAAGCATCAAGAACACAAAACCACTACCAGAAGAGCCTGTGACAGCTTCCAGCTCGCCACCCCTAAACCATTGTGCTTTGGTTTCCCTTCCAGAAATGGGGTCTGCGGCCTTCGGTGCTGATGATGCAAAGGGTCTGAAAACATCTAAACCACTATTTTATCACATATTTGATCATGTAAAATCCACTGTTCCTCCATCAGCCACTTTGCAGAGCCATCCAATGAGCTGTTACGGGGGAGCCAGAGAGTGTAGCTCTGCCCGATCCCGGCTGCTAGGGTCACGTGTGCCCTGTGTCCTGAACACAGGTCCTATGGGAGACTGACTACCCCACACACACACACACACACCACCCTTGTGCCCTTGTCTGTTCTCTTAGCTGCCTACCCATCTCCTGGAGAGGCGGCCCTCCTCAGCTTCTCCTACATATGACTTCCTCGTGTATCCATTTAAGGAACTGGTTTATGGAGAGAAGAGGAGAAAGTTCCCACATGCAGAAAACACACTCACTCCCCAGGGACGCTCCAACAGAGGGTCACTGGGCACTTGTTGAAAGAACAGGAGCACAAGAACGCTTAGAAGAAAATGTCAGCTGTGAACATCCAACAGGGACATCTTCCCCATGGCCACATCACCGGGAGTCCAGCAGCAGCCACGGGCCCAGGGCAGGAGGACACGGGACACACACACACAGAGGAAGGAGTCTACACATGCACACACGGTGGACCCCGAGGTAGGAGAGGGGCTCAGGCGAGGGAGGGAACACCATGGTGGTTTGCAGGAGCTCCACCTCTGGGAATGGATTTGATGTCAAGTGTCAGCAAGTAAATTGCTATTGGCTTCTCAATAAGCAGCAGTAGTGAGTTAAGTGTTTGCCTGTATTGTGCGGGCTCTCACGGACTCAATACGGCGGTATTGACAGCACAATCACACAGTAATCCAGCCTCCTCTAATACCTACACTTCCTCAATGAAAAGACACTTCCCACTTGGACATCCTCCCATTAGCTTTGGGCTGGAAGTCTCGGGCCTCACCCTTCCCCCAACTGCCCCCAGCCTGTGAAACTGGCAGCTGGCCCCCAAACGCCCCAGCCAAAGGGAACATCCCAGCCAACGGATTGTCAGGGTCCAACCAAAAAGATAAACAGTCGGAGACCTACAGGAAAAGGCCTGTTCTCCCCATCTATAAATCACCAGTGGGAAGGAAAGAAAAGTGATTCAACTCCTTAAGGATAAAAATCTCAAGCAGTCGCAGAGGAAAATTGATGTTCGCCTGCAAAGCAAGAGATGTCCGCTCTGGGGAGATACATGCCTTCAAGTTTTCAGGGAGACAAAGAAACTCAAACTTCACCCAACTCAGGCCAGTTGTGAGATCTCTACAAGCTTCATGTCATCTCCATAAGGGACATCTTTGTGCCCTCGCAATCGGTGTACAGAGCAGAGTGTGCTAATCCAACTCAAGGTTCTAGGCAAACGTAAGCTGTTATTCAAAGCCATTTTTCGTGACTTTCAAAACACCCTCAAATAGGCAGGAGGCAAAACTTTATTGAGGAGATCAATGAACCTAAAGGTGAATGTAAAATTAAGGCTGGGTGTGATGGCAAAGGCCAGAAATCCCAACACTCAGGAGGCTGAGGCAGGAAGATCAACCATTTGAAATCAGCCTGGGATACAGTAACTGACCCAAGTAAATAAATACATACATGCATGCATACATGCATGCATACATAAATGCATACATACATACATACATACATACATACATACAATGCATTAGGGAGTCAGAGGCAGGTGGATCTCTCTGAGTTCGAGGCTAGCCTACTCCACATAGCTAGTTCCATGCCAGCCAAGGCTACATAGGGAGACTCTACTTCAAACAAACACACACACACACACACACACACACACACACACACACAGGAGTAAAGGCAGGTGGATCTCTGTGCATTCTGTGAGTCTGAGGCCAGCTTGGTCTACATAGAGAGACTCTGCCTCAAATAAATACATAATTAAATAAACACATTAATGAATGAATGGATAAATAAGAAGTGATCTGCTCAAGGTCACAAGCAAATCAGAGTAGGTCTGGTATTAGAGCCAGACTACGGACAGCAGGCTATTTCCATAAAAAACCAGGTACCTGTTTCAGGCCTTGTCCCAACTTTGCCACGCTGCAGCTTGTAAGCACCCTAGACACAGAGATGGCTGAGCACAGCCAAGAGATACTGACAGACACAAAGAGCTTCTCCACAGATTTAATGTATCAAGAGACAGTATTCTTTTCTATGAACACACACACACACACACACACACACACACACACACACACCATTTAAAAGTGAAACAGGAACTGGGGTGCATCTGCCCTAACAGCTACAGTCTGTCAGCTCTACGCCACAGAGAGAGACCTCGGAATACTGAAACTACCAGTCTATAAGGGTAAACAATGATCAGTCTCAGGCTTACACAATTTTAACTTTCTGTTCCAATCAAAACTACTTGATTACAGGAAAATGGGGGGGGATGAGCACTCCATGTTAACCTGTATCAGAAATTTTTTGACTAAAACTTGGGGGGGGGAGGTGTTTTTAAGCTACTTGACTTTCAAACGTAAAAACGCAGGTCTCACATACCCGACCGCAATACAGCTGCACACCCCGTAACAGGCAAGCACAGTGCTCAGCATCCAGCAGAAGCACTTTTTATGGGAATTTCTACACGAATTTCAAAGTAAAGAAGTTTTCCATAAACACTCCATGCATGCCCCAGCCAGTGGCCACTGGTTTAATATGTTAACTGCAGAAGGCATCTGCATCACCAGCAAGTGAAGACCCCTTAAACACGGCTTTAGTGGGAACAGACAGCTTCCCAGCCCCCAAAACAAGGAACTGAAGTCTGTGTCCAGCAAACAGAATGCTGGCTAGCGAGGGGTTAATGCCCTTCCAGGCTGGGATCTGATAAATGGCTGTGCGGAAAGCAGGTCCCCTCACTCTGAGATATGATGTCACTAACCTTTATTGATCCGCTATCAGGGAACTTTGCTTATCTCTCTCCTGTGATATAGTGCCCCTCCTGCGCTCAACTAGTGTTTAATACACTGCCGGTGCCTCGCCCTCCCCATCGCTCAACACTGTGGAGCAAGGCTGCCATGGGGGCAATATTTTATTGCCAGGGCTTGCCAGCGCCCAGGCTTCCCAGAGACGGGAGAAGGAAACACCCCACTTCCTTCTGCAGAGGTAGGATGAACGTGGGCCTGCCAAGAAGGGACAAGAAGGGACAAGGACCCTGAGACTCTAACAGAGGCACAAGTCCCCAGCCTCCCCCACTGCCTTATTTCTTCTCTTCCCCCCCAGCATGAACCACACTCATGCTGGCATTCACAAGCACCTCCCAGGCAGAACTGCTTTTCAGAGGGAAGAGCTTCCTGGCTTTGCTATCAGTGGGCTCAGGACCTCAGGCCAGGGGGATGTAGCGGACACTGCCCGTCAACGTGCGGGACAGCCAGTCACTCAAGGACCAACTGGGAAGAAGGGCGAGAGCACACCCAGATGTGGCCAGTCAGGCTCAGATTCCTTAAGACGACAGGGTTCCACACACAGCCTGGGGTGACATGGCTGCCACACACCAGGTTAGGTGTCCCCACAGCCTCCCAACCCACAGGCAAACCGTGCATCAGGCACAACCTATGCCACACCCAAGAGTGAGGAACACCAACAAGCGCCAACCAACGGGAAGGGTTAGAACACAAGACCCACTTCCAGCCTCGGAAAATGGCTACCTTCATCTTTCCCAACCTCAACTGGCCTCCCAGGCTGAGCCAAGATCCCAGCGATTGCCCCCCCCATCCCCCACACCAGGAGCCAGGGGAAGAAGGCTTTGCCTGTCCCATCCCATCCCTGGGAATAAGGGCAGTAGGCCTCCCAGAGAAGGCTAGCACACCCTTCCTCTGCCCCTGGGGCACTCAGAATTTGCCTAATTGAACATTAACAAGTTGCTACAATAAAGTTCCTCTGTTGTGAGCTGGAAACTTTTTGGGCAACAACAACAGAAGTCTTGTTACAAACTGCTCTCAAAGCCGGCTTTCAGCCCCAACAGGTGTGAACAAGATTTAAACCCTCCTCCAATACAATGCAGTCCAAACAAAGGGGAAAGTCAATTGTAACCTCCTGGGGTTTCTCCGAGAACATCTTCACTCA